>NW_028270176.1:77329576-77660964 GCF_037043375.1 Chiloscyllium plagiosum
ACCAAGCTGGCTAGTTAAGATCACTTGAGTAAACAGCGAGGGAGGCCTTGGGTTCATTTTAATGCAGCCTGGATGGGTGTGGCCAGCTCTCACAGATTATGATCGTTGGGTTTTGGTTTCTCAGTAACATCAAAAACTATAGAGGTCTACACAGAGTTGGAAGCTTCAGGGAATACCTCCTGGCTGCTACTCTCTCTGAATTTGCTCTTGATGCTGTTTTCAATTCCTGAATTTTCCTTTTTGCCAAGGGCTGTGTTTATGGGAGTTTCCTATGTTGGAACAGTTCATTAGTAATAGCTCCTAGATCTATTATTCGGCTAAGTTGTCCAATAGAATTATGTTATTCTAAATTCCTCTTTCTTTGGTTTTATTTCATCTTTCGTGTTTAAGCAGATGGTGTTTTGCTTCACACCGAGTAGTTTGACCAGTCACATTGCATCTGGAACAGACACTTTACATTTCCTTTAAAATAAGAAAGCATTAGAGTCTAGGCTACTGACTTCAAATATTTTCGAGGGGCTCTGGTGTGGTCCATCCCACTAGACTCCTTCTGTTCCTAAGTAATAGGCTAGAGGCACTGAATGGGCTGTTCCTGTTCTTCTCCAATACTGTCAATGGGCTGAATGACTTCCTCATATTCCTGTGAAACCAGCGTGAGGTGCTGAATGAACTCTTGTTTTATTGTGGCAATGTCAGTGTCAGGCAGTGCTGTTACATGAATGTTATGGACCCTTTAACAGCACAAGTCTCAATGGAGTCTGGGTCTTGCTGCACATGGACACAGACCAGTTCAGGAGCTGACGGGGATAAAATGTTCTGAACATTGTGGAATCTTCAGTGACCATCCACACATTCTGATCTTATGGTGGGGAGGGTGGGGGCGGGGGCAGGGAGACATTGATGAAGCAGCTGAAGCTGTTCGTAAAGAGGAACCTACCCCGAGGATCGCCCACAGAGCTTACCCAGGACTGAGATGATGAACATCTTCCTTTGTGCCATGTTTGACCCCAAACACTGGAGAGTTTACTCTGATTCCCATTAAGTCCAGTTTTGTGAAGCTCCTTGATGTCAACAAAAGTCAACCACTGCCTTGATATCAGGGCCAGTCATTTGTACCTGAACCCCTTGTCTCAACCTCTTTTGTTCATATCAATAGGCCATGGTATAGGAGCAGCAAGTGTTTTCTTCCAACAGGGTGGAATTGAATGTCAGGATTTCTGTTCTCAAGAGTGTTCAGGGAGCAAGAGGACTGAAAGTATTTGAAGAGGAGGTAGATGGATATTGACCTGTCAGAGAGGTGAGGGCTATGAGGAATTGGGCATTAAAGAGTGCTTCAGACCGAAAGCAGATCAGCCACGATCTTAGTGAAGGGCAAGGCAGGCTTGGGGAGTAAACGACTTGCCCCTGTTCCTGATGTTCTCCCATTCTGTTATTGGAAAGTTGGTGGGTGTTATTTTCATGAATGTTTGTTCTTGAATTTTGCAGTCAGGAAGACCAGACGATTTAGTGAGCCATCTCTGGGTGAGGTATAAGGGCTGTATTCTCAGTGAATTTGGGTCTACAACATGACTAACAAATGAAACACAAGTTGTAGAGACAGGAAGCTCTGTAAAGAGAGATGAGGGGCCTCTTTCATTCCCAGCCTGGGTTTTCCAATTACATTTCCCAAATCACCTCAAAACGTGTGGGACAGTCTAGTGGACAGAATAGTCTCCTCTACTTCTGTGCACCAGGTTATAGGAGTAAGTAGCCTCCAACTGTTCCTGTCTAGCAGGTATGAGGGACTGAATGGAACACAGGAACATGGGACTGAGGAGCAAGAGTGAGTCATTAGACACTTTGAGCCTTCTCCACCCGACACTAAGATTGTGGCTGATCAGGTTGTGGACTCAGCTCCACTTTCCTGTCTCCATCCCATTATGCATGACTCACTTCTCTGTCAAATATTTAGCTAACGCAGTTTTCAATCAATGTGAACATAGAGGCACGATAAACTTCCAGCGAAGAGAATTCTGACTTGAAAGGTCCTTTCAGAATTTTTTGTCATCCCTCTTATAGAATTAGAGAGTCATACAGAATGGAAACAGACCCGTTCGTCCAATCTGTTCACTCCGATCAGATATCAAATCTGATCCAGTCGCATTTGCCAGTATTTGGCCAATATCCCTCCTCTTTCAGATATTTTTTAAATGTACAATTGTAACCGCCTTCACCACTTCCTCTGACAGCACTTTCTGTACACACACCACTCTCTGTGTGAAACATTTGTCATCAGGTCCTTTCTAAATTAATCGCCCTCTCCCCTTCATCCTATGCCCTCTTGTTCTGGACTCCTCTATCCTGGGGAGCAGAGCATGGCTGTTCAGGATATCCCTGCCACTGATGGTTTTATAAGCCTCCATAATGTCACCCCTCACCCCCTGACACTCCAGGAGAAAGCACCTCAACGTAATCAGCCTCTCCCTAAAGCTCAAACCCTCCAGTCCTGCAACATCCGTGTAAGTCATTTCTGCAGAAAACCGAGTTGTACGCAGTATTCTTAAAGTGTCCTCACCAACATCCTGTACAGATGCAACATACCACTACAACCCCTATACTCAATGCTCTGACTTATTAAGGCAAATGTGCCAAATGTGTTCTGCACCACACTGTCTACCTGCAACTCCACTTCCAAGGAACAATGTACTGCAGCCCGAGGTCCCTTTGTTCCACAACACGCCCCAGGACCTGACCATTAAGTGTATAATTTCTGCCCTGGTTTGCGTTCCCAAACTGCAAAACCAAGTATTTATCTAAATTAAAATTCATCTGTCTCTCCTTGCCCCTTTGTCCCATCTATTTGTGGTCTCGTTGTACTCTGAGATAATCAACTACACCACCTTTCTGATATAATCTGCAAACCTACTAACTATGGCCCAATTTTCACATCTAATTCCTTTACATAAATGATGAAATGCAGTGAACTCAGGACTGATTCTTACAGCACACTGTTGCTCACAAGCTTCCAGTCTGAAAAATATCCCTCTTCCTTCAAGCCAATTGTGACTAGCTTCCTCTGTATCCCATGTGACCGAAACTTACTAATCTGTCTCCCAATCGGAATGAAATACTAGCTATGAAGAGAGGCTGAGTAGGTTAGGTTTATTTTCACTAGAAAAAAGGAGATTGAGGGGGACCTGGTTGAGTTTTGCAAAATCGTGAAGGGTATAGACAGGATGGACAGAAACAAGCTTTTTCCTAGGGTGAAGGATTCAATACCGAGAGGTCATGCTTTCAAAGTGAGAGGTGGAATGTTTGAGGGGGATACACGTGGCAAGTATTTCACACAGAGGGTGGTGGGCGTTTGGAATGCGTTGCCAGCAGAGGTGGTAGAGGCTGGCATGGCAGACTCATTTAAGATGCGTCTGGACAGATGCAGGAGTAATTGGGGAGCAGAGGGAGACAGATGCTTAGCAATTGGGCGACAGATTTAGGCAGAACATTTGGATCGGCTCAGGCTTGGAGGGCAAATGGCCTGGTGCTGGGCTATAAATTTTCTTTGTTCTTTGTTCTTTAAATGAACATCTTGCTGAAGTCCATATAGACAATGTCTACTAAACTGCCTTCATCAATCTTCTTTGTCACCTCTTCAAAAAAACTCAACCAAATTAATGAGACATGATTTCCCATGCAGAAAGCCACGTTGTCTACCCCGATCAGCGCTTGCCTTCCCAAATGTATGTAAATGCTATCCCTCAGAATTCCCTCCAAAAACTCACCCACCTCTGACATCAGGCTCACTAGTCTATAGTTCCCCGGCTTTTTGGGTCACTGTTTCCTTTTCTAGCCCCACTCTTCCACTGCTCACAACAAATGTTAAATGTAACCAGGTTGGTGATATGGCAGATGATATCGGTCTCCGACTGGGTCAGGGTCAGTTTTCGGAACATGTCAGGCTAGTTTCTTTAATCTGCTCAAATAGCACATTTATGATCCAGAGCAATGTTACTCAAACTATGATGGAAAGTTGAATGGCAAACTGTTTGGGTATTGCAAATATATAATCAATATTTCGGTTTCTAAAAACGCTGACACACACACACACACACACTGATAAACGAAATCCCTGCAATTTTAACTTGAAAGAATTTTGTCCAGATATTATTGGAACTCATGACAAAAGGAAAAATTGAGTGATTGTCCAAAACGTTATTCTGCTTCTGAAGATATTGTACTCACACAGCTGCTAGGAATGGGATTCCATTCTGGGAGAGTTGATTTGGTTGAATTCCCTTTGCTTTAGGCAGTGAGCAGATTCCAATGAATTCTGGTCAGGGATCACCCAAAGGGTAGCATGGTGGTTAGCACTGCTGTCTCAGAGCACCAGGGACTTGCGTTCGATTCCAGACTTGGGAGACTCTCTGTGGGGAGTTGGTACATTCTCCACGTTCCTGTGTGAGCTTCTAATGTGTAATCCAGTTTCCTACCACAGCTCAAACTGTAGAGGTTCGGTGGATTGGTCATACTAAATTGTCTGTTGTGTTCAGGGATTTCTAGGTTAGAGATGCATTAGTCAGGTGTACATATAGGTGAATGGTTTGGGAAGGTTGGTATGGACTTGTTGGGCCGAAGGCCTGTTTCAACACTGTAGGGATTCTATAAGAATGGTAACGATGACTGTAGAGAATCTTTTTAGCTCGCACACATTGCTGTGATGAGGAACAATGAAGGAGTGAGTGTGCAATGGGCCATTCCTTCACGGAAAGACTACATTTTCTACCTCTCTGAGCTGAATCACACAGTAATGTCATCCTCTCCCAAACTGGATCATGTGAGGTCTCCATGTACATTGTCCAAACTATGTCTCCATCACATTCCCTGCTCCATGTAGGTGCACCATTGCTATTGTCATGCACAGAGCCATACCCTTAGCAGAAAATGGTTCGGTCGATTTGAAATATGTTTACATGGCCCTGCGTCATTAAAAAATAAAATGTTTAATTTAATCAGAATACCTGTGTTAAAATGAATGCATTTTTTAAAGAAATACAGATATTGCTGAAAAGGCTCGGTAGGTCTGTCAGCATCCAGATGCCTTTTACATGCTATATTTGTACCAGCCTCCACTATTATCTCTGGCAGCTCATTCCATACACACACCACCCTCTGTATGAAAGGTGCCCTTTAGGCCTCATCAAAACCTTTCCCCTCTCACTTTCAAACAATGCCCTCGAGTTAGGGGTTTAGGAAGCCCCTAACCTGAGGAAAAACCCTGACCACTCACCCGATCCATGACCCTTCTGATTTTATACACTTTTACTGCTGCGAAATGTGACCCCAATCAACACGAATGGCTGTACTTTCAGTCATCCCGGACCTAAATTCTGAAATGCAATAGTGACACCTCTTCCTTCTCCATCAAGCCACAATTCTAAATCCATTTTAATCAGTTTGTTCAGATGTATCATGAGACACTTCTGTGGGCTTTGCACCTCGACTTCTGTGCCTGGAGGTAGGGACACTAGCAACACTCGGCAATACGCACAAAGCTGTAACAGTATTCTCCTGTGTGTTTGTTCATCAGCCCGTTCTGACATGCTAAGACATACCTCTGCAACAGGTAGGACTTGAATCCAGGCCTTCTAGTCCAGAGCAAGGAACACTACCACACAAGTTCAGGAATTGGAATCAAATCCTGAGCTCTGGCTCAGAGACAGGGACACTACCCACTGCACAACCATATCCAGATTTTGGTCATATTTTAGTGCCCGCTTTCAGCTCGGTGTGGATTTATTATAATCAGGTTACCATTACTGAATTACAAAAAAAAACTCTTTGTATTGTTAAACAAATGCAAGATAATTTTCTCAACTGTAGGATGTTGAGTGTACGTGCTGTGCTATCGAAATTAACTATGAACGTCTTTAATCGCTATTATCTATAGTCTGCAATATTTGGGAAAGAAATCGTGCCGACGCACTCTGCACAATGAAGGGACTCAAATGGATATGTATTACTGAACACCAAATCACCGATCACTACTACCCACCTCTAACGTGCGACTGCCCTTTTCCTAAAACCATGAAATGATACCAGGCCGCTGATTACTGTCCAGCCTCTCCTCCCCACTGACTGTGTCTGCAATGGTCAGATCTTTGAGTATCGGAATTGGGACGACATGTTGTGGTTGTACAGGATATTAGTGGGACCTCTTCTGGAATGCTGTGTCCAGTCTGGTCAACCTGCCCGCTTATTCCTCAGGCACACCACCCTCTCGATAAAACGGCTGCCCCTTAGGTCACTTTTAAATGTTTCCCCTCTCACCTTTAGCCTATGTCCTTTCATTTTGGACTCCCCGTACCCTTAGAAAATACCTTGACTATTCACCCAGATAGTACTGACCTTGATACTATTAAGCTGGAAAGGGTTCAGAAGAGATTAACCGGGACGTTGCTGGGAAAGGAGGGATTGGTCTATAAGGAGAGGCTGGGACTTTTTTCACTGGAGAGTATGAGATTAAGGGGTAACTTTACAGAGGTTTATAAAATAATGAGGGGTACAGATAAGCTGAAGGGCTGATGTCTTTTCCCTAGAATTGCGGATTCAAAACTGAGGGATATTTTAACTGTGAGGAAAAAGATTTACAAAAAGTCATGAGAGGTAAATATTTTAAACTGGCTTGTGTGTGGAACGAACTTCCAGAGGAAGTGGTGAAAGCAGGGACAGTTACAACGTTTAAAGGACATTTAGATCAGTACATGGATAAGACATCAGTTAGGATGGTGCTGTGAGCAGCTGCCCTCTCCCTCCCCCTCTCTGAATGAATCCCTGTTGGTTTTCACCCTCTGCCAGTGCCTGTGCAGTGGCGTGGGGAGGCCAGCAGAGGGTGACATTGCATCACTTTAAGCACCACAGAGACTGCCAGACCTGCCCCACACAGAGACACACAGATACACACACACGGGGATGGTTAGGGCACTGCGTGAAGCTCATCAGGTAACTTAAACCAAACATAAAGAAATGCTCAATTCGACTCGTAAACAGTTAAAATATGAGGGACAGATCTACCAAATTCCACTGTTTAAGTAAAAACATCAATTTATTTTTTCACTCTGAAAGTGAACATTTTACATTAACTATTCACAACTCTGGCACCCTCTTTCTCTTAACTGTTTATTACCCCACACCAGCTCGATAGCAATATACTGTGTCTGGGTCTGCCATCCCCTCATACCATAGGTGCGTGTAAGCTCTCAGTTCAGAACAGCATTCATCCTCTCTTAAAGATACAGTACACACTTTTAACTTCATCACATTATACCCTGATGAATATAAATAAGTGGAACCTATCCAGATTTCCCTTGCTCTGTGGTTTGTCAATATTTCATTTGCTCTGTCTCGTATGTGTCAGGATTTTTGTTGCTCCATTGACAGCACGTCATTATTGGATTCCATCCGTGGGAATATATCAGTATTTCACTTGCTCACACTCGTGAGTGTGGCAGGATTTCAGTTGTTTCATATAACAATATCGATGTTTGTAGTTGGCACCGAACCTGGAAGAACTCTGAAGTTTATGGAGGACAGTGTTGAACTCTTAACAGTACAATCACACATAGGTATAGTGTTCAGGTTTAAGGCAGATGGGGATCAGTGCAGAGCAGTGTGAGGTGATACACATTGGTAGGAACGACAATGAAAGACAGTTTAAAACAGGCTGTGCCATTATAAAGGGGCTGCAGGAGCAGAGGGCTCTGGGTGTATGCAGCACAGATTGTTGAAGATATCAGAACAAGTGGGGAGAGCAGTAACGATCATAGATTAGTTTCAGTATCTGAGCTGTTTACAGGGGAGGTGAAGGAGGGAGTCTCGGTGCTCCCTTCCTGGGAGGTGGGGGTGACGATGCGTTGTGAGCCCACCCTCCTGCCCACCGAGACCGGGGGGATTCCATTTGTACCAGCTCGACACAAAAGGGAGATGGCATCAGGGCCAGGGCTTCTACCTTGTGCAGGGAGAAACGAAGCTGCCAGTGGGTTTAAAGTGAGAATTGTCCTTCACTGAACATTGGTCCTTACTCGGTCGGTGGAACGTGGATGTTTCAGAATCTCCACACGAGGCGTCCCGGTCCTCTCCGGCTCGTACCAGGGTTCTCCCCACATGGCGGGGGGTGGGGGGGGGATTGAAAGGATATCGGGCACTCCACCACCTAGCTTGGCCCTTTCTGTCCTATTCCTGGCTGTTTCCCCTGGAATGGGAGAAGGAGAGATAGGGAGGGAGGGTTGGAGTGGGTGGTCCTGCTGTTAGTGTTAGGGTTGTTGGGGACGGGGTCATTGTGAGGGGTCCGGGGGCAGTCGGTCTACAGTGTTGTATCCATGCAGTGTTATTAGTGTGGGAGTGAAGTAGAGGGAGGTGGGGAGAGAGAGGGGGAGAGAGAGAGAGACAGACAGACAGAGACAGAGAGTGAAGTTGCAGCATGCGGCAGTGAGAGTGGTGGACCATGAGCCTTGTTCGGGGGTCGGTGCTATAACAGATATACAATGAGTGTGAGGGAGCAGAGAGAATACGGTGACCCTTATCCTGACAGAGTGGGGAAGGTTATTGATGCTTGTCCTGTATTGCTGGACATTTCTTCAGACCACAGATACTGCACTGATCTGGCTTGTGAGCTCAGACCAAGCTCGGGGGGTCTGGTGGTGTCGCCCCCTCTGGGAAGAGAATGATCCCCCTCTCTTCTAGCCCATCCACCAGGACCTCTGTGCCCCTGTCGACAAACTGTGGTGTAATTGCCCCTTATCTGCCATGCTCGGGTAAACTGTGCAGGGCAGCTCCTAACGGAGAAAGCTCAAACATGTGCCCATTGGCCTTTTAACGATTGCACCAGTGCCAGGGATCAGGGAATATCCAGGGGCACCCGGCGATGGTGAGTTACTCCAGCCATGATGGGTGGGAGAATTAGGCTAGTATTGAATGAGGGGGATACCATGGGTGGACTGGATAGTTAATGAGGTGAGTTCGACAGCACCAGGAAACTAGCTCAGCCTCGTGAGGACAATCCCTCTGTCACACTCAAGGAAAATCAAATAAAGGTACATTTTTGTTAGAATCTGCCCAATGAGACGTAGATTCTGTTGAAACTAATTCCAGTTACAATGATGCAGATCAAATGATCATCTGACTTCACACCAATGTCCATTTTTCCCATCTTTCCTGGGAAGACAGGCTATTGTTACAGGATGTATTCGAAGTGTCTACATTTCAGCATTCTGAAACCTGGGAACACATCCTTCCATGACACTGTCTCTCAGTCTCCCCCTCTCTGTCTATACGCCAAACCCCTCCCATGTGATGATATTTAAACTGATTCCCACGCCTGGTCTCTCTGGCAGTGAGTTTCACACCCACAGCACCCCCTTGTCATGGCACAATGGAGGTATGGAGCTGTAAATGGGTGTGAGCTGCACATCCAATCACTTCCAGCATGGGCTGCTATGTTCCCCACGCTGGGCAGTGATCTAACAGTGTTACTGAGCAATGCCCTGGTTTGGTGTACACAGCCCGACATGCTGGGAGTGTAACTGCTCCTGGGTTACAGATCAATGCACTGGGGTGGGGTACACAGCCCTACATGCTGGGAGGGTAACCGCTCCTGGTTTACAGATCAATGCACTGGGGTGGAGTACACAGCCCTACATGCTGGGAGTGTAACTGCTCCTGGGTTACAGATCAATGCACTGGGGTGGGGTACACAGTCCTACATGCTGGGAGTGTAACTGCTCCTGGTTTACAGATTAATTCACGGGTGATCACTGCACGGGTCGCTCTGCTGATCAGGATATCTGGTTGAGGTTTATAGATAATGCAATGATATGGTTTGTGTAGCTCGTTCTGCTGGATGGATATTTGTTTCAGGTTCACACATTCATGCCCTGCTTTGGTCTGCACAGCTCCCGGTGCTGTACAGATATCTAGTCTGGGTTTATCGGTCAATGCACTGCTTTGGTCTGCACAGCTCCCGGTGCTGGATAGATATCCAGTCCAGGTTTATATACTAATGCACTGATGTGGTCTGCACAGCTCCCGTGCTGGACAGATATATTGTCTGGGTTTACAAATCAATGCTCTGATCTGATCTGTGCAGTGTTCCACTCTGGACAGATTGCTGGCTTGCACTGAGCAGTACACTGGCCTGATCTGCAGAGTGTTCCAAGATGAACAGATATCTCCTCTGGGTTTATGGTGTCTGAGCTGATTGAGAATGTGGTAAATCTAACCATTTCAGCTGATCTGGTAATGCCTTTAGTTCCCATTCCTGTGACTGGACCCTCCGTTTCTCACCACATTAATGTTACAGTGTGTCCAGGCACAGTACATCATGTTGGTGGGGTGGGTAGGGGGAAAGGTCATGGACAGGTCAAGGGGTTCCCCGGAACGTTCTGTCCCCGACATTCTATAACTGACATTCCCCGGAACGTTCTGCCCCAACATTCTATAACTGACATTCGCCGGAAAGTTCTGCCCCGACATTCTATAACTGACATTCCCTGGAACGTTCTGTCCCTGACATTCCATAACTGATATTCCCCGGAACGTTCTGTCCATGACATTCTATAACTGACATTCCCCGGAACATTCTGTCCCGGACATTCTATAACCGACATTCCCCGGAACGTTCTGTCCCTGACATTCCATAACTGACATTCCCCGGAACGTTCTGCCCCGACATTCTATAACTGCCATTCCCCGGAACGTTCTGCCCTGCCATTCTATAACTGACATTCCCCGGAACATTCTGTCCCTGACATTCCATAACTGACATTCCCCAGAACGTTCTGTCCCTGACATTCCATAACTGACATTCCCCAGAACGTTCTGTCCCGGACATTCCATAACTGACATTCCCCGGAACGTTCTGTCCCGGACATTCTATAACCGACATTCCCCGGAACATTCTGTCCCTGACATTCCATAACTGACATGGACAGGTCAAAGAGATCCCCGGGACGTTCTGTCCCTGACATTGTTTGTGAACGGCCGGACGTCAGTGAATTGAACAAACGATAAGATCCCGAGGGAAGAGATCCCGTTCCAGGGGGAAGGAGACACTGTTCCGAAGCCCCTCAGGCAGTTAAAGGGGTGAACACGTTTTCCCTGCGTTTACATTTCTTCACGACACAGGATCGACCACAATTTAGACCAAAATACAGGAATAACCAGACTCCGTTTGTCTTCAGGAAACTGGGAGAGAATCCTTCAGGGCAGCAACGTTTCCACCCTCCGTATTAGGAACTGGGAAGGAGTGACCTGTGTCTGCTCTCGAGTGATTGAGTGTGTGGGAATGTTCTAGAAACCATCTGTCGTTATGGATGTGTCTCTGTGTGTTTGGGGAGGGAGGGTTTCTTGTGGTTGATGTCATATTTTGTCAGTAATTCCGACCTTCCCATTTGTTATTCCAGCTCCAATTACTTTAATAAATCCCTGAATACAGGGACACATTTGAAAATCTCACTGGGTCCCCCATCAAACGGGTCCCTTTGCCTCCAGGCTGATGGATAATGGGTTTGTTTTCCTTCCTCACAGTTAACGTAGTGACCATCTACGTCCTGCTTTATAAAGATTGTGGATTGTCTCCATGTGTCAGACGTTACCTGGGGGCCATGGCAGCGGCGGATCTCCTGGTCATTATCCTCGACCTGATCCTGAGACACATTCCCATTGTTTATCGGGAACAGTTTTATTTCCTGATGGACTCGGTCCCGGTGTGTAATATCCACGCCGTCCTGCTTTATGCAGCCACTGACTGCTCTGTCTGGTTCACCGTCACTTTCACCTTTGATCGGTTTGTGGCCATTTGTTGCCAGAAGCTGAAAAGTAAATATTGCAGTGAGAAGACGGCGGCTGTGGTTCTGGGAGCAGTGACTGTGCTGAGCTGTTTAAAAAACATTTTCTGGTATTTTATGGTCACGGCTCGGTATCGGCTGTGGAACGAGCCCTGGTTTTGTGATGTAACAGACGCTGTTCGATCCTCCAGTGTCTGGGTCACAATCGAGTCCCTCCACAACATTCTAACCCCGTGTGTCCCATTTCTCCTGATTCTGCTGCTCAATGTTCTCACCGTCAGACACATTTTAGTGGCCAGCAGAGCCCGCAGGAGACTCCGCGCTCACACCAATGGGGACGCTCAGTCTGACACAGTAATGAGAAACCGAAAAAAATCCATCATTTTACTGTTTGTGATCTCGGCCAATATCATCCTGTTATGGTCAATGTTAATGCTGTATTCTTTATGGAGACGGATGTGGTGGATTGGGTATCAGTCTGTGTATCTCCATCCCTTTGTGCGGGATTTGGGCTTCATGCTGCAGCTCCTCAGTTGCTGCACAAACACCGCGATTTATGCCGTGACCCAGACTAAGTTCAGGCAGCAGCTGAAGAATGTGCTGAAATATCCCTTCACCCAAATGCATCCATCCATCAAATTCCCGCATTAATCAATCCATCCGGGATTTTCTCATTTCAGTTCAGTGTTTCAGCGATGGAGCAGCCTGTCGCTATGGTAACAGACTGAGGGTAGCACTGGTTTGTCCATCCTTATCCCACAGGGGGGTTACAGGGAAACATTTCAATGCTTCTCACAACTCAGGGGCCATTGAGAAAAGGCACCATCCCACTGACTGTATCCATCACTTCCATTTGTAACCAATAAAAATGTTGATTAAAGCGTGCCGAGCAGCAGAGTGACCGATGTTGTTGTGTGTCTTTGTGTTGGAGAAGCTGAGATGGTGAGAGACAGACTCAGCCCCAAGTCCTGGTCCTCAGGGAAGTGGAGGGCACTGGGCCCTGAGCTCAGGAGCTGGGTTTAACTCCCTCTGTCCCCACCCCCCTACTCCAACCTGGCCGCCCCATTTCCTCTCCCCCACTCTTCCTCCTCAATTCTCTCCCTCTCTTTCTCTTTCTGCACACTGTGTCTCTCTCACCTCCTCTCCCTTTTACTCTCTCTGGTCCCCTCTCAGACACCGCCCCCAACCCCGGATTCTCCACCTGCCTCCACTATTCTTTCTGCCTTACTCTCCCTCTCTCTCTCTCACACCCCCAACATGAGTTTCTCCACCTGCCTCCATTCTTCTCTCTCCCCCTCACCCTCACTCTCCTGCTGTCTCTGTCTCCCTCCCGCAATGTCGTCTCTACCACATTTTCCCCACCTCCCACATCTCTCAATCATCTCACCCCCACCCCCCACACGCAGCCTCACCACAAACACCCAGTCTCTAGGTCAGAGGGAGAGGGAAGGACCAGGGAGACAGAGTGTGTCAGAGAGAGAGGAAGGGCAGGACAGGAGGGAGAGAGATTGAGTCAGAGAGAAACGGAGGGAGGTGGGGAGAGAGAGAGACACCGAGGGAGGGGGATCGAGAGTGAGAGAAGATGGAGAGAGAGAAATAGGGGAGGACATAATGAGGGCCGGGGGGGAGACCGGGGGCCGGGGGGAGACCGGGGGAGGGGGACAGAGAGAGAGGGGGGGACAGAGAGAGAGGGGGGGACAGAGAGAGAGAGAGAGAGTGGGGGCGGCACAGAGAGAGAGAGTGGGGGCGGCACAGAGAGAGAGAGTGGGGGCGGCACAGAGAGAGAGAGTGGGGGCGGCACAGAGAGAGAGAGTGGGGGCGGCACAGAGAGAGAGAGTGGGGGCGGCACAGAGAGAGAGAGTGGGGGCGGCACAGAGAGAGAGAGTGGGGGCGGCACAGAGAGAGAGAGTGGGGGCGGCACAGAGAGAGAGAGTGGGGGCGGCACAGAGAGAGAGAGTGGGGGCGGCACAGAGAGAGAGAGTGGGGGCGGCACAGAGAGAGAGAGTGGGGGCGGCACAGAGAGAGAGAGTGGGGGCGGCACAGAGAGAGAGAGTGGGGGCGGCACAGAGAGAGAGAGTGGGGGCGGCACAGAGAGAGAGAGTGGGGGCGGCACAGAGAGAGAGAGTGGGGGCGGCACAGAGAGAGAGAGTGGGGGCGGCACAGAGAGAGAGAGTGGGGGCGGCACAGAGAGAGAGTGGGGGCGGCACAGAGAGAGAGAGTGGGGGCGGCACAGAGAGAGAGAGTGGGGGCGGCACAGAGAGAGAGAGTGGGGGCGGCACAGAGAGAGAGAGTGGGGGCGGCACAGAGAGAGAGAGTGGGGGCGGCACAGAGAGAGAGAGTGGGGGCGGCACAGAGAGAGAGAGTGGGGGCGGCACAGAGAGAGAGAGTGGGGGCGGCACAGAGAGAGAGAGTGGGGGCGGCACAGAGAGAGAGAGTGGGGGCGGCACAGAGAGAGAGAGTGGGGGCGGCACAGAGAGAGAGAGTGGGGGCGGCACAGAGAGAGAGAGTGGGGGCGGCACAGAGAGAGAGAGTGGGGGCGGCACAGAGAGAGAGAGTGGGGGCGGCACAGAGAGAGAGAGTGGGGGCGGCACAGAGAGAGAGAGTGGGGGCGGCACAGAGAGAGAGAGTGGGGGCGGCACAG
The DNA here is from genome assembly GCF_037043375.1 of Chiloscyllium plagiosum. NCBI lineage: Eukaryota > Metazoa > Chordata > Chondrichthyes > Orectolobiformes > Hemiscylliidae > Chiloscyllium > Chiloscyllium plagiosum. The sequence continues at coordinate 77,344,034 of NW_028270176.1, forward strand.
AGAGAGAGAGTGGGGGCGGCACAGAGAGAGAGAGTGGGGGCGGCACAGAGAGAGAGAGTGGGGGCGGCACAGAGAGAGAGAGTGGGGGCGGCACAGAGAGAGAGAGTGGGGGCGGCACAGAGAGAGAGAGTGGGGGCGGCACAGAGAGAGAGAGTGGGGGCGGCACAGAGAGAGAGAGTGGGGGCGGCACAGAGAGAGAGAGTGGGGGCGGCACAGAGAGAGAGAGTGGGGGCGGCACAGAGAGAGAGAGTGGGCGCGGCACAGAGAGAGAGTGGGGGCGGCACAGAGAGAGAGAGTGGGGGCGGCACAGAGAGAGAGAGTGGGGGCGGCACAGAGAGAGAGAGTGGGGGCGGCACAGAGAGAGAGAGTGGGGGCGGCACAGAGAGAGAGAGTGGGGGCGGCACAGAGAGAGAGTGGGGGCGGCACAGAGAGAGAGTGGGGGCGGCACAGAGAGAGAGGGGGGGAACAGAGAGAGAGGGGGGAACAGAGAGAGAGGGGGGGAACAGAGAGAGAGGGGGGGAACAGAGAGAGAGGGGGGGAACAGAGAGAGAGGGGGGTAACAGAGAGAGAGAGGGGGAACAGAGAGATGGTGACCAGGAACTGTAGACCTCAGTGGTGGGTAAGCCGTTGGAGGCGATTCAGAAGGATAGGATTTGCATGTATTTGGAGAGTTAAGGAATGATTAGGGACACTCAACATGGTTACTTAACAGGGTGTCTCACAGACTTGATTGAGATTTTTAAGGTAGTCACCAAGAAGATCGATGAGTGCAGAGTGGCAGACATTGTTTATTTGGACTTTAGTAAAGCCTTTAAAAAGGTTGTGCAGGGGAGACGAAGTTGTAAAGTTCGATCCCATGGGATTCAGCAAGAGCTTGCCAACTGGATACAAAATTAGCTTAACAATAGGAGACAGTAATAGTGGAGGGTTGTTTTTCACACTGGAGGCCCGTGACCAGCAATGTTCTCCAGGAATCAGTGCTGGGTCCATTTTTGTTTGTCATGTGTGTAGATGGTTTGAATTAGAATATACAAGGCATGGTTTGTTTGTGGGTGACATCAAAAACTGTTAAGGTAGACAGTAACAAAAGGTTATCCACGAATACATGATTAGATTAGATTACATTACAGTGTGGAAACAGGCCCTTCGGCCCAACAAGTCCACACCGACCCGCCGAAGCGTAACCCACCCATACCCCTACATTTACCCCTTACCTAACACTACAGGCAATTTAGCATGGCCAATTCACCTGACCTGCACATCTTTGGACTGTGGGAGGAAACCGGAGCACCCGGAGGAAACCCGCGCAGACATGGGGAGAACGTGCAAACTCCACAATTGATCAGTCCTGAGGGATCCTGGTCAATTGGGTGAATGGGCTGAAATGTGGCAGATGGAATTTAATTTGAATAAATGTAAGATATTATATTTTAATAAAACAAACATCTCCTTTAGCCTCATTAATTAATTACACTATTTAAAAGTAAGGCCTTGAGTCGTGATGTGGAACAAAGAGACCGAGGGGTTCAGGTCTTTGCAGTTTGTGTCACATGTAGACAGGGTGGTTAAGTGGGTGTTTAGCACGCTTACCTTCATTGCTCAGACCTTGAGGTATAGGAGTTGGGACACTGTCATGAGGTTATACATGATGTTGGTGAGGCCTCTTCACTGTGTTCAGTTCTGGTCCCCCTGTTAGAGGAAGGATGTTATTAAATTGGAGAAGGTTCAGAAGATGTTTCCCAGGATGTTGCCATGAATGGAGGGATTGTTTTAGAAGGAGAGGATGGATAGGCTGGGATGTCTGTCACTGGAGAGCAGGAGGTTGAGAGGTGGCCTTATTAGAGGCTTATAAAATCATGGAGTGTGAGCAGCAGCTAAGGTAAGACAGTTTGTTTTAAAATTACTTACCGGTAGCGGACAGCGGTGTTTTTTTCTCTAATTACAGAAAGAGCGGGAGCAGCAGGGGGAAGTGACGAAGACCGGAGGGGCAGTCGGGTAGGTTTTTTTTCCCTTTAAAAGCGCGCAGGAGAAGAACCCGAGGCACTACAGAGGTAGTGTCTCCCACCTGCCCTCCTCCTCTAACCTAAATAATAAGACCCGTTGTGCTAAGTTGGTAAGTGCTGCATTTTGCTTGTTCTATTCTTTAGACCTAGTTTTTTTTTTACAAAAGGTTACTTTCAGAGGGATGGAAGTGAAGGCAGTGCAATGTTCCTCTTGCAACATGTTTGAGGTGAGGGATGCCATGGACATCCCTGCTGAAAACACTTGCCGGAAGTGCACCCATCTCCAGCTCCTCCAAGACCGTGTTAGGGAACTGGAGCTGGAGTTGGATGAACTTAGGATCATTCGGGAGGCAGAGGGGGTCATAGATCGGAGCTTTAGGGAAGTAGTAACTCCAAAGATGGCAGATAGATGGGTGACAGTGAGGGGGACTGGGAGGAAGCAGCCAGTGCAGGGACCCCCTGCGGCCGTTCCCCTCAAGAACAAGTATACCGTTTTGGATACTTGTGGGGGGGGGGGGGGCGGGACTTACCAGGGGTAAGTAACGGGGCTCAGGTCTCTGGCACGGAGCCTGTCCCCGTTACTCAGAAGGGAAGGGTGGAGAAGAGCAGAGCAGTAGTAATTGGGGACTCGCTAGTTCGGGGCACAGATAGGAGGTTTTGTGGGAACAAGAGAGACTCACGTTTGGTATGTTGCCTCCCAGGTGCAAGGGTACGTGATGTCTCTGATCGTGTTTTCCGGGTCCTTAAGGGGGAGGGGGAGCAGCCCGAAGTCGTGGTCCACATTGGCACCAATGACATAGGTAGGAGGAGCGCTGAGGATGTTAGACAGGCTTTCAGGGAGCGAGGTTGGAAGCTCAGAGTTAGAACGAACAGAGTTGTTGTCTCTGGTTTGTTACCCGTGCCACGTGATAGAGATTCGAGGAATAGGGAAAGAGAACACTTAAATGCGTGGCTACAGGGATGGTGCAGGAGGGAGGGATTCCGGTATTTGGATAACTGGGGTTCTTTCTGGGGAAGGTGGGACCTCTATAAACAGGATGGTCTGCACCTGAACCTGAGGGGCACCAGTATCCTTGGTGGGAGGTTTGCCAGTGCTCTTGGGGGGGGCTTTAAACTAACTCTGCAGGGGCATGGCAACCCAGACTGTAGCTTTAGGGTGCAGGACCTGGAGTGTAGGGAGGTTAGGAACATGGCATCAATTTCAAAGGAGGGTGCCTGTAAACAGGAAAGTGGTTTGAAGTGTGTATACTTCAATGCAAGACGTATACGAAATAAGGTAGGTGAACTTGCAGCGTGGGTTGGTACCTGGGACTTCGATGTTGTGGCTATTACGGAGACATGGGTAGAACAGGGACAGGATTGGCTGTTGCAGGTTCCAGGGTTTAAATGTTTTAGTAGGGTCAGAGGTGGGGGTAAAAGAGGGGGAGGTGTGGCATTGCTTGTCAAAGACAGTATTACAGCTGTGGAAAGGACGATGGATGAAGACTCGCCATCTGAGGTAGTTTGGGCTGAGGTTAGGAATAGGAAAGGTGAGCTCACCCTGTTAGGAGTTTTTTACAGGCCTCCTAATAGTCCTAGAAACGTAGAAGAAAGGATTGCGAGGATGATTCAAGAGAAGAGTGAAAGTAATAGGGTGGTTGTTATGGGGGACTTTCCTGATATTGATTGGGAAAGCTATAGCTCAAGTTCGTTAGATGGGTCAGTGTTTGTCCAATGTGTGCAGGAGGGTTTCCTGACACAATATGTAGATAAGCCAACAAGAGGTGAGGCCATACTGGATTTGGTTCTGGGTAATGAACCAGGCCAGGTGTTAGAATTAGAGGTAGGTGAGCACTTTGGGGACAGTGACCACAATTCGGTGACCTTTACTCTCGTGATGGAGAGGGATAAGTGTGTACTACAGGGCAAGAGTTATAGCTGGGGGCAGGGAAATTATGATGCTGTGAGGCATGACTTAGGATGTGTGGCCTGGAAAAGTAAGCTTCAAGGCAAGGGTGTAATTGATATGTGGAGCTTGTTCAAGGAGCAACTATTGAGTGTCCTTGATAAGTATGTACCTGTCAGGCAGGGAGGAAAGGGTCGTGTGAGGGAGCCATGGTTTAATAAGGAATTGGAATCCCTTGTTAAATGGAAGAGGGCGGCCTATGTAAAGATGAGGCGTGAAGGTTCAATTGGGACGATTGAGAGTTATAAGGTAGCCAGGAAGGACCTGAAGAGAGAGCTAAGAGCAGCAAGGAGGGGACATGAAAGGTCCTTAGTTGGTAGGATTAGGGAAAACCCTAAGGCTTTCTATAGGAATAAAAGAATGACTAGGGTAGGAATAGGTCCAGTCAAGAATAGTATGGGAAGTTGCGTGTAGAGGCTGAAGAGATTGGGGAGACACTGAATGAATACTTTTCGTCAGTATTCAATCAGGAACAGGACATTGTTGTCAATGTGAGTACTGAGTCACAATTAAGTAGAATGGATGGCTTTGAGGTATGTAGAGAAGAGGTGTTGGAAATTCTGGAAAGGGTGAAAATAGATAAGTCCCCTGGGCCTGATGGCATTTATCCTAGGATTCTCTGGGAAGCAAGGGAGGAGATTGCAGAGCCATTGGCCTTGATTTTTATGTCCTCGTTGTCTACAGGAGTAGTGCCAGAAGATTGGAGGCTAGCAAATGTGGTTCCCTTGTTCAAGAAGGGGAGTAGGGATAACCCTAGTAACTATAGGCCGGTGTGTCTCACTTCTGTTGTGGGCAAAATCTTAGAGAGAATTGTAAGGGATAGGATTTATGCACATCTGGATAGGAATAATGTGATCAAGGATAGTCAGCATGGTTTTGTGAAGGGCAGGTCGTGCCTCACAAACCTTATTGAATTCTTTGAGAAGGTGACTAAGGAGGTGGACGAGGGGAAAGCAGTAGATGTGGTGTATATGGATTTTAGTGAGGCGTTTGATAAGGTTCCCCATGGTAGACTACTGCAAACAATACGGAGATATGGCATTGAGGGTGAGTTGGAGGTTTGGATTAGGAGTTGGCTGGCTGGAAGAAGACAGAGGGTAGTAGTTGATGGCAAAGGTTCATCTTGGAGTGCCGTCGCTAGCGGTGTTCCGCAAGGATCTGTTTTGGGACCATTGCTCTTTGTCATTTTTATAAATGACCTGGAGGAGGGGTTAGAAGGTTGGGTGAGCAAGTTTGCGGATGATACGAAAGTCAGAGGAGTTGTAGACAGTGAGGAAGGATGTGGCAGGTTACAGCAGGATATAGATAAGCTGCAGAACTGGGCAGAAAGGTGGCAAATGGAGTTCAATGTAGCTAAGTGTGAGGTGATTCACTTTGGTAAGAGTAATAAAAAGATGGGGTACTGGGCTCACGGTCGGATACTTGGTAGTGTGGATGAGCAGAGGGATCTTGGTGTCCATGTACACAAATCTTTGAAAGTTGCCACCCAGGTAAATAGTGCGGTGAAGAAGGCATATGGCGTACTGGCTTTTGTTCGTAGAGGAATTGAGTTCCGGAGTACTGAGGTCATGTTGCAGTTGTATAGGACTCTGGTGCGGCCACATCTGGAATATTGTGTGCAGTCTTGGTCGCCATACTATAGGAAGGATGTGGAGGCACTGGAACGGGTGCAGAGGAGGTTTACCAGGATGTTGCCTGGTATGGTAGAAAGATCGTATGAGGAAAGGCTGAGGCACTTGGGGTTGTTTTCATTGGAGAAAAGAAGGTTTAGGGGTGACTTGATAGAGGTGTATAAGATGATTAGGGGTTTCGATAGGGTCGACAGTGAGAATCTTTTTCCTCGTATGGAGTCAGCTATTACAAGGGGGCATAGCTTTAAATTAAGGGGGGGGGGTAGGTATAGGACAGATGTTAGGGGTAGGTTCATTACTCAGCGAGTCGTGAGTTCATGGAATGCCCTGCCAGTAGCAGTGGTGGACTCTCCTTCATTATGGGCATTTAAGCGGGCATTGGATAGGCATATGGAGGATAGTGGGCTAGTGCAGGTTAGGTGGGCTTGGATCGGCGCAACATCGAGGGCCGAAGGGCCTGTACTGCGCTGTATTCTTCTATGTTCTTTGTAGATAAGATGAATGGCTGCATGGGAGGGTGATTCAAGACACCGGTGCATACACTTTGAGAAGAGATGACAAAGATTTTAAAAAGACATGAGTTTTTCTATTTTTGCACTTATGGGTTGAACTTCCAGAGGAAGTGGTAGCTGTGAATACAATTACAATACTTAAAAGATATTTGGATAAGTACATAAATAGGAGATATTTGGAGGGATATAGGCCAAGCAGAGGCAGGTGTGATTAGTTTAGGTGGAATTATAGTCGACATGGATTGGTTAGACCACAGGATCCATTTCCATGATACATAACTTTGAAACTCTTAACTCTCGGTGTCTTCGTGTTCACAACTCTCCCTATCACTGTCACCTCATGAAGCTTCACAACTCTTCCTTATCTCTGCTATCATAAGCATCTCTGTAACATCCTCCAATCACACAATCCTCCCTATCTCTGTAATCTCAATCCCCACAAATCTCTCTGCTAAGTGCCTTTCTGTAATTCCAGCCTTGAGGATAGCCCATTTTTAACTCAGATTCCTGCACCCTGAGCTCCAGAATTTCCTACTAAACCTCTCTGCTCATTTGCCTCCCCAAAACATTAACCAATCATCTATCATCTATTCTAATATCAAAAAGGTATGAGATGATCGCAGCGGGCCTGTGTGCTTGATGACCAATATGGAGAAGATGGGGGCATTGTGTTCAACAGTTTAATACCAGAGACTCTGACCCCATTTTATTCCGTGTTTCTCAGTGATTCCCTCTTTTTGAAGCAGACATGAGTGAGAAGCAGTGGAGAATGTAAATGATACACAGTCTGCATAGTGAGAGGATTCCACCACCACTGGCTGTTTACCCTCCAGCTCCACAATGTCCAATAACCTATCCATGCTATCGCGGATCCTGGCACCAGGGAGGTAACATACTATCCTCGATTCATGTCTGTGGCCACAGAAGTGCCTGTCTGTACCCCTGACTATTGAATCCCCGTCACTCTCTTTCCTCCTGTTCTTTGCAGAATCCGAAGCTGGATACAGTATCTGTTTGATAACGGGATGATCACTGGAAACTCCTGCATTTCCTTCCTGAGCCTTTTACTTGATCTGATAGTCATCCATTCCCTTTCCTAACTCACTGAACGTGCTGTCCATAACATCCTCAGTATTGCTGATGAGCTACAGTGAGTCCACTCACAGCTTCAGATCTGAAAAGCAGTTTCCCAGTAACTGCAGATGGGCACACTTCCTGCACATATTGTCGCCAGGGACACTGGAAGCATCCCATATTTCCCACATTGTGCAAGAGGAGAACACTGCGGATCTGAGGTCTCCTGTAACAATGTCTCTCTAGATTCAGCTAGTTCAACTATCGCGAGAGAACTTAAATGAGCTAGCAACCTTTCTTCACTTCAAGCATGTCCATTATAATCTAAAGCCCCGACCTTTACTTAAGCTGACATGTTATACTTTAAAATCTGTTACAAAATATTCAGCAGGTATCTCATAAAAATTGGCTATTCCCATTGGGGCCATGTGAATTTCTGAATGGCCTGAACTAAACCTGAGTTTCAGCTTCACCTTCTCCCTGTCTCACCTCATTGTTTTCACCCAACTCCAAAACACACTCACTGAGCCAAGCAGCATTCTCAGTACAGCCCTGTCATTTTCAGTTGTCAGAATCTGGAACATTCCACCTGAAAAGATGCTGGAATTTTAGTCCATAAGGAATTTTAATGGGTAGCTTGCAGAGAATCGAAAATAAGGAGTTTACAGGTTAACATTACGAAGTGGGTGATTGGGGACTAAATCTGACAGTTCCTGCAAAGAGATGAGGTGCAATTTGGATAAATCTGTGCTCCCTCTCAGGCCAATATCTCCTTCCTCAGCTGCAGGGCCCAGAACAGAGCACACACCCAAAGGGTGATCCAGCCACAAATTTGTCCATCTCTCTGATTTTTGCTTTACAAAAGTATTGACGATTAGATTTAGATTACTTTACAGTGTGGAAACAGGCCCTTCGGCCCAACAAGTCCACACCGACCCGCCGAAGCGAAACCCACCCATACCCCTACATTTACCCCTTACCTAACACTACGGGCAATTTAGTATGGCCAATTCACCTGACACTGCACATCTTTGGACTGTGGGAGGAAACCGGAGCACCCGGAGGAAACCCACGCAGACACGGGGAGAACGTGCAAACTCCACACAGTCAGTCGCCTGAGGCAGGAATTGAACCCAGGTCTCAGGCACTGTGAGGCAGCAGTGCTAACCACTGTCCCACCGTGCCGCCCACTAAATGATATCTTCTCTCAGACAGAACAGAAAAACCTTTCTGTTTCCACAGTTAAATGCCAATTATATTCAGGTCCTGATGTCTCTGCGGACTGTAAAAACCTGTTTTTGAGATCCAAGTCTCAATTAATATCCCATAAAATGAATTCACACAACAACACTCACAGTCAGTGCAGGATGAATAGTAAAGACAAATATTTATCTTGCACCTAACCTACACATCTCTGAAAACTATGGGCAATTTAGCTCCCAGTGCAATGGCAAAGGAGACAGGGGTTAAAGAGTGAATAATAGGTGGGGACAGAGCCCAAAGGAACATTTGGAAAGAAAAAGGACTGGATAGCGATCTGGCTGGGAGAGTGCATAGCTGTTAATGGAGGGAACAGGAACCGGTGTCTGGCAGCATCTCAGTGGATGTGATGGAAATGGTGGCTGATGTACGTTCTGCCGCAAAAAAGACCCTGAGCTTCCAGTTGCCTGCCACTTCAACACACGAGCCTGTTCCCTAGCCAACATCCCTGTCTCATACTTACTGCAATGTTCCAGTGAAGCTTGATACAAACTGGCAGAACACTCCAGAACATACCAAATGGCTCCGTATTTCAATTACAGCAATTTCCCCTCCCATGTGGTCAACAATACCCTCCACCATATCTCCTCTACTTCCCACACCTCCGCCCTTGAACCCAACTCCTTCAACTGCAACAAGGATAGAATCCCCCAAGTCCTCACATTCCACCCAGGTACAACACATCATCCTCCACCATTTCCACCACCTACAATCAGACCCCATCAGAGATATATTTCCCTCCCTAGTCCTTTCAGCATTCCTCAGAGACCATTCTCTCTGACTTCCTTGTTAGATCCACGCTCCCCACCAACCCATCCTCTACTCCCAGCACCTTCGCTCGCCATTGCAAGAAGTGGAAAACCTGTGCCCACACCTTCCCCTCACCTCCATCCAAGACACCAAAGGATCCTTCCACATTCAGCAGAGATAGTTCTTACATTCAAACACCTCACCTATTGAGTCCTTTGCTCTCGATGTGGTCTCCTCTACAGTGGGGAGACAGGATGCCAACTTGTGGAATATTTCAGGGAACATTTCTGGAACACATGTACCAACCAACCCCACTGCCCTGTGGCCGACACATTCAACGGACCCTCCCACTCCGCCAAGGACATGCAGGTTCTGGGCTGCCTCCATCGCCAAATCAAGCCACCCTAAGCTTGGAGGAATAACACCTCATCGTCCGCCTTGGGACCCTTCAACCACACAGCATCAATGTTTCCTCATCTCCCCTCACCCCACCTTATCCTAGCTCCAACCCTCCAACTCGGCACTGGCCTCTTAAACTGACCCACCTGTCCATCTTCCTTCCCCATTATCCACTCCACCGTCTCACCATTACCTCCCACCTGCATCTACCTATTGCCTTCCTAGATCCCTTCCCCCCCAGCCCTACACACCCCCTCCTATTTATCTCTCAGCACTCTTTCCCACACCGCACATTCCTGATGAAGGGCATATACCTAAAACGGCAATTCTCCAGCTACTTGGATGCTGCCTGACCTGCTGTGCGTTTCCAGTGCCACATGTTAACGAAGCTGGAAGAACAAAACCTCATCACCCACTCGGGGACCCTTCAGCCCTTTGGCCTCAATATCAAATTCAATAATTTTAGATCCTGAACTCTGCCACGTCCTAGCATCCTAGCCCCCTACACCCCACACACCAGGTCTTGTTATTACATAGCCTGCTATTACACACTATCTGTGATTAGCCACTAACAGTCCCCATGAACAGCTATTCACTCTCCCCCAGCCAGATCGATATACACTCCTTTGTCCAATTTCTCCTATCTCTCTCTTTGCACTCTATTCCCAATCATTTACTCTTTTACCTATACCTTCTGCATATAAACCAACATTTTTCCCTCAGTCACATCAGTTCTGAGGAAGGTTCATAGGTTCAGAAATGTTAACTCTGACTTGTCTTCACAGATGCTGCCAGACCTGCTGAGCTTTTCCAGCACTTTCTGGTTGTTGTTTATCATTTCCATCATCCACAATTTTTTCTGGTTTTTATTTAGCGGGAGCTTGTAATTCATGTCAAGCAGCCTACACCGTGTGTTTATAAACCGCCCCAGTACCCACAAACTCCATTTTTCTCCCAGTCTATGCCACTCCCTTCACACTCACGGAGTCCCCCCTCACAGTGACACTGCGCCTGCACAGCTCATGGTCACGTGCTGGCCTGCTGGCCACACCCCTCATTCACTTCTATTGGCTGGAGGATCACGCCAACTCTCCTATTGGTCTGCAGCTGCTGTCAATCACCTGGGCCCCATTGTGTCATGTTGGTGGGATCCTCCCATAAGTGTTGGAGGCTGAAGGGTGACCTCATTGAGTTTTATAAAACCATGAGGGGCATGAATGGGATAAATAGACAGGTCCAGAACGAGAGGTTTAAGTTGACAGGGAAAATATTTAAAAGGGACCTAAGGGGCTTCTGTCAATCAGAGGTTGCGACATGCATTGAATTTTCGGTCAGGACACGTGGTGGAGCCTGGTACAATTACCCCATCTGAATGGGTATATGAATAGAAAGGATATAGAGGGATATATGCCAAGTGCTGGCAAATAGGACTTGATTAGGTTAAGACATCTGGTCAGCATGGACGAGTTTGACCGAAGGGTCTGTTTCTGTGCAGTACATCTCTATGGCTCGATGGCTCTGCGGAGGGATGAGCTTCATCATTCACAGTGAATGGGGCATTATCACAGAGCATAGGGGCTGGGGGCTAGTCAGCCCATTGGGGCTGTACTCTCTCCCTCTGCAGATGCTGCAAATCTGTCCCAACTCCCCTCCCAACTGTCCATAGCCTTCCAAATCTTTCCTTAAAAAGTTGAATTCCACATTTGTTTTGACACTAACTGTTGAATCTGCATTCAGCTCTTGTTCAAACTGTTCCAGATGCTCAGAACTGACTCAGTAAAATAATCTTCTCATTTTTACCTTGCATTATTTGCCAGTTACATGAATGCAGTTACTAAAAATTGTGACAAACTTTCTACTTTCCCTCTCTGTCAACTAAATATCCTGGAGACAAATCTGCTCCTGGTCGAAATCACAACAGGGGGAGGTTGAATAGGCTGGGGCTGTTTTCCCTGGCGTGTCGGAGACTGAGGAGTGACCTCACAGAGAAACATAAAATCATGAACGGCATGGACAGCATAAATAAGATAAATAGACAAAGTCTCCTCCCTGGAGTGGGGGCTTCCAGAACTAGAGGGCATAGGTTTAGGGTGGAGGGGAAAGATATAAAAGAGACCTGAGGGGCAACGTTTACACACAGAGGGTGGTACGTGTGTGGAATGAGTGGCCAGAGGAAGTGGTGGAGGCGAGTCCAATTGTAACATTCATAGGTATATGAATAGGAAAGATTTGGGGGGATATGGGCCAGGTGCTGGCAGGTGGGACTAGATTGGGCTGGAATATCTGGTTGGCATGGATGGGTTGGACCGAATGGTCTGTTTCTGTGCTGTATGTCTCTGTGATGAATTTTATCCAAATAGCTAGTTCTCCTCGTATTCTATCATGTTGAACTTGCTAACCAGTCTGTTGTTATGTGGAACATTGTGTCTTCCTGAAGTCCGAGTTAACGATGTCCATGCACAAAGCCATGCTGATTCTCCCCAATTATTTGCCTTTCCAATTACATGCAAATCCTGTCCCTTAGAATCCCTTCCAACAACTTGCCTGCCACTGACTACAGGCTCACCGGTCTATAGTTCCCTGGCTTTTCCTTACCACCTTTCTCAAATAATGGCACACATCTTCCAGCACCTCACCTGTGGTTATTGATGACACAAATATCTCAGGGAGGGGCCCAACAATCACTTCCCTAGCTTCCCACAAATTTCTGGGATACATCTGATCAGGTCCCAGGGATTTATCCACCTTTATCCATTTTAAGACATTCAGGGTATCCTCCTCTGTAACATGGACACTTGCCAAGTTATCACTATTTATTTGTGCAAATTCTCTAGCTTCCACATCGTTTTTCAGTAAAAACCAATGTGTAATATTCATATAGAATCTTTCCAAACTCCTGCGGTTCCATAGTCAGTCTTGTTGGTCTTTGAGGGTCCCTATTCTCTGCCTGGTCACTCTTTGTCCTTAGTGTATTTCTAGAATCTATTTGGATTTTCCTTAAATCTATTTCCCAAAGCCATCGCTTGTCCCCTTTTTGCCCTCCTGGTTTCCCTCAAGTATTCTCCTACTGTCTCTATACTCCTCCAGGGATCCACTCAAACCCAGCTGTCTGTACCTGCCATATCCCTCCTTAATTTTCTTGACCAGAGCCTCAATTTCTCTCGACAGGCAGCATTCTCTACGCCTCCCAGCCTTGGCCTTAACAGGAATATACTGTCTGTGTACTCTCATTGTCTCATTTTTACAGGTCTATGGAGGCAATGGCAGATGTGGACAGAGAATCAATCATTCTCAGTAAAGAGAAAGTGTTGGGAAAGGTAACAGCCTAAAGGTAAAAGGGGCGCCTGGCCGTGATGGAATGCATCCCAGGGGCAAAAAGAGATGGCCGGGAAAATAGCAAATGTGTTCATGATAATTCGCGAAAATTTGCTGGACTCTGGGACGTATCTGACAGATTGGAAAGCTGCAAATGTGATGCCACTATTTAAAAAAAAAACACCCATTAGTTTAACTTCTGTAGTGGGGAAAATGCTTGAACCTGTCAAGGAAGTAGTAGCGAGTTATCTGGGTAGAAACTATCCCATTGAGCAGACACAGCATGGATTCATGAAAGGCAGCTCATGTTTAATGGATTTACTTGAACTATTTGAGGACATCACAAATGCGTTGGACAAGGGGGACCCGGTGGATGTGGTGTATCTGGATTTCCAGAAAGTAATCGACAAGTTGCCACATGAAAGGCTGCTGTATAAGATAAAGGCTGCACGGCGTTACAGGTAATGTATTAGCATGGATACAGGATGGGTTAACCAACAAAAAGTAAAGAATGGGGATAAATGGGTGTTTGGATTAGTGTTGGCACTACAACTGTTTACAATTTACACAAATGTTTTGGAGTTGAGGACCAAGTGTACGGTGTCAGAGTTCACATTTGATACAAAGATGAGGTAGAGCAATGTGTGCAGAGGCCACCGTACGTCTGCACAGGGATACAGATAGGTTACGCGAGTGGGTAAGGATCTGGCAGATGGAGGACAATGTTGGGAAATGTGGGGTCATCCATTTTGGTTGAACTAACAGCAAACTGGATGATGAAATGGTGAAAACGTGCAGCATGCTGCTGTACAGAGGGAGCTGGGTGTCCTTGTGCATGAATCACAGGAAGTTGGTTTGCAGGTGCAGCAGGTAATTAAGGCAGTGAACGGAATATTGTGCTTCCTTGCTCGAGGGATGGTTATGCTGCAGCTGTACAGGCCACACCTGGAGTACTGGGTACAGGTTTGATCTCCTTACTTCAGCAAGGATGTACTAGCACTGGAGGGGGTGCAGAGGAGGGTCACTAGTTTGGGCCTGGGGTTGAGAGGGTTGGTGTATGTGGAGAGATTGAGAAAACTGGTTCTATACTCATTGCAATTTAGAAGAATGGGAGGTTGGATGGGGAAAAAAAACAAAATTATGAAGGGAGTAAGTAAGATAGAAGCAGGGAGTTTATTTTCACCAGGGATGGGTGAAACTAGAGAACATAGCGTCAAAATAAGGTGGAGCAGATTTAGGACTGAGTTCAGGAGTAACTTCTTCAGCTAAAGGGTTGTGAATCTGTGGAATTCCCTGCTGAGTGAAGCAGCTGAGCTATCAATTTTATTTGCCTTTAAGGCAAAAGGTAGATTTGTGAACAAGAAAGGAATTAAGGGTTATGGTGAGAGAGCAGGAATGTGGAGCTGAGGCCATGAAATGATCAGCCCTGATCTTATTGAATGGCAGAGCAGGTTTGAGGGGTCAGATGAAGGTTTTTGCCTTGTGCCATCAAAATTGACCCTTGAAAAGTTAAGTTTCTAAATTGGACAATCTGGTCTATTATTTTCTGTAACTATTTTAAAACTAATAGAATTATCAGAGAATCCCAGAATCCCAACAGTGTGGAATGAGACCATTCGGCCCATCACATCGATACTGACGCTCAGAGTCTCCTAACCTCCCCCTGTAACGTTGCATTTTCCAGGGCCACCCAACCTACACATCCCTGAGCACTACGGACAATTCAGCCTGGATAATCCAATCTACCCTGCACATCTTTGGACTGTGGGAGGAAACCAGAGAACCCGGATGAAATCCACGCAGACAACCCCAATAAGGTGATCATCTCTTTCTTATTTCCCAGTTCCACCCAAATAACTTCACTGGGTGGACTCCCATGAATATCCTCCCTAAGCACAAACATAATGCTATCCCTAATCAAAAACACTACTCCCCCTCCTCTCTTGGCCCCGTTTCTATTCTTCCTATAGCATCTATACTCTGAAACATTAAGCTGCCAGTCCTATCCATCCCTGAGCCACGTTTCTGTAATACCCATGATATCCCAGTGCCATGTTCAAAACCATACCCTAAGCCCATCTGCCTTCCCTGTCAGGCCTCTTGCATTGAAATAAATGCAGTGTAACTGCTCAGTCTGACCTCATTCTCTGCTTTGCCCTTGCCTGCCTTGACTATTTGACCTCAGAACTGTACCAGCCTCAGACATACCTCTTTTCTCACTATCTATTTGCAATCACACCCACTCCCTCACTGGTTTAATGCCTCCTGAGTAGCATTAACAAATCTCCCTGCCCAGATATTAGACACCTTCCAAATCAGGTACAATCCATCCTTCTTATGCAGGTCAACTCTACTCCAGAGGAGATCACAATGATGCAAAAATGTGAATCATTTTCCCCTGCACCAGCTCCTTCCAGCACCTCCTCCTCCTCTGTAATATGGACATTTTTCAAGATATCACCATTTATTTCACCACATTCTATATCTCCCATGTACTTCTTCACAGTAAACACTGATGCAAAGTACTTGTTTCCCTATCTCGCCCATCGCCTGAAGCCCCACACAAAGACTGCCTTGCTGATCTCTATTTTCTCCTAGTTAGCCTTTTGTTCTTAATGTATTTACAAAAGCCCTTTGGATTATCCTTAACCCTATTCGCCAAAGCTATCTCACGTCCCCTTTTTGTCTCCTGATTTCCCTCTTAATTATACTCCTACTGCCTTTATACTTGAAAATGTTTTGGATTGGAATAAATGCAAAATATTACATCTTGATAAAACAAACCAGGGTAGGACTGACACTCAATAAAAGTAGGACCTTGAGTAGTGATATGGGAACAAAGAGACCGAGGGCTTCACGTCTTTGAAGTTTGTGTCACATGTAGACAGGGTGGTTAAGGTGCTTAGCACACTTACCGTCATTGTTCAGACCTTTGAATACAGGAGTTGGGACGTTATGTTGAGGATGTACAGGATGTTGGAGAGGCCTTTTCTGGAATACTCTGTCCAGTTCTGGTTGTGCTGTTATAGGAAGGATATTATTAAATTGGAGCAGGTTCAGAAGAGATTTACCAGCATGTTGCCATGAATGGAGGGATTGTGTTCTAAGGAGAGGCTGGATAGGCTGGGAATGTTTTCCACTGCAGTGCATGAGGTTGAGGGGTGACCTTATTAGAGGTTTATAAAATCAGAAAAAGAGTGCAGATAAGGTGAATAGCCGGGGGAGAGGGGGATTCAAAACTTGGGTGCATTCATTTTGAGAAGAAATGAGAAAGGTTTGAGAAAAGACATAAGGGTTTTAAAAAAAAACATACGTGTGGAATGAATTTCCAGAGGAATGAATACAATTACAATATTTAAAATACATTCAGATAAGTACATAAATAGGAAATATTTGGATGGATGTGGACCAAGCGGAGGCACGTACACTTAGTTCAGTTTGGAATTATGGTTGGCATGGACTGGTTGGACCACAGGGCCTGTTTCCTTGCTGTATAACATTATGACTCTAATCCTCACTAACTCTAAATTCCTCCATCCTCAACTCTCCTGATCACTGTCACCTCATCCAGCCTCACAACTCTTCCTTATATATATAATTCCTCACCAGCCACAGAACGCTCCCTATCTCATGTCCTCCAGTTTCTCAGATCTCTGCTACATGTGCCTTTCTTTAGTTCCAGCCTTGAGGATGCCCTCATTCACTCCGATTGGTTGGAAGACAAACTGGTACGACCTGGTCCTCTAGTACTGCCCTCTGCCCCCTATTGGCCTGCGCTGACATCAATCACACGAGACCCATTGTGAGGTGAGTGGTGGGATCCTCCCTCTCTCTGCCCTGGAATGAGCTTCATCATTCACAGTGAATGGGGCAGTATCTCAGAGCACAGGGGCTGGGGGCTATTCAGCCCATTGGGACTGTACTCTCTCCCTCTGGAGATGCTGCACATCTGTCCCAATTCCCTTCCCATTTGCCCATAGCCCCCCAAATCTTCCCCTAAAAAGTAAAATTCCAAATCTGTTTATGAATAACTGCTGAGTCTGTGTCCAGCTGCCAATCAGACAGTTCCAGATGCTCAGACTTTACTGAATAAAATAATGTTCACATGTTCACATATTATTTGCCAATTACCTGAAAATAGTTACTAAAATTGTGGCATTGTTCACAATTCCCTTCTCTCTGCAAATTAAATATCCAAGACACAAATTTGCAACTGGTCAAACTCACTGCTTAACCGTCTCAGCTCCAAGGACAATTATCTGTGCTTCTGCTAGCTCTCCACAAAAGAGGAACACATCTTATTTTCATTTATTCGTGTCATAGAGATGTACAGCACAGAATCAGACCTTTGGTCCAATTTGTCCATGCCAACTAGGAATCCTAATCTAATGGAATCCTATTCCCAGCTATTGATCCGTATCCCTCGAAACCCTTCCTATTCATGTACCCAATCAGATGCCTTTCAAATGTTGTAATTGTATCAGCCTCCACTACTTCATCTGGCAGCTCATCCAATACACACACCACACACAGCTTGAAAACTTTGCTTCTCAGATCCCTTTTAAATCTTTGCTCTCTTGACTTAAGCCCATGTGATCTTGTTTTGGAACCACCTAACCTGGGGGGGAAAGACCCTGGCTGTTCACCTTATCCATGCCCCTCATGATTTTACAAATCTACATGAAGTCACCTCTCAATCTTTGACTCTCCAGGGAAATTACCACCAGCCTCTCCGTAGCCCAAATCCTCCAACCCTGGCAAAGTCTTTGTCAATCTTGTCTGAACTCTTTCAAGATTCAGAACATCCTTCCCAGAACAGGGGATTTTGAACTTAAAACAGAATTCCTGAAATGGCTTAATCAATGTCCTGTCCAGCCACAATATGATGTCCCAGCTTCTGTATTCAATGCATCGACCAATAAATATAAGCATACCATACACCACCTTCACTAGTCTGCCTATCTGCGACTCTACTTTCAACGAACAATGAATCTGAACTCCATGGTATCTTTGTTCAGCAACACTCCGAAGGACTTTACCATTAAGTGTATAAGTCCTGCCCTGATTTGCCTTTCCAAAATGCAGCACCTCGCATTTGTCTAAATTGAACTCCGTCTGCCATTCTTTGCTCCAATGGCCCATCTGATCAAGATCCTGTTGTATTCTGAGCTAACCTTCTTCGCTGTCCACTGCACCTCCAATTTTGGTGTCTTCTGTAAAACCACTGACTATATCTCATATATTCACATCCAAGTCATTTATTTGAGGACCGAATATCCATTCCTGCAGCACACTGCTGCTCACACGCCTCCAGTCCGCAAAGCAACCCTCCATCACCACCCTCTGCCTCCTACCTTCAAGCCAGTTTTGTATCCAAATGGCTAGTTCTCCCAACATTCCATGTTATCTAACCTTGCTAACCAGTCTGCTTTGTGGAACATCGTTCAGTGTCCATATCGACAACGTCCACAGTCTGCCTTCATCAATCATCTTTGTCACATCTTCAAAAAAACTCAATCAAGTTAGAAAGAGAGAATTACTCACACAAAGTCATGTTGACTATCCTTAATCTTTCCTGGTCTTTTCAAATACATGTAAATCCTATCCCTCAGAATCCCTTCCAATAACTTGCCTACCACTGACTTCAGGCTGCCTGTTCTGTTGTTCCCTGGCCTTTCCTTACCACCTTTTTAAAATAACAACACCTGTCTTCCAGCACCTCACCTGTCACAAACGATGATATAAATACCTCAGGGAGGGGCACTGCTTTCCTAGCTTTCCACAAATTTCTGGGATACACCTGATCAGGACCCAGGGATTTATCCACCTTGATGCCATTTAAGACATCCAGTACCACCTCCTCTGTAACATGGACACTTTTCAAGTTATCACTGTTGTTAACTATCAAGTTCTCCAAACTCTCCAGAAAAGAGTAGCATAGTATCTCTCCCACCTCCTGTTGTTCCACAGATGGCCTTCTTGATCTTTAAGAAGTTGTATTCTTTGTCTATTTTTTCTTTTATCCTTGATATATTTGTAGAATCGCTTTGGATTCTACTTAAACCATTTCCTAGAGATATTTCATGTTCCCTTTTTGCTCATCTGATTTCCCTTGAGTATATTCCTGTAAAAACATGAACCTGTACTCCCAATTCCTCCGCCTCTGCCATATCTGCTTCCAGGAAAAGCAATTCCACTCCAGGACATCCCAGAAAGGATTCCTATTTCAAGGACTGCATTTCCCTCCCACGTGATCAAAAATTCCCTCCAATGCATATCCTCCACTTCCCGTACCTCCACCTTCCCCCCCACCCCTCCAACCACAATAAGAATATAATCCACCGGTCCTCACCTGCCACCCCACGAATCTCCAGATACAGCGCATTAACCTCTGCAATTTCCGCTACCTACAGTCAGACCCCACCACCATGGATATATTTCCCTCCCCAGCCCTTCCACAGAGACCATGGGATATTTGGTGCTGATGTGCTGCCCCACTGATACCTCAGTCACTCACCCTGCCCAATGGTCTAGTGATACTATCGCTAGATGGATAATCCAGACACCCAGATAACGTTCTGGGTCCCAGGGTTTGGATCCCGTCACAGCAGACAGTGGAATGTGAATTCAATAAAAATTTGGAAGTAAGAATCTATTAAAGACCATGAATCCATTGTTGATTGTTGCAAAAAAAAACAATGAGATTCACTAATATCCTTCAGGGAAGGAATCTGCCATCCTTACCTGGTCTGGCCTGCATGTGACTCCAGACCCACAGCAACATGGTTGAATCTTAACTGCCCTTGAGGCCCAGCCAGTGACACCCTCATCCTGTGAATGAATTAAAAAAGGTCAAGTCTTGTATACAATCATACTATTCTTACAGATAAGTGATCTGTTAGTAAATTTGCTTCTCAATTCCCGGCTGACTATTTATTTCTCAGTTCCACCTGTACAACTTGCCTGGATGTACTTCCAGGATTACCCTCCTGAAGCCCAGCCATAATGTTATCCCTCATCAAAACCATCTCACCCCCTGCTCTGTTGCCCCCTTTCTATCCTTGCTATAGCATCTATACCTTGGAACATTAAGCTGCTGGTCCTAACCATTCCTAAGTCATACCTCTGTAATTGCTGTAATATCCCAGTGCCATGTTCAAAACCATACCCTGAGCTCCTCTGCCTGACCTATCGGGCCTCCTGCATTGAAATAAATGCAGTGTAACTGCTCAGTCCTACCTCATTCTGTGCCTTGCCCTTGCCTGCCTTGACTGTTTGACACCTGAACTGTACCAGCCGCAGACTTGGCTCTTTCCTCACTCTTTTGAGTTTACCTCCATTCCTTCACTGGTTTAATGCCTCCTGAATAGAACTAGCAACTCTTCCCTTTCAGTGCAGGTACAATCCAACCTTCTGATGAAGGTCAATTCTACCCCACAAGAGATTCCAATGATCCAACAATGTGAAATCTTCTATTCCTATGTCATTGATACCAATAAACAACAGCCTCCCCTCAAAATGGTTATTCTCCCCTTTAAGAATATTCTGCTCCCTCTCTGAGGCATCCTTGTACAAAAATTACACATTCGAATAATAAACCTTACACTCATCACATCATTATAAAAGGATTACATAACACATGATGGTTTGGGGAGACCTTTTGAGAGAATGTGATGATTCAAAGGAGAATTTTTAAGCAGCAAAAGGGATTGATCTGGAACACAATACTCACAATGCGAATATCCAGGTCCTGATGTACTGAGTAATTCAGAGTTTGGCAGAACATTTACTGAGATTACCATCTGAATGTCCACCTGTCATATCCTGTAATACAAGTTTATAAAATCTGTCACTCTCAGTTCAAGTTAGAAACCCACACCATCCCCTCCTCCTGGCGCAGGATTACTGTACATAGTTACAACAGGTCATCAGGAAGGGGAATGGAATGTTTTGTTTCGAGGGTTTTCAGTATGAGAGTTTGGAGTATATACCTGAGAGTAACGTGAGGAAGTGGTGGTGAGACCACCATATCTGGAGTAATGTGAGCAGTTTTGGTCCCTTTAGATAAGGAATGTGTCACTTTATTGGAGGCATTTCAGGGAAGATTCACTAGTAGAAAGTGCGGACTGCAGATGCTGGAGATCAGAGCTGAAAAATGTGTTGCTGGAAAAGCGCAGCAGGTCAGGCAGCATCCAAGCAGAAGGAGAATCAACGTTTTGGGCATAAGCTGAAGAAGGGCTTATGCCCGAAACATTGATTCTCCTGCTCCTTGGATGCTGCCTGACCTGCTGTGCTTTTCCAGCAACATATTTTTCAGCAGGGAAGATTCACTGGGATGATCCCTGGTTTGGAGGGATTATCTTTTAAATAAAGGCTGAACAGGTTGGGACTCTACTCACTGGATTTTGGAGAAAGAGAGGTGATCTCATTGAGACAGATGGGATTCTTAAGGGGTTTGACAGGATAAATACTGAGTGGATGTTTCCGAGTGTTAATACTGAAAAGGGAGTCTGGAACCAGATTCTGGGTCAGTCGCGGAATCAAGGGTTCTGCTTCAGATTCGTCAAGTTTAAGGCGACACAGAGGCGGGTAAGGGGTTTCAGTAGCAATGGAGCTGGGGTGAGGTGGAGACAAACAATGTTTAAGAGATTGGAATTCCCTGGTGTTTGGGATTGTGCAGATGTCTGATCAGAAGGTCACCTTAGGGTCAAATATAACAGCAATATTGTGAAGAACGTATTTCTGCCTCAGACAGTTACCAGGGAGAGGGAGAGGCTCAGCAGTAAGAGAAAGGAGTTTGGAATAACAACTGAAGGCAATGGGTTTAACCGTTACAATGTTTCATTGGAGGAAACTGCAGCTAATCAAGTAGTGGGAATGTGATAAGCAGTTTGGTAACTGAGTAACAGTGGAACAATGGAGAGGGATGGTGGGGAGGGAGAGCTGGACAGTGTCAGTGAACATGTGAAACCTAACATGGTGCTTTTTCACAATGTCAACTCCTGGCAGTATGTAGGTGAGATACAGGAGAGAGCAAGGATAGATACTGGAGGGACACCAAATGCAAGGAATTCAGAAAGGAAAGAGAGAGTGGAAATGGAGCAGGATTTTCCAAAAACCGTGAGGTCAAAAGGAAGTTTTTCAAAGAAGGGGAGAGAAGGGCATAACCAGAAAAGACAGACAGCCAGAACAAGGAACAAAATCTGTGAATCGGTGAGGAGGAGGAGGAGACAGAGTGTTGGAAAGTCTGTGGTTTAGCAAGCTTTGGGTAAATTGTAAAGATGAGCTCTGATAAGGCTTAACAAGAGACTGGAGAAAGATATAGGTTTAGGACAAAAACCAGGAACACCACGTGAGGCAGTTTGGCTCGGTGGGCTAGTGGGAGGGAGGGAAGCAGCAGATCGGATTATCTCAGTCATGGTGACAGAGAAACTCCATGTGCTCCTCACTCGTGTTATTGGAGGGGAGGATAGAGGAGACAGGATGATGGACAGTGTTTTACAAAGAAACAAAACCAGGGTTAGTGATATTTAAAATGAGTGAACAAACCTGATGTGTTTAGCTTTTATCCAGAATATTAAAACAAACGACTGAAGTCCTGGTTCGAATCCCATCTTGGCAGATGGTGGAATCTGAATTCACGAAAAAATAACTGGAATTAGGAATCTCCTGATTTCCACGAAACCATTGTCAATGGTAAAAAAAATCCTGCCAACCTGAGAGCAGCCCATCCAGCTACTCACTGTACTAATCACTGCAAAGTCTCAACACAGGAATGAAACTGGATGGACCATGTGGCATCTAACAAGGCACCAGAAATTACAACCACAGAATCAACCCTCTCGATGGTGCAACGTCCTCCTCACTAACATCTAGTTTTTGGTGCCAAAATGTGGAGAGCTGTACCTCAGACTAGTCAAGAAGCAGCCTGACATAGTCATATTCACGGAATCATCCCTTACAGACAATGACCAGACACCACTTTCACCATCCTAGATATCGAGAGTGTGGTGCTGGAAAAGCACAACAGTCAGGCAGCATCAGAGGAGCAGGAGAATCGACGTTTTGAGCCTCAGCCCTTCATCAGTCTGATCTGGTGTGCTTTTCCAGCACCACACTCTCGACTCTGACCTCCAGCATCTGCAGTCTTCAATTTCTCCTAAAATCTCTGGATATGTCCTGTCCCACCGGCAGCACAGACCAGACAGAGGTGGTGGCACAGTGGTGTACAGACAGGGAGGATTCGCCCTGGGAGTCTCATGGCTCCTGCTGATTACCACGTACTGTCCTCCCTTGGCTGATGGATCAGTTCTCCTTCGTGTTGAACAACATTTGGAGGAAGCACTGAGGCAACAAAATGGTGTCAAACATACTCTGGGTACAGGATTTCAATGTCCACAATCGAGACTGGCTCTGCAACAGAATTACTGACTGAGCTGGCCAGGTCCTAAAGGACATAGCTGCTCAACTGAGTCTGCAGCGGGTGGTGAGGGAACCAACAAGAAGGAAAAAAACATACTTGATCGCATTGTTATGAATTGACCAGCTGCAGATATGTCTGGCCATGACAGTATCGGTAAGAACGACCATTACATGTTCGTTTTGGAGACAATGCCTTGCCTTAAAGTTGAGAAAACCTCCGCTGTGTTGAGTGGCACTATCACCATTCTAAATGGGACAGACTTCAAAGAGATGTAGAATCTCAAATAGGGTATCTATAAGGTACTGTGGGACATCAACAGCAGCAGAACTGTACTCCAGCACAATCTGTAATCTCATGGGTTTGTAAATCCTGCTCTCACCCATCACAATGGACAGTAAAGGAGGGCTTGCCAAGAGCAGCACCAGGCATACCGAAAAATGAAGTGCTAATCTGGTGAAGCTATCAAACAGAATTACCTGCATATCAAACAGCATCAGCAGCAAGCAACAGAGCTCAGTGATCCAACATCCAATGGAACAGATCGGAGCTCTGCAGTTCTGCCACATCCAGTTGTGAACGGTGATGGACAATTAAACAACTCACTGGGGGAAGCATCACAGAAATCCCCACCCTTACTGATGGAGGGGCCTCACATACCCATGCACCAGATAAGATGACAGCATTTGCAGCAATCTGCAGCCAGAGTGCAAAGTGGGATGATCCATCTCAGCCTTCTCCAGTGGTTTCTAACATCACAGATGTGAGTTTTAAACCAGTTCGATTCAGTTTGAATCACATCAAGAAATGGTTAAGTAGTGTAAAGGCTACTGGCCCTGCCAATATTCTGGCAATCATACTGATGGCTTGTGCTCTAGAACTTGCCACTCACCGAGCCACGTACCGCTCCAGCACTGGCATCTACCGACAATGTGGAACATTGCCCAGGGATGTTCAACACAAAAGCACAGAACAATCAAACCCAGGCAATTTCCATCTATCAGTCTACACTCGATCAGCAGTAAAGTGATGGAAGATGTCATCACCAGGGCTACCAAGCAGCAGCTGCTCTGCAACAGTCAGCTGAGCGACACTCACTTTAGGCTCCACCAGGGCCAATGAGCTCACGATTGTGTCACCGCCTGATTCACAAACTGACAACCAGCTGAATCCCAGAGGTGAGGTGAGGGTGATAGCTCAGCCCCACTCCAAGATCACTATTTCGAGCTGATTTCACCCTTGTCTCAACACAATGTGATGAAAGTATATGAGCTATCTCTAGACTTCATTATCCAAACTCACTCCCTGGCCAGCTTCCCACATTCAACCTCCCTGTAATCTCAAGAACATCTAAATATCTGCTTGTTGATTCATCAAAAGTCTCCTATTCATAAGCAACAACATAGAGTCATAGAGATGTACAGCATGGAAACAGACCCTTCGGTCCAACCCATCCATGCCAAACAGATATCCGAACCCAATCTAGTCTCACCTGCCAGCATGTGGCCAATATCCCTCAATTTAAATTTCTCACACTTGATTTAATTCCTGGCTGTGATAATCCCTAGCTCCCTGCACCACACACACTTTGAGACCTCGACAACCCATTTTCTTTGAGACTCCCAACAATTTGTTAATTCATTACTTCATCTGTGTGGCTGTTTCTACAGTTGCTGAAGCAGCATGGTCTGAAATTCGCAACCAAAATCTCACAGCTCTGTTTTCCACCTTTAAGACATCCCTCAAAACCTACTTTTGGTCACCTGGCCTAATATCTCCATCTCTGGCCTTATGTCTAAAGTTCTCAATAGTATTTTTGTGAAATTATAAGCATGATAATAAAAATACAAACTGTTGTTGATTTGACATTATTTTCAAATCATCACTGTTGCTGTAATGAATAATCTGTAATGTCTCTTACCCAACCTCATTGTAGGAGCACCTTCACCACACAAACTGCAGCTGTACAAGAAAGTCAAACATCACCCTCTCCACAAGCAACAGGGCTTTGGCATTAATCACTGGTATCTGTGGAAGGAGAAACACAGTTGATGTTTCATGGAGTGCAAAATGGATTACAGGGAATGAAAATGGTGCAGAATTTGACAGCCAGAAATGGAAGGAAAATACACTTGCTTTTTGGAAAAAAGAATTCTTGACTGTCAAAAATATTCAAGAAAAAAGTAATCTGATAATCTAGCAGCACATGGTCAGGGGTTGGGCCGCAGCGAAAAACTCATTTGCAAAGGTCTATAAAAGTAATAATACAGTAGTAAACAGACCAAAAATACACCCATGGTTCGAGACTGAGGAAGCTAGATATTGACAAAGTGGTGATGAGGGAGCCAAGGGGTGAATCAGAGCAGTTTTGGCTGCTATGATCCCAATGACTCTATACCAGAGAAAGGCTGCACATGCGCCTGGCTGCACTTTGCCCCCTACAAAGATGGCGGCGGTACACGTGTCCAGTGAATCGTTGTCCCGAATAAAGATGGCGGCGCTCACTCAGGCCTGCAGCCGCGCTGAGGCAATTCCCCATTTACTGCAAACACGGGACTGGGACGTTCAAATTTGTGTTTTCCGACGTGCACAATTTGTTTGTAAAACCTCTCCGCTCATGGCAACACAGTTTTTCTCCCAGTTCCCTGTTTATTTCTTTCCTTACCGTATCCTTTCTTTCCATAACTTCCCGAGCATTCATTACAGCGACTCTGCGCCGCGCGCGAGTGATCACATGGTTTAGTTTAGCTCCGCCCAACATTCACTGTGGTTGGAGGACCAACATCCCGCTAGGTCATCCAGCTCCGCCCACCGTCCTTTCATTGGTCCGGTGCTGACATCAATCACCCGGAGTCCCTTTGTTGGCGAGAACATGCGCAGTGTGTCCTGCTTCAGCTGATATGTTGGGTAATGTGATGGGAGAGTTTACTGAGGGTAAGAATTCCCTTTGTGTGAGCTCTGCAGTAGATTTCCTTTATTCATGGAGGGGATTGCCTTCCTACTCATGACTGTATAGCTGTGATTGATGAATCAATGCCTTCTGAATCAGTACATAAACACCCCATTTTCACTCCTTTACACAACATCTGAGATCTTAAGCACATTGTATCACGCTCTTCTTTGGAAACAAAAAAAAACATGAAATAGAGCCTCAAGGAATCGGTGCAGGAGTAGGGCATTCATCGCCTTCAGCTTGTTCCCCCATTCTATCAGATCATGGCTTGACCAACCCAGACCTCAATACCTCTTTTATGCTTGATCCGCATAGCCCTCAACTGCTCAATATTTCAAAAATCTATTTGCCCTTTTTTAAAATAATTTGAGATAGAATCATAGATTCCCTACTATGTGGAAACAGGTCCTTCAGCCCAACAAGCCAGAACAACCCTCCGAAGAGTAAGCCAACCATTCCCCTCCCACACTTAACTTTCGCAATTGTTTGGGTGCGGAAATTCTAGCCATTCACAGAGAAAAAGTTCTTTACTTTTTCTAAAATGAATGTTCCCTTATGTAATGTCCCTTGGTTTGAGACTTCACTGGTGCTAGAAAATCTAGTCAACATCTACTCTGTCAAGCTCCTCAGAATCTTGTTTCCATAAGATCACTCCTGCTTATCTATTCTTGATAGGTCAACACTTTCGTCCTCGAAACATCTAATTGAATCTTTTTTGAATGGTCTCCGATGTTGGTTTATCCTTTATTAAATATGGGAGCTAACATTGTATACAACACTGCAAGTGAGGACTCACCAACAGCCAGTGTGGTAAACCAATCGTCAATCCATGCTAATACATTACGCCGATACCATGAGCTCCTAAATTGAGCAATTGACTTTTATGTAGCACCTTATCATTTGCATTTTTAAAATCCAAATACAGAACATCATTGGATTGCCCTTTATCAGCCCTGCTTGTTATCTCCTCAATGAACTGTCGCAAATTTGTCAAATATAATTTCTCTTTCACAAAACCCAGTCTACCATGTTTAATGATAAGCGTTTCTAAATGTCCTGCAATTTCTTACTTTAATATTTGACTCTGTAGATTCTTTCAGTAGCTTTGTTAAGTATGATTCCCCTCTCTTAAATCCACGCGGACTCTGTCCAATCCTGTCACTGTTCAGTAAGAAACTTGACTGTATCCCAATGTAGTTAGTAAATGTATCTATACTTATTTTTAAAAATCGATTACTTATCAATGCTGGACCCATGCAATATCAATGGTGAGTCTGAATTTGGGTAATAATATTTTTTCTGTTAATTCCTTTACGTACTGTGTTATGCAGACAGCGCCAAGCTGTTACTCTCAATTGTGAGTAACTTTGAAAATAATATATTTTAAAAATGACATCCCAAAATACTGCCTCATTATTGTGCAAGGAGGATTTTGCATTCAATAGTTTGCAGATAAAATTGAACAGCTTTTTGCTGCAATTTGGCCAGACTGCAGGTTACTCCAAAGTGGCAACTCTGCTCTCAAATTCTTACTTGACACTGCCCAAGGCGATACTGGTGGGACTTCACTTTGCCATTCTTGTTCACCAGCTTTATTTCCAGGTTTAATACTATAATCATTCTAGAGCTTGTAATTTTAACCAAACTTATCTTTTAGGTACATATGTAAATATCATACTGAAATGTTGCTCTGAATGGTAACAAATCTGAAATTAGTCTCTAATCAGATAGTAACGTGCTTCGACCTTTCTACGTATGTGTTGCCATAAGTCTATGCCAGTTATTTTTCTGAAGCCTGTGATTGCTGATGAAGGGCTTATGCCTGAACCATCAACTCTCCTGCTTCTCGGATGCTGCCTGACTTGTTGTGCTTTTCCAGCATGACACTTTTCGACTCTGATGTCCAGCTTCTTTGGTCGTCACTTTCTCCTTTGAGTAGATTAAACCAAGAATATTTTTTGTTGATCACAGTGCAATAGGAACCAATTCATGAAATTCAGATATCTCACATTTACCTTAACTATGTGAAGGCTAAGACATTAATAAATTATTGTCAGTAATTGAAACCGTGCTGACAAACTTGTGCAGTATCAGTGCCTCAGCTTTAGAGTGTTCCCAGATATCGCACAGCTGCAGTATTTTGTTTTGCACTCGGCTATATTTTGTTCTCAATTGTTTCTTTGTGAAAGATTACAAAATTAACTTAGATGAATGAACTTATGATTTCTTTAACCAATGTTAGAGAAAACAACGTCAGTATTTCAAGTGCTGATAAAGTAAAATAAAATGATAATCAGTAGAAAGGGTTTAAGATGGATATGGAACAAATGCTGGAACAAATGCTGGGATTAGATTAATTTAGGATAT
The DNA here is from genome assembly GCF_037043375.1 of Chiloscyllium plagiosum. Classification (NCBI taxonomy): domain Eukaryota; kingdom Metazoa; phylum Chordata; class Chondrichthyes; order Orectolobiformes; family Hemiscylliidae; genus Chiloscyllium; species Chiloscyllium plagiosum. The sequence goes on from NW_028270176.1 coordinate 77,372,663, forward strand.
CTGGTCAGCATGGGCAAGTTGGACTGAAGGGTCTGATTGTGTGTTGACAACTGTGACTTCATTCTCTCAATTATTCAAGAATTTGAATACTTCGAGGAGGAAAAGGAGAATTTATGCAGAGAATGCACTTGAAATGATAATTGAGGTATATCAAACTCACATTGTTTCATGACCTTTTCCTCTGGGTTCTTCAATGAACAAACTTGTTTTATTATCTGAATAACTATGTATCATGTGATTTGTTTTGCACAAAATATTTCGTTAGGATCTCGTGAACTATTAAAAAGTGTTCATGTTTAAAATTTAGGCAGCGTGATTATTAAGCAAGAAAAGGTGAGTGTTTTACTCCCACTGAATCATTGCTCTATAAAAGGTGACAAGCTTTTTATCTTTTCTGGGCACTGAATATATGGAAATCAATTCTGAAGGAAAAAATCCTCGACGGTAATTTTTTTTTCGATTACTTACAGTGTGGAAACAGGCCCTTCGGCCCAACAAGTAACACCGACCCGCCGAAGCGCAACCCATCCAGACCCATTCCCCTACACCTAACACAATTTAGCATGTCCAATTTACCTGACCTGCACATTTTTGGACTGTTGGAGGAAACCGGAGTATCTGGAGGAAACCCACGCAGACACGGGGAGAATGTGCAATCTCCACACAGTCAGTCACCTGAGACGGGAATTGATCCCGGGTCTCTGGTGCTCTCTGGTGCTGTGAGGCAACAGTGCTAACCACTGTGCCACCCCAATTACTCCCCATATGTTCCCACATATGGGGAGTAATTGCTTCTGGTCACTCTTCAGGCTATAGAGGCTCGGAAAGAAATGAGTTGGCAAAAGTTTGTCCATCCAAATGATGTTGCTATGCTCATTGGTAAACTTGCAAGATCTATTGAAGAAACACGTGTTTCAGAGTGTATGCAATAAACCTGAACATTGTTATTTTTTCACAGAGCTTGGGACCCGACTGGAGCAGCAATGAAGCTCGTATTGTTTTTTTAAATTTCCGAGCTTGCCAAATTATTGTTGGTAAATGCAGGTGACTTTATCAAAGCACATTTCACACTCCCCAGCTACGAATTTGGTCCCAATTCTGTCAGTCCATCCATTCCTATGGATCACAGGTATTTTAAATGTGAGCACTCCATTTAACTATTTGAATTGAATACTTCAGTGGTTAAATCCTCTTGCATTCTTAATTTCAAATTACCCAATGTGATTTTTTTGTCCCCCCTGAATTTGCCAAGCACTGGGCAGTTCTGGAATATTCGAAATATTTACAATAGATGCATTCACACTATTGAAGGCAACCTGGCAGATTTGAATACCATTCGGGTAGTCAACAACAATACATAAGTAACTTTATGAATTGCTTACTGTACACCAACAACGCAAACCAAGTATCAGTGAAACCACAGACTGTTTCCCAAGGATTCCCAAATCTAAACAGTGCATTCCAGATATGCTCACTATCACCATCTGGGAGCAGTCTCCAAAAGTGCTCCCAGAATTTAGAAAGTGCATTCACTGCCCTCCAAAGCTCAATCTGCTGTCACAGGCTTCACTCTTATTGTATACAATGGTAGTTATTGTCCAGTTCTTTAACGTGACAAATGATTTTACAAACAATTTATAAAATACTTTAAATCCTGAAGAAATGTGATGTCAGCCCTTTGTAGAAGTGAAAGAAAGTGTGATGTTTGTTTGACCTTTGGCTCTATGTATCAGACTGAACTGAACCTTTAGCAAGATGTGGGATGTTTCCCACACACTTTGTTTAAAAAAAACAAAGATTTTGCTCTAAGATTTAAATGTTCAATCAGGTTTAATAAAAATCTTTCCAAAAATTGAGAGTTTGACTTCAGCTCCTGTAAAGAGACACGCTCTTTGCCTTCAATTTTGTGACATGTGATCATTCTTCGGTAAAGGTGGCTGTGTGCAACACTGCAGGATGTTGTCTGAAGTGCCTCATTGGGTGGATGAGCTTTATTACTGGTGTAACTCGGCTAATTTTGAAATGGAATGTTACTTTGAGTTAAATCTTGTTTTTAAACTGAGATGTGCTTGTGTAACTCAAGTGTGGAAACTATGCTCATGTTTGCAATGAACCTTTCACTTTTGCAGATTAGTATTTTTCCGATCTGTTTTGTAAATAAAGTTGAATATCGAAAGCACAGTGATGGAGAACTGCAGGCCCAGCAGCATCTCTGAGGGGAATTAAACATTGTAAGTTCCAAGTCCAATGACCTTTTGTCCATTCAGACAAAAACTTGAAATGTAACAATTTTTTTTCTCTTCACCAATGCCCTCAGAACTGCTGAGTTTCTCCAGCACTTTGTTTCTGGGTTTAGATCACCAGCACCTGCAGTTTATTGTTTAGATCCTATGATTTGACTTGTGGAGCGAGAGGCAGCAACTGTGATCAACGAGGATAAAACTCCCCAACCACAGAAAACAAACTGGTTCTTTCTACTTTTCAAAACACTACTGTAAATAAGAAATGCAATTAAGCTGAATGCAAGATGGTATACCACCGGCCTTGTCTCAAACCTGCTACTCATCTTTGAGAACTCATCTGTCAGAATTGTGTTTGCTCGCTTCCTTTGAGATCACGGTCCACAAATGTCCCAGTTCCAATTCCTGGGCCGGGCCCGGTTACCACATTGCTGTGGGGTGGGGAGCTTTATGTCAGCCTGAAGTTTTTGTTAATAACAACATTGCAGGTTGAAGTTGACGGTTTTGACGAATATTGCGTCGTTAAACTTGGAGGCAATCCTTCCGAATGTATTGACTAACTGGACTGAGCCTGTTTACATGCAGCCCTGTTAGTAGTGCTGTAATATTCTAAGTTAAGAATCACACAACACCGGTTATAGTCCATCAGGTTTAATTGGAAGCAAACTAGCTTTCGGAGCACCGCTCCTTCATCAGGTGAGTGTGGAGGGCACAATTCTAAGGCACAGCATTTATAGCAAAAATTTATAGTGTGACGTAACTGAAATTGTCCATTGAAAAATACCTTGGTTGTATGTTGAGTCTTTCATCTGTTCGAATACCATGATAGTTTCACTTCTTTCATGTATAAATCACAAAACCTTTCTTTCAAAAGTTGCATTCCTGACAGTGGCCCATCAAATCACTCATTGTATTAGTCACTGCACAGTCTCAACAAAGGAATGAAACTGGATGGACCACATTACATCTACCAATGCACTGGAAAATACAACAACACAATCAGCCCTCTTGACCCTACAACCTCTGTCTCACTGTGGGCCAACAGCAGTACCAGAACTGTACCCCAGCCCAATTTTGTAATCTAATGGCCTGGTGTATCCCCCACTCAACCATTAACATCAAGCCAGGGGAATCAACACTACTTCAATGGAGAGTTCCGCAGGGCATGCCACGAGCAATACCAAACATACCTGAAAATGTGGCGCCAGCCTGGTGAAGGTACAGTGCAAGCAACACCAAATAGAACTATGTGATCCAACAACCAGTGGATCAGATCTGAGCTCTGCAATTTTGTCACACCTAGTCAGGAATGGTGATGGGCAATTAAACAACTCACTGCAGGAAGCATCACAGATATCCCCACCCTTAATGATGGAGGGGCCTCACACATTCATACAACAGATAAGACGACAGCATTTTCAGCAATTTTCAGCCAGCAGTGCCAAGTGGATGAGGCTTCTCCATTTGTCCATGACATCACAGATGTGAATCGAATTGGTTGAAAACCCATTTCAAATCAGATCAAGAAATGGACAAGTAGTGTAAAGGCTATGGGCCCTGCTAGCATTGTGGCAATATATACTGATAGCTGTGCTCCAGAACTTGCTGAAAATGTGTTGCTGGAAAAGCGCAGGCAGGTCAGGCAGCATCCAAGGGGCAGAAGAATTGACGTTTCGGGCATGAGCCTTTCTTCAGGAATGAATTTCTGAATGCTGCCTGACCTGCTGCGTTTTTCCAGCTACACATTTTCAGCTCTGATCTCCAGCATCTGCAGTCCTCACTTTCTTCTCCAGAACCTGCTGCCCACCAAGACAAATAGTGCGCCAGCACTGGCACCTACCGATATTGGGAAATGTTTCCCAGTGTTGTTCAACACAAAACCGCAGGACACATCCAACCCAGCCAATTTCCCTCCATCAGTCCACACTCGCTCAGCAGTGAAGTGATAGACGTTGTCATCGATAGTGCTGTCAAGCACATGCTCACAATAACCTGCTCAGTGACGCCCAGTTTGGGTTCTTGCAGGGCCAATCAGCTTCTGAGCTTGTTACAGACTTGATTCACAAACTGACAAACAGCTGAAGGTAACAGCCCGTCCCACTCCAAGACCACTATTTCGACTTCAGTGATATCATCTGACCTCACCACAGTCTCAGCTAATTTAATGAAATTTTCATTCATTCATTTTATGAACTCTAGATTTCATTATCTAAACCATCTCCTGGCCAGCATCCCACAATCACCCTCCCTATAATCTCCAGAATATTGAAAACTCTACTGCCCAAGTGTTCACTTGTACCAGAACTTGCTGATCCATCAAAAGGCTCCCATTTATAAGCAACAGCAATTTACTTTCACACCCTTGACTTAATTCCTGGCTGTAATCATTCCTATCTCCATGCATCAGACACACTTTCACATCTCAATAACTCATTTCTGTTTAGACTCCCAATGATATGTTTATTTTTGAGTTCAGCTGTGTGACTGTTTCTATAGATTCCAAGGCAACACGGTCTGGAATTCCCACCCTCTAAGATCTGCTTTCTTCCTTTAAGTCATTCCTGAAAAATTGCTTATTTCGCAAAGGTTTGGTCACCGGACATAATATTCTCCATCTGTAGCCTTACGTCAAAAGTTCTCAATATTTTGTGAAATTAAAAATGTGTTGATTTATACAGATATCTTCTACTCTTCACTATCTCTGAGTGCATAATCTGTAATGTCTCCTACCCAACCACGTTGTGGGAGCACCTTCACCATACCAACTGCAGCAGTACAAGGAAGTCAAACATCACCTTCTCAACAGGCAACAGAGCTTTGGCCTTGATCACTGGTATCTGTGGAAGGAGAAATACACATCATGTTTCAGGGAGTGCAATATGATTTATGGGGGAATGAAAATGGTGCAGAATTTGACTGTCAGAAATGGAAGGAAAATCCACTCACTTATTGGAAAAAAAAGAACTCTTGACCGTCAAAGATATTGTGGAAAAAATAACCTGATAATAGAGTATATGGTCAGGAGCCAGGCAGCAGTGGACAATTCATTTACAAAGAGGACTGTGAATGTAATAGTAAAATACTACACAGAGCAAAAATACACACGAGAGACTGAGAAAGCTAGATAACAAACAAGTGGACATCAAGGAGCCCAGAGATGAATCAGAGCAATGTTCACTTTTATGATCCCACAGTCAGATGTCTAGCACAGAAATAGACTTTTTGGTCCAACCCATCTTTGCCAACCAGATATTCTAACCTAATGTATTCCCATTTTCCAGCACTTGGCCAACATCCCTCTGAACCCTTCCTATTCAAATGCCTTTGAAATGTTACAATTTTAGTTGCCCTTTAGGCTCCTTTTGAATTTCCCACCCCACCCTAAACCTATATCCTCTAGTTCTGGGGTCTACCAACCCTTGTCTACTTACGCTATCAATGTCCCTCACGATTTTTATAAGCCTCTATAACATCACACCTCAGCCTCTGACACTGCAGGGAAAATGGCTCCAGCCTATTATGCCTCTCCCTGCAACTCATATCCTCCAACACTGGCAACATCCTTGAAAATCTATTCTCAAACCTTTCAAGTTTCAGTGCCTCCTTCTGATGGGAGGGAGACCAGAACTACACACAATATTCCAAAAGTGACCTAACCAATGACCTGTCCAGCTCCTTTACCCAATGCTCTGACCAATAAGGGGAAGCATACCAAATGCCTTCTTCACTGTCGTATCTACCTGCAACTCTACTTTCAAGGAAATATGAACCTACATTCCAAGGTCTCTTTGTTCACAAGATTTTCCAAGATCTTACAATTCAGTGTGTGAGTCCTGCTCTGATTTGCTTTTCTAAAATGCAGCACCTCACATTTATCTAAATTAAACCCTATCTGCCACTCCCCAGCCCATTGTTCCATTCGATCAATATCCCATTGTACTTTGAGATACCCTTTATCACTGTCCACAATACCTCCAATTTTGGTGTCACCTGCAAACTTACTAACTGTACCGCCTCTATTCACATCCAAATCATTTAAATGAATGAAAAAACAAATCCAGAAAAAAAATCCATTTCTCTGGGTGTGAATATGCTCTGTGCAAATCCTGCCCTGTGACTCCCTACCAGAGAGGGCTGCACATGCGTCCCGCTGAACTTTGCCCCCAACAAAGCTGGCGGCTGCACGGGTCCAGTGAATCGTTGCCCCGAATAAAGATGGTGGTGCTTACTCGAATCAATCGCTGGATGAGGCATTTTCCCGTTTACTGCAAAAACGGGACTGAGTTTCAAATTTGTATTTTCGATGTGCACCAAATGTCTGTAAACCCTCTCAACCCATACCGACACCATTTCCCTCCCGCTTCCTGCTGTTTCTTTCTATCTTTACCAACAGCTCTCCATCCACACATCCCGAACAGACCGCGAGGATGATCAAGTGGTCTAGTCTAGTCCCGCCCCTCATTCACCCTGATTGGTCGGAGGACCAACTGTGCGCCAGGTCCTCCAGCTCTGTCCCTGCCTTTCCATTGGTCCGCCGCTGACATCAATCACCCGGGGCGCATTGTTGGCTGGAGCATGCGGATTGCTTCGTGGCTTTTGTTGCTGTTCATGAGTTACAAAAATGACAACAGCATCTCAAAACCCCCTGATGAAGAAGCAGCAAACCTAGTGCTTCCAAATAATCCTGTTGACCAATAGCCTGGTGTTCTGTGAATTTTACTTTTGTCCATCCCAATCCAACACCAACACCTCCAAGTCACGAATGAGGGGGGGATGTATAACCTAAGATCTAGGAACAGTAGAAGGCCGTCCTGCCCTTCGAGCCTGCTCTGCCATTCAATAAGATCATGGCTGATCATTTCGTGGACACAGAACCATTTACCCACGTTCTCGCCGTGTTCATTAATTAATTACATTTTTAAAAATCTAACCTAGTTTTAAAAACGTTTTCTGAACGAGCACCAACTACTTCCCTGGGCAGTGAATTCCATAGAGGTCAAGAAGTTCCTTGTCAATTCAGTCTTAAATTTGCTGCCTCTAGTCTTGCGGTGATGCCCTCTTGTCCTAGCTTCACCTGCCAATGGAAACAGCTCTCTACTTCTATTTTATCCATTCCATTCATTATTTTATATGTTTTCATTCTTCTGAATTCCAATGAATATAATCCCAATCTACTCAGTCTCTGTTAAGCCGAACCTGTCAACTCTGGAATCAACCTAGTTAACCTCCTCTGCACCCCATCTTTTCTCAAGTAAGGAGACAAAAACTACATGCAGTACGCCAACACCCAAATACAGCTGAAACAAAACCTCTGCTTTTAAACACAATCCCTTCAGCAATGAAGGACAAAATTCCATTCGGTTTCTGAACTGATTATTGTATCTGGTGACCAACCTTCATGTAGAAGGATGCTTAGGTCACTCTGCAGAGCAAATAATGCAACTTTTTAACATTCAAGTGATTTTTTTTAATGTTACTACAACCAAAGAGTATAAACTTTATATTTACAAACATTCTATTTCATTTTACAGACCATTACCCACTCACTCCATGTTAAAATGTTCCTCTGCAAAGTTTCACAGTCCTCCGCTCACTTTGTTCCGCTAATCATCTTAGTGTCACATGCAAACATTGACACCCTACATGTGGTTCCAACTCCAAATCATCTGTATCAGTTGTAAATAATTGCAGTCACAACACCGATCCCTGAGGCACACTAATTGTCAATGATTGCCTGCCAGAATAATGCTCATTTATCCCCACACTTTGCTTCCTATTAGTCAACCAATCTTCTATCCATGCTAATACTCTGCCGGTAACGCCATGCACCCTTATATTATGCAACAGCCTCTTGCACAGCACCTTGTTGATGGTCTTTTGGCAATCCAGGTACACCGCATCCACTGGGTCCCCGTTGTCTACCTTGCTTGAAAAGTCTTCATAGAATTCAAAAAGATTGGTCAAGCATGACCTGTCCCTCATGCTGTGTCTGTACAATGGGACAATTTCTATCGAGATTCTCTATTATTTCTTCCTTGATAATAGACCCAAGCATCTTTTCCACGACAGAGAATAAAGTAACTGGTACATAATTCCCCACTTTTTGTCTACCTCCTTTTAAAAACATTGGTGTCACTTTTGCTGTTTTGCAGTCTGCTGGGACTGCCACAGGCTCCAGTGAATTTTGGAAAATTACTGCCAGTGAATTTGCTATTTTTCCTAGCATCTCTTTTAGTACCCTGGAATGCATTCCATCAAGGTGAGGAGACTATTCTATCGTTAGCTCAATTACCTGAAAACAGTCTAAAGCTAGCTGTTCTGGAATAATGATAGTTTCCAAATCCTTACCTACCTTTGTCTCTTTGCTAGTTACTGGAAAGATATTAGTATCCTCCACTGTGATATCCCATAACTAAATGCTTCTTCTCATTTTCCAAAGGACCAACATTTACTTTAGCCATTCTTTTCTCGTTATATATATTTATATAAACTTTTCCTTTCTGTCTTTGTGCTAGTTTATTTTTCTCATGTTCTATATTACTTTTCTTTATAGCTCCTGTGGCTTTCGGTTGACCTTTAACATTTTCCCAGTTCTAGTTTCATGCTTTTTTTGGCCACTTTGTCCAACTTCTCTTTCAACTTGATTTTCCAGAACAGCAACCCAATTCTCCAAGCATTTCACATACTATTTCTTCTTGCGATGGTACTCTCGAGCTGCTTCCCTGTTTCTCATGAGGCAGACCTCACGTTTACGAGTGGTTTCTTCAGCATTCTGGGGCTGGCTTTGCAGGACTGGTGAAGATGCCATAACCATTTCCTGGTCAGCAGTGGAGTTAGGAGTTCTACAGATCTGATAGGTTTGGACATCTCCAGCAGCACCTTGAACAAACATTTGGCTGCCTGGCACAAAGATTTGCGGTCCATCAGGGCTCTGTGCATACTGTATAATGGCTGCTCCAACCTTGGCTGTCGCTGTATTGGTCATTGTTCATGTGTGGAGTCCTTGCATTTAATCTGTACCATTGATGGCCAGCTGAATTGCTTCCCCCTGTGTCATAGCAATGTATTGTCCACTGCTAATCTGATAGATGGGTGTCTGCATCATCGTTGTAGTAATGGTTGAGACAGTCTCTTCTTCTGATTTCTCCTCATCGATTTCTTGGCACACTGGGGGGATCAGAAGAAAGTTCATTCAGGATTTTCCTGTATGAAGGCCGTCTCGATAGAATTTCTCTACGTTTCTGAGAGTCAGTCGTGCTATCCACAGATTCCTGGGAGTCTTCATTTTAAAGTATAGTAGAAATCTGAGCAGTCTGAACTTGAGGGGACTGCGTGACTGAGGACTGAGCTGCTTGGATAACGACTTGGACTTGAACAGTCTGCCCATTCGGCAATTGCACTAAAGTTACTGCTGGAATTGTTGTTGATTGGATCCCAGGCATGGTTACCTGCATGGTCACATGATATATTAATGATCTGGATGAAGTGATGGGGGCATTCCAACGAAGTTTGCTGATGATACGAAGTTAGGTAGACAGGCAAGTAGTACTAAGGAAGTGGGGAGGCTGCAGAAGGATCTAGACAGTTTGGGAGAGTGGTCCAGGAAATGGCTGATGGAATTCAACGTGAGCAAATGCGAGGTCTTGCACTTTGGAAAAATGAATACAAACATGGACTACTTTCTAAACGGTGAGAAAATTCATAAAGCCAAAGTACAAAGGGATCTGGGAGTGCTAGTCGAGGATTCTCTCAAGGTAAACATGCAGGTTGAATCCGTGATTAAGAAAGCGAATGCGATGTTGTCATTTATCTCAAGAGGGTTGGAATATAAAAACAGCGATGTGCTACTGGGACTTTAAAAAGCTCTGGTTAGGACCCATTTGGAGTACTGTGTCCAGTTTTGATCCCCACACCTCAGGAAGGGCATACTGGCACTAGAGTGTGTCCAGCGGAGATTCACACGGATGATCCCTGGAATGGTAGGTCTAACATATGAGGAATAGCTGAGGATCCTGGTATTGTATTCATTGGAGTTTAGAAGGTTAAGGGAGATCTAATAGAAACTTACAAGATAATACATGGCTTGGAAAGGGTGGACACTCGGAAATTGTTTCCGTTAGGTGAGGAGACTAGGACCGGTGGGCACTGCCTTAGAATTAGAGGGGATAAATTCAGAACAGAAATGCGGAAACATTTCTTCAGCCAGAGCGTGGGGCCTGTGGAATTCATTGCCATGGAGTGCAGTGGAGGCTGGGACGCTAAATGTCTTCAAGGCAGAGATTGATAAATTCTTGATGTCACAAGGAATTAAGAGCTACGGGGAGAATGTGGGTAAGTGAAGTTGAAATGCCCATCAGCCATAATTAAATGGCGGAGTTGACTTGATGGGCCGAATGGCCTTACTTCCACTCCTATGTCTTATGGTCTTATGGTCTAATTTGATCACTCAGATACCCATTGCTGAGTATGCCTTTTCATACAGTCCTTCCATTTCACTGGAATAGACCTTTGTAAAATGTCTTTGAAACTCTTCCACTGCTCATCAACTTCCCACCATAAAAGTTTTGTTTCCAGTCTACTTTATCCAGATTCTCTCTTATTCCCTTGTCCCTTAATGTTTCTGTTGCTTAGCTGCTGAGTCGCGCCACAATCAACACTGCAATTGGGAGGAAGGGGCGGAACTGGAGGATAGAGCAGCGTCCGGTCCTCCAAACAGAGTGAGTGAGGAGCGGGACCAATGCATTCTCGGGAGTGAACGCTTCAGCATTGGTCAGAAAGTAAACTGTTTTGCAGGATTGATCATTCTCACGACAAAGTGGAGTATTATCCCCTCTCATAAAACAATGTGAGGTTTTAAAGAAATCGTTAAGATGTAAATCTGACAATGTACATATTTCCAATCGATTTACACAACTCGAGTAACAAACTTATTTTCAAATTCCCAGAATGATTGGAAATTTACATACCTGGCCGGTATGATTAAGTTGGATGGAAAAATCTATTTGGATATGAACCATCTCAATGACTGTAACTCGACAGAGCAATTGCTAATGTCTAATATTTCTCCCGTGATTCTATGCAGTTATGAATATTCTCTATAAACTCACTGATAATCTTCGACGCATGCGCAGTTTGGTTTCTATGAAGGGCATGCGCAGTGTCACATTAACCAGGACACGGCGAGACAAAGAGCAGCTTTCTCCGGGTGCGGCTACGCTCGGCTTCAGAGAGTGGCGTGTGGGAGACTCACTGGGAGAAAGGAGCGGAGAGAATTCACAAGACGCCGATACAGGTGAAAAAACCCGAAAAAGACCCTCCAGGCCCTGATAAGGACGTGGTGGTCTCTGTCGGGAAAGCGGCCCAGGGTGACGGCCGCCATTTGTTTGAGGGAAGAGGGAGTGCGGGCCTCAGAGCCGCCATCTTGAGAAGGTCAATGTGCAGGTGGGCGGGGCTATTGGGGTCGAGGACAATTGGAGAAAAGACCCACCTTAGATTACTTCACTAAAGACATGAATGCACCCGGTGGATTTTTCTTAACATCAGCAATTGTTTAATACTCACTCACAGGTTTTTAGTTACATCTTTTTTGAAGCATTTAATTCACATTCAATCATTTGCAATGGTGGGATTTGAACCTGTGTCCAGAGCACACTTGCTGAGTTTCTGGATAAATTGTTCCACAATAATGCCAATAGGCCATCACTTCGCCTGCTCACAGGTTGCGCATCCCAGTGCAACAAGAATCAAAACCCTTTCTTCCTGCACAATTGTTTGATCTTGCACTCTGGTGATATTACTTAGTAACTCTCCATGTGGGATCCCTCACTGTGTGGATCTAATTGTTGCCTCTGTCAGTGTCCCTCGCTCTTGCAGCTACTCCAGATCCTGAGCAAACAGAATTCTCCACTCCAGATAGACGATGGAGACTGGGGTGTTCCAGATTTCTGTCGGACTCAGTGCCATTTGACATGTGTAGCCATCACTGCATCATTCTAATTTCCAATTCTGTTTATCTGTCTGTAGGTACTCAGGAAGGTCCTGACCTAATAGACTTCCCAGCTGCTGGGTGTCTAATCCATCCCTCATTGAAGATGGTTTGTCAGCCAGAGAGACACAGGACAGGGAGATCTGGAGCCTTCAATAAATCCTGCAGTGAGGTAAGATCACTCACAGTGCAGAGAGCAATGAGAGGGCTCCAAACATCAGTTAACAGGACATGACATAGCTATAGTGCTGGAAGGGGAGCACAATACAGACACACCCCAGGTTCGGTCACCGCCTTTACTGCAAGTTTTGTTGTACTAAGACAACATCGGGAGTGTCACAGTTATCAATCCAAGCCTGTGCTGTCTTAGTGAGCATCAGTACAAAAGAGGGGAAAGCAGGCCTTCCACGAGAGGGTGGGAATGCTGTCTGGGAATGTTCCATTCTGTGTTCCCTCTCCCACACTGTATCTATGGCTTGTCATGTGGATCAGTCATTCTAATGCTAAAAACAGTTCCTATCTCTGTACTTTCCTCCCCTCTCACCAATCACTTCATACGTTTGAACCTGCTCCAGTCCAGACGACCATCCATATCTCTGTAACTTACTTCAGTCTCGACAACATGCCTTGTCACGAGAGTCCACTCCCTCAATAACGCAAGACTTAGGGTCTGTTTCTGTGCTGCATGACTCTCTGGCCGAAGTCACCAATGCTGGCCAGGTTTCCTGAACTGAATGAGTTGCATTTCCCTGCGTTTGGCCCATGGCCCTTCAAACTTTCTCCCCTCCATGTTCCTGCCCAAATGTCTTTTCCATGTTGTAATTGTTCTTGTTTCTCCCATGTGCCACTGGCAGTCCATTCTGTATATGAACCGTCCTCTGTAGAAAATGTTGCCCCTCAGCTCCCTAAGTAAATCTTTGCTCTCGGTCACTCCTCAGGTCTTACCCATTCTGCTGTGGGGCACAAACCCTCCCCGGTACAGACTTCCCTCGGACATTTGTGGGTGGCATGGTGGCACAGTGGTTAGCACAGCTGCCTCACAGCGACAGAGACCCGGATTCAATTCCCGCCTCAGGCGACTGACTTTGTGGAGTTTGCACGTTCTCCCCGTGTCTGTGTGGGTTTCCTGCGGGTGCTCCGGTTTCCTCCCACAGTCCAAAGATGTGCAGGTCAGGTGAATTGGCCATGCTAAATTGCCCGTAGTGTTAGGTAAGGGGTAAATGTAGGGGAATGGGTGGGTTGTGCTTCGGCGGGTCGGTGTGGACTTGTTGGGCCGAAGGGCCTGTTTCCACACTGTAATGTAATCTAATCTAATTACCCATCCTGAAGTGGGACACAATCCCTCACCGGTACAGATGGCCCTCGGGCCTTACCCATTCTGCTGTGGGACTGAACCCCTCCCCGGTACAGACTCCCTTCTGGCCTTACCCATTCTGCTGTGGGACACAACACCTCCCTGGTACAGACTCCCCTTAGGCTTTACCCATCCTGCTGTGGGACTGAACTCCTCCCTGGTAAAGTCTCATCTTGAGCCTTGCCCACCCTGCTGTTGGACACAACCCCACTTGGGTACAGTTTTCCCTCTGGCCTTACCCATTCTGCTGTGCAACACATTCCATCCCCAGTACAGACTGTCCTCAGGCCTTTCGCATCTTGCTGTGGGACCGAACTCCTCCCTTGTACAGTCTACCCTTGAGGCTTACCCATCCTAATTTGAGACGCATACCCTCCCCAGTACAGATTACTCTCTGGCCTTAACCGTCTTGCTGTGGGATACAACCCCTCTGAGGAACAGACTCCCCTCGAGCCTTACCCATCCTGCTGTGAGACACAACCTCTCCCTGGTGCAGACTCTCCTCGGGCCTTAACCGTCTGGCTGTGGGACACAACCCCTCCCCAGTACAGTCTACCCTTGAGCCTTACCTGTCCTGCTTTGGGTCGCATACCTTCCCTGGTACAGAGTATCCTCGGGCCTCACCCTTCCTGCCATGGGACACAACCCCTCCCCAGTTCAGACTCCCCTCGAGCCTTATCCATCCTGCTGTGGGACACAACCCCTCCCCAGTTCAGACTCCCCTCGAGCCTTATCCATCCTGCTGTGGAACACAACCCCTTCCCGGGACAGACTCCCCTCGGGCCTTCCCCATCCTGCTGTGGAACACAACCCCTCCCCAGGTCAGACTCCCCTCGAGCCTTCCCCATCCAGCTGTGGGACACAACCCCTCCCCAGTTCAGACTCCCCTCGAGCCTTCCCCATCCAGCTGTGGGACACAACCCCTGCCCGGTACAGACTCTCCTCGGGCCTTTCCCACCCTGCTGTGGGACACAACCCCTCCCCAGTTCAGACTCCCCTCGAGCCTTATCCATCCTGCTGTGGGACACAACCCCTCCCCAGTACAGACTCCCCTCGAGCCTTACCCATCCTGCTGTGGGACAGGTTGATAATTATATTGAATAGTATCCCTCCAGTGTGGAAACAGGCCCTTAGTCCAGCAAGTCCACACTGACCCACGATAGATACCCTGCTCAAAATAGCTTCAAAATACATAGAAACAGTGATCACTGAATTGGGCAAAAACTCCACAGTTATATTGGGCAGTTTAAAAGTCTCGCTGTATTGTTGATATGTTCCTTTTCTTCAAACAGGTAACATTTTTATTAAAGCAGCAGATGTTCATTGTGAGAGTGTCTCTGTTAAACTAGAATCTGTTCTGTTCTCTGTGTAACAGGCTGTTGTTGTGTGCGATGGACTGTCACTAACAGTGTAATTGACCTGTGAGTCCTTGATCAGGTTTCCTTTGTCTGTAAATCTAATAATCAGTGAACTATGCATCTGCTCTTCTTGGCGAAAACAAAGAATCATTTCTCAACGAAAAAAACGGCACATCACAAAGCTATTTCATGGATTTCTGGCACACACCACCTACCAATGTATCTGGTAAGTCTGTTTCCTGAATAATTCTGAACTCTATCTGTAACTCTGAAAGTATCTGTATTGCTTGTCAGTTGATTGAGAATTCAGCCTCTTTGTTCTGAGCTGTTGTGATGCAGGCGGTGGCTTCATTCTGTCTCTGCCAAGTTTGTTTTCTCCTTCTGCTGTGATTCTGGGAGATTCCTTTCTGCAGGTGAGAATATTCAGTGACTGAACATTGAATGATTTTGACTCTAACAGAGCAGTGGCCTTGTTTTCAGCTCATTATTCACTTTCCATTTCCTGGTTGTGTTGAATGTTACAGAAACAGACTCTGAGCAATGTTTCCATTCACTTGTATTAGATTCATTGACAGCCACGTGGTCAGTCAGTTTCAGGCCGATGGATCAGTTTCTCTGTCCTATTAGATGGTGGCCACTTGCACAGTTTCCGATGGTTCACCTCAGTGTCAGGCCGTCAGCTGCTGAAACCCTCCATCCAGCATTTGTTCTCTCTCACCATGACCACTCCAATACAGTCCCAGCTCGTTTCCCACATTCTACCTCCATATACTCACGATCGCCTCAGATTCTACTGTCAGTATCCTTACAGCAAGTCACGTAAGTCATCCACCTCCATTTCACGCTGCTCTACATTACATTCAGTCCAAATATAATTTCAGAATTCCATTCATTGCGTTTAAAAACACCCATGATCTTGTCCTGTCCAAGCATCCAGGTTCCATCAGGTAGTGGGTGTCCGCGTGGTTGGGTTGGAGCAAGAGCAGGAAACTGAGGATCGTACAGGGGACAAAGATGGGGTTGGATGCGGGATGTTTAAGGAGAGAGAGCTGGTGTATTGTTGGGGATAGCTTCTCAGGGGAGTAGCACAGCGGTAGCCAGGTCTATAATACTCAATGGCCTGAGTTATCGGAAGAGGTTGGACAAGCTGGGACATTTTTCTTCAGAGGACAGGAGACATAAGGGAGATCTTATAGAAATGTACATGATCATGAGAGGCATGGATAGGGTGAATGCATTTAGTCTTTTTCCCAGGGTTGAAGAATTGAGGACTAGAGGGCATCAGTTTAACGTTAGAGGGGAAAGAATAAAAGGGAACGTTAGCAGCAACTTTTTTACACAGATGCTGATTCTCATACGGAATGAGCTGTCAGTGGAAGTGGCTGAGGCAGGTACATTAACAACATTTAAAAGGCATTTGGACAAATACATGGATAGGAAAGGATTAGAAGGAGATGGGGCATGGTCAGGGAAATGGGGTGACCATAGATGGACATTATGGTTGCCAGGGATCAGTCTGGCCCTTAGGGCCTCTCTCTGTGCTGTAGGACTCTATGACTCTATAACTGACTCTGCTGTAGACCAAGGTCGGGCAAAATCCAAGGGAGCGAAAATGGGAGGAGAAGCACTAGTTGGGGGCATAGACAGGTGTTACTGTGGCTGCGTCTGAGACTGTTGTATCCCTGGTGCCTGGGTCAAGGACATCTCTGAGCATTTGCTTGAAATTCTGAATTGGGAGAATGGGAGGCCAGAGGTCATTGCTACCAACGACACGGGTAGAAAGAGGGATGAGATCCTGAGGAGTAAGCACAGGAAGTAGGGAACGACTGAAAAGCAGAACCTTGAGGCTAGTAATCATTGCGTTACCACCAGTCCCATGTGCTTGTGAGACAAGGAATTGAAAGATAGCAGATATGAATGCATGGCTGAAGAGCTGGTATAGGGGGAAGAATTTCAGGATCTTGAATAATTGGGACCTGAACTAGAGGGGAACTGATATCCTCACTGGGAGGCTTGTTCCTGCTACAAGGGAAGGGTTTAACCTAGAATGGCAAGGTCCTGGGAATCACAGCAGCAGGGCAGCACGTGGGGGGTAAGGAAGGTCGGAAGATGTATACGAGTCAATCAGAAAGGAAATACAGAGAAATGAACACCATTGTACGAATGGGCTGATTGTGTTAATTTCAACACAAGGCGCAACATAGTTAAAGTAGATAAGCACAGATCCGATATTGTGGCCATTCCAGAGATTTGGTTCGGAGAAGGATAGGACTGGCTGCTCAATATTCCAGGGTTTCATTGTTTCAGATGAGATGGAGAGGACGGTAAAAGAGGTGGAGGAGCTGCATTACCAATCGGGTGAATGTTATGTCTGCACCCAGGACATACTGGAGGGGCTCGCCCACTGAGGCAATGTGGATAAGAAGGATGCAGTTAATGGGATTATACTATAGGACCCTCAATCTGCCAACGATACCTCGAGGTACAAATATCTTGGCAGAATATCTCGGCAGAGGCAATAACAACAGAGTTCTCAAAGTGTCTTTAACTTCCTTTCATACCAGGAAATATCCTAGTAAATCTACTCTGCACTCTTTCCACAGCTTCCACATAACTTGGAAAGAAGTCGGGCCAGTCAAGACTAAAGGAAGGAACTTGTGCTTGAAGTCAGTGGAAGTGGACGAGATCCTAAATAATTACTTTGCATCGGCATTCACCCAGGAAAAGGATATTGGGGATAATGAGATTTGTGTGGAGTATGCTAATGTGCTCGGGTATTCTTGAGGTCGAGAAAGAAGCATTAGATTTCTTGAACAGCATTAAAGTGGATTAATCCCGAGGATCCGACGGTATCTACCCCAGATTATTGAGAAAGGCAAGACAGGAGATTTTTGGGGTCTTGGACATGATTTTTGAGTCCTCACTTGCCAGTGTAAAGGTCGCAGAGGACTGGTGAGTAGCTTATGGTGTTCCTCTCTTCAAGAAGGGAAGTAGGGACAATCCAGGAAGTTATAGCCTGGTGAGTCTCACCTCAGTGGTTGGGAAGCTTTGGACAGAATTTTTACGGATAGGATTTATGTGCATTTGGTAAAGAATGGCCTAATTAGGGACAGTCAGCGCAGCGCCATGAGATGCACAAGGTTGCTGGTCAAAATGTTTTCCCCAGAGTTGAAATATCTTTACTAGAGAATGTGCATTTAAGGTGAGAGGGGGAGAGCTCAAAGGAGATGTGAGGGGTAATGTGTTTTCCACAGAGAGTGGTCGGAATCTGGAACATGTTGCCAGGAATGGTGGAGGAGGCAGAAATGAGAGGGTTGTTTAAAGGGTTTTTGGGTGAGCATGTGAATATACAAGGATATGGAACAAAGATAGGAAGAAAGGATGAGTTTAATTTGGTGTCACATTCAGCACAACATTCTGGGCTGAAGGGCCCGCTCCTGTGCTGTACTGTTCTTTGTCGTGTTTCTTTTGTTACAACATGACGGTGACCCCCTCTGTTAGTTAAACCAAACACCCAGAAAAGTTCACCTCCCCACATAATCTGTTAAAGTCTTAGTGACAGAAAACTCACACATTCCACTATTTAAAGAAAATAGCATTAATCTATTTTTAACTCAAAGTGAATATTAAACAACTATTCATAAATCTAAGCTCTCCCTTTCTCTTCACTGCATATTATCTGCCTCCAGCCCTATAACTATATGTTATTTCAATAAGACTTATTAAAATTACATCAATTTAATTTCTAACCCACACAGTGACTCGTGAATTTTGTGTCTTTCTGCTTCTGGCTGAGGATCTCCCTGGGTCGTCGTTGTCTTCTTTTACTCTGAGTTTGTTTCATATGGAAAGGTACCCTTTGATTGAGAGACTTTCCTAATTTATTGGTGAGCAAGATGTTGACTCTCCCAGACAGCAGTTACTCTCTGACCAATTTTTAAAATGTCCACATTTTATACGCCCCCATCAGATCATCTCATTGGCTTGATGCTGGCAAAACAATAAATTCAAACTCAATTGGGTTTTAGAATCTTGGGGTATAATTTAAACTGTTAGGTTAAATTTGAATTTTGTCAAAACAGCAACCAACATAGGTCTATATTTCACAGCCAAATGTTACATTTATTTCTTTTCCCAGTACACTTTGGCTTGCTGGCTAGTCATATACAGTACACAGTTCAGAAGAGTGTTCTTTCCCTCTTAAAGATAGAGTACACACCTTCAACTTTATAACACTTTGAGCATTACCTTATCAGAAAGTTCGTTTATTAAAGTGACAAGCAGTAGATTGTTTACATAACCTTTTTGGCTTAATATTTCAATTTCAACATAAAACAAAAGCTTGTGTTTGTGAGAGGATCATGTTACTGTGTGCAACAGACTGTCACTAATAAGATTATGCTCCCAATAATGCAGATTTCCTTTGTAAATTCTGCATGAAGTGATTTAAACAAATTAGATTAGATTACATTACAGTGTGGAAACAGGCCCTTCGGCCCAACAAGTCCACACCGACCCGTCGAAGCGCAAACCACCCAGACCCATTCTCCTACATCTAACACTACGGCCAATTCAGCATGGCCAATTCAGCTAACCTGCACATCTTTGTGACTGTGGAAAGAAACCCAAGCACCCAGAGGAAACCCATGTAGACACAGGGAGAATGGGTGGAGTTTGCACAGTCAGTCGCCAAAGGCGGGAAATGAACCCGGGTCTCTGGCGTTGTGAGGCAGCAGTTCTAACCACTGTGCCACGTGCTGCCTACAATCTTTTAATCAGAACAAAGAATGTTATTAAGCTGCAGTCAGGCTCCTGGGGCTAAATGGTATCGTTCTGTCTGTGTTGCTAAAGTTTTTTTGGGAGAAACAATCCCCTCATTTGCTTGGCTTGGCTGTGGCACTGTGATTGCGCTATTGAAACAGCAAGGACTCTTTCTGAGTCTCATTGATGTCTGGGTGTAAATTAGGGTCCATTGTTCATCGCTGACTCTGGAGGCAGTTCTGATACATGGGAATATTCAATTTAAAATGCTGATCTTGCAAAATAGCAAGGTTTTCTCCCAGACAGGGAATCAGACGTCCATTACTGATCCTCACTGACCATGACAGGATTCAAACCGAGAGATTTATTTTTGTGACTGACACTGTCAGATGTGGTATACAGTAGCTCTCACAGTCCTGTCCTTCCACACATCCCGGCTTCTGGACTCTGAATCAGAGGATCTCGATGGAGAAACACTTCCAGCAGTTGGGACAATTCAGGAGATACCCAATATACACATTCTCCCTCAGGGGGAATCCCTGAAAAGTGGTCTGTCAGGTTCATAATGGATATTTCTTTAATATTTACTCAGTGAATTCCTAGAACAGAGAGATTAATTGGAGGCCCAGATTGTCAGCTTGAAGAGTAGTCACTGCTTTGGTGTAGGAAATGGAAGGGTATCATTTGGATTGTTCATTTCACCCATTTGTAGAGGGAGCTATTACTTTCATTGTGAGTGGGAGCTTGAGAGAAGCTGATTTAGCGTGATTGTGGGGATGTTGACACTAACTTTCAGGAACGGATTAATACACCAGAGGAATGTGTCAGTGTTTCCAGGGGGCTCCGAGAGGGGTGGGCGGAGGGGAATGTGTCAGTGTTTCCAGGGGGCTCCGAGGTGGGGGGTTGAGGAGGGGGAATGTGTCAGTGTGTACAGGGGACGCTGAGGGGCTGGGTGGGATGTATCTCAATTTACAGGGGGCTCCTGTCTCCCCACCCACCCCCAACCGCGTCCAACGCTGCTCCCATCAACCACGTCTGACACCGTCCCCCCAACCCCGTCCCCCACAACGCCGCCCTCCCAACCCCGTCCCCCAATCCCGTGCAACGCTGTTCCCCCCCAACCACGTTCCCCCATCCCTGTACCCGCCCAACACCGTGCAATGCCATCCCCGCCCAAACCCGTCCCCCAACACTGTGCAATGCTGTTCCCCCCAACCCCATTCCCCCAACTCTGTGCAACCCCGTTCCTCCAACTCTGTCCCCGTCCAACCCCATGCAATGACCCCCCAACCCCGTTCCCCCAACCCTGTGCAACGCCGTCCCCGCCCAAAACCGTTCCCCCAACCCCATCCCCACCCAACCCCGTCCCCCCAACCCTGTGCAACCCCATTACCCCCAACCCCGTTCCCCCCCAACCCCGTGCAACGCCGTCCCCCCAACCCAGTGCAACGCCGTCCCCACCCATACCCGTTCTCCCCAACCCCGTCCCCACCCAACCCCGTCCCCCAACACTGAGCAACCCTGTTCCCCCTCCGCCCCATTCCCCCAACCCAGTGCAACGCCATTCCCCCAACCCAGTGCAACGCCGTTCCCCCCAACCCAGTGCAACGCCGTTCCCCCCAACCCAGTGCAACGCCGTTCCCCCCAACCCAGTGCAACGCTGTTCCCCCTAACCCGTGCATCGCCGTTCCCCCTAACTCATGCATCGCCGTTCCCCCAACCCAGTGCAACGCCGTTCCCCCTAACCCATGCATCGTCGTTCCCCCAACCCCGTGCAACGCCATTCACCCCCAACCCCGTGCAACCACGTCCCCCAACCTCGTGAAATGCCGTTCCCCCACAAACCCGTGCAACCCCGTTCCCCCCAACCCTGTCCCCCCAATACTGTCCAACCCCGTTCTTCCTCAACCCCGTCCCCCAACCCCGTGAAACGCCGTTCCCCCCAGCACCGTGAAACGCTGTTCCCCCCCCAGCCCGTGCAATGCCATTCCCCCTAACCCAGTGCAACGCCGTTCCCCCAACCCCGTGCAACGCCATTCACCCCCAACCCCGTGCAACCCCGTCCCCCAACCTCGTGAAACGCTGTTCCCCCACAAACCCGTGCAATGCCGTTCCCCCCACCACAACCCCGTTCCTCCAATCCCATCCCCCCAACCCTGTGCAACGCCATTCCCCCCAACCCTGTCCCCCAACCCCGTGCAACGCCGTTCCCCCAACCCTGTCCCACCAACCCTGCGCAACCCCGTTCCCCCCAACCCCGTCCCCCCAATACTGTGCAACCCCGTTCCCCGTCAACCCCGTCCCCCCAACCCCGTGAAACGCCGTTCCCCCCAGCACCATGAAACGCCGTTCCCCCCCCAAACCCGTGCAATGCCATTCCCCCTAACCCAGTGCAACGCCGTTCCCCCTAACCCAGTGCAACGCCGTTCCCCCTAACCCAGTGCAACGCCGTTCCCCCAACCCCGTGCAACGCCGTTCACCCCCAACTCCGTGCAACCCGGCCCCCCCAACACCGTGCAATGCCGTACCCCCCAATGCCGATCCCCCCAACCCCATCCTCCCAACACTGTGCAACGCCGTCCCCCCAACCCTGTGTAATGCCATTCCCTCCACCACAACCCCGTTTCCCCAATCCCGTCCCCCCAACCCCGTACAACGACGTTCCCCCCAACCCTGTCCCCCAACCCCGTACAACGCCGTTCCCCCCAACCCTGTCCCCCAACCCCGTACAACGCCGTTCCCCCCAACCCCGTCCCCCCAACCCCGTGCAACACTGTTTCCCCCCAACACCGTTCACCCCAACCCCGTGCAATGCCGTTCCCTTCAATCCTGTGCAACGCCGTTCCGCCCAACCCCGTGCAGTGCCATACCCCCCAATGCTGGTCCCCCCAACCCCGTCCTCCCAACCCCGTGCAACGCCGTACACCCCAATGCTGGTCCCCCCAACCCCGTCCACCCAACCCCGTGCAGTGCCATACCCCCCAATGCTGGTCCCCCCAACCCCGTCCTCCCAACCCCGTGCAGTGCCATACCCCCCAATGCTGGTCCCCCCAACCCCGTCCTCCCAACCCCGTGCAGTGCCATACCCCCCAATGCTGGTCCCCCCAACCCCGACCCCCCAACCTCGTGCATCACCATTCCCTCCAACCACATCCCTCCAACCCTGTGTAACACCCTCCCCACAACCTTGTGCAATGCCGTTCCTCCCAAGCCTGTCACCCAACATCGTGCAACGCCATTGCCCCAACACCGTGCAACACCGCCCCCACAACCCAGTGCGACACCGTTCCCCCCAACCCCATACAACACTGTTTCCCCCCACCACATGTAACACCGTTCCCCCCCACCCGGTGCAACACTGTTCCCCCCAACGTCGTTCGCCCGCAACCCCGTGCAACGCAATTCCCCCCAAACCCATCCCACGCCGTTCCCCCATCCCCATCCCCTCAACCCCGTGCAACGCCGTTCCCCCCCAACCCCGAGCCCCTAACCCCGTGCAACACCGTTTCCCCCAACCCTGTACAACGCCTTTCGCCCCCCCAATCTCGTGCAACGCCGTACCCCCAATGCCGTTCCCCCCAAACCCGTGCAACGCCATTCCCCCAACCCGGTGCAATGCCGTTCTCCCAATGCCGTTCCCCAAACCCCGTGCAACCCCCTACCCCCAATACTATTCCCCCAACTCCGACCCCCCAAACCCGTGCATCACCATTACCCCAACCACATCCCCCAAACCTGTGCAACGCCATCCCCACAACACCGTGCAACACCGTTCCACCCAACCCTGTGCAACACTGTCCCCGCAACCCTGTGTAATGCCGTTTCCCGCCACACAACCCCGTTCCCCTCAACCCCGTGCAACGCCGTTCCCCCAATCCCGTGCAACACTGTTTCTCCCCAATCCCGTGCAACGCTGTTTCTCCCCATACCCGTCCCACGCCATCCCCATCTCCATCCCCCCCAACCCCGTGCAACGCCATCCCCCCCAACCCCATGCAACATTGTTCGCCCAACCCCGTGCAACCCCGTTTCCCCCAAACCCTTCGCCATCCCCATCCCCCCAACACCGTGCAATGCCATTGCTCCCAAAACCCATGCAACACCGTTCCCCCAACCCCGTGCAACGCCATTACCCCCAACCCCGTGCAACGCCATTACCCCCAACCCCGTGCAACGCCATTCCCCCAACCCTGTGCAATGCCGTTCCCCCAACCCCGTGCAACACCGTTCCCCCAACCCCGTGCAACGCCGTTCCCCCAACCCCGTGCAACGCCGTTCCCCCAACCCCGTGCAACGCCGTTCCCCCAACCCCGTGCAACGCCGTTCCCCCAACCCCGTGCAACGCCGTTCCCCCAACCCCGTGCAACGCCGTTCCCCCAACCCCGTGCAACGCCGTTCCCCCAACCCCGTGCAACGCCGTTCCCCCAACCCCGTGCAACGCCGTTCCCCCAACCCCGTGCAACGCCGTTCCCCCAACCCCGTGCAACGCCGTTCCCCCAACCCCGTGCAACGCCGTTCCCCCAACCCCGTGCAACGCCGTTCCCCCAACCCCGTGCAACGCCGTTCCCCCTAACCCCGTGCAACGTCGTACCCCCACAATGCCGTTCCCCCAAACCCCATGCATCACCATTCCCTCCAAGCACATCCCCCCAACCCCGTGCAACACTGTCCCCGCAACCCCGTGCAACACTGTTCCCCCAACCCTGTGCAACGCTGTCCCCCCAACCCCATGCAATACCGCTCTGCCCAACCCTGTGCATCGCCATTCCCCCAACCACATTCCCCATATACCTGTGCAACACCGTCCCCCCAACCCCGTGCGGCGCCGTTCCCCCCAACCCCGTGCGGCGCCGTTCCCCCCAACCCCGTGCGGCGCCGTTCCCCCCAACCCCGTGCGGCGCCGTTCCCCCCAACCCCGTGCGGCGCCGTTCCCCCCAACCCCGTGCGGCGCCGTTCCCCCCAACCCCGTGCGGCGCCGTTCCCCCCAACCCCGTGCGGCGCCGTTCCCCCCAACCCCGTGCGGCGCCGTTCCCCCCAACCCCGTGCGGCGCCGTTCCCCCCAACCCCGTGCGGCGCCGTTCCCCGCAACCCTGTGCGGCGCCATTCCCCGCAACCCCGTGCGGCGCCGTTCCCCGCAACCCCGGGCGGCGCCGTTCCCCCCAACCCCGTGCGGCACCGTTCCCCCCAACCCCGTGCGGCGCCGTTCCCCCCAACCCCGTGCGGCGCCGTTCCCCCCAACCCCGTGCGGCGCCGTTCCCCCCAACCCCGTGCGGCGCCGTTCCCCCCAACCCCGTGCGGCGCCGTTCCCCCCAACCCCGTGCGGCGCCGTTCCCCCCAACCCCGTCCCCCACAACCCCGTACAACGCCGCTCCCCCAACCCCATCGCTCCAACCCTATGCAACACCGTTTCCCCCAACCACGTGCAATGGCGTTCCCCCAATCCTGTGCAACGCCGTTCCCCCCAACGCCGTGCAATGCCGTTCCCCCCAAACCCGTCCCCCAACCCCGTGCAATGCCGTTCCCCAAACCCTGTCCCCCCACCCCGTGCAACCGCGTGCCCCCAACCCCGTCCCGCCAACACCGTGCAAGGCTGCTCCCCCAACCCTGTTCCCCCCAACCCCATGTAATGCCGTTCCCTCCACCACGTGCAACTCTGTTCTCCCCCAATTCCGTTCGCCCCCAACCCCGTCTCGCCCCCACCACGTGCAATACCGTTCCGCCCCACCCCGAGCAACGCCGTTTCCCCCCACGCCGTGCAACGCTTTCCCCCCCAACCCCGTGCAATGCCGTTCCCCCAACCCCATCCCCCAACACTGTACAACGTCGTTCCCCCAAACCCGTCCCCCAACCCCGTGCAACACCGTTCCCCAAACCCTGTCCCCCCACCCCGCCAACACCGTGCAAGGCTGCTCCCCCAACCCTGTTCCCCACAACCCCGTACAACGCCATTCCCCCATCCCCATCCCCCAACACTGTGCGACGACGTTCCCCCAATCCCGTCCCCATCACCCCGTGCAACGCCGTTCCCCCCAAACCCCGTGCGACGCCGTTCTCCCCCAACCCCGTGCGACGCCGTTCTCCCCCAACCCCGTGCGACGCCGTTTCTCCCCCAACCCCGTGCGACGCCGTTTCTCCCCCCCCAACCCCGTGCAACGCCGTTTCTCCCCCCCCAACCCCGTGCAACGCCGTTTCTCCCCCCCAACCCCGTGCAACGCCGTTTCTCCCCCCACAACCCCGTGCAACGCCGTTTCTCCCCCCCAACCCCGTGCAACGCCGTTTCTCCCCCCCAACCCCGTGCAACGCCGTTTCTCCCCCCCAACCCCGTGCAACGCCGTTTCTCCCCCCCCAACCCCGTGCAACGCCGTTTCTCCCCCCCCAACCCCGTGCAACGCCGTTTCTCCCCCCTCAACCCCGTGCAACGCCGTTTCTCCCCCCCCAACCCCGTGCAACGCCGTTTCTCCTCCCCAACCCCGTGCAACGCCGATTCTCCCCCCCAACCCCGTGCAACGCCCTTCCCCCCCAACCCCGTGCAACGCCATTCCACCCCACCCCATCCAACTCCTTTGCCCCCAAACCCATTGCCCCAACACCGTTGCCACCAGTCTGAGTGCGTGAGAGAGTCCCATGGTTTGTGAGAGAATCACAGAATATCCCAGGGTATGTGCACGCGCGCGAGAGAGAGAGCGTCCCAGTGTGTGTGCGCGCGTGCAAGAGCGTGTCCCAGGGTGTCAGCGCGCAATAGAGAGCGTCCCAGGGTGACCCAGAGTGTAATGGAATCCCAGAGTCTGTGAGGCAATCCCAGAGCGTCCAAGAGTGTCAGAGAGAGTCCCACAGTGTCCCAGAGTTGGTGAAAGAATCCCAGTGTGTCCCAGACTGTGTACCGAGAGTGTGTGGGAGAGGGTCCCAGTGTCCCAGATTGCGTAACGGAATCCCAGATTGTCCCAAAGTGTGTTTGGGATACTTGAGTGTGTGAAAGAATTTGAGAGTGTCCCAGGGGGTGTGAGAGAGTCCAAGTATCCCAGAGTGTGTGAAGGGAATCCCAGAATGTGAAACAGAATCCCACAGTGAGTGAGAGAGAGTCCCAGAGTGTGTAACGGAAGCCCCGAGTGTATGAGAGAATCTCTGAGTGTGCCAGATTGTGTAAGGGAATCCCAGAGAATCCGTGAGTGTGGAACAGTATCTCAGGGTGTGTGTGAGAGAGTCCCAGGCTGTGCCAGAGTGTAAGAGAGCCCCAGAAAGTGGCAGAGGGAGTCCAAGAGTTTGTGAGAGGGAATCCCAGAGAGTCCCAGATGATGTGAGAGTGTCCCAGAGTGAGTGTGTGTGTGTGTGTGTGTGTGTGTGTGTGTGTGTGTGTGTGTGTGTGTGTGTGTGTGTGTATTCCTGAGACCCAGCGTAGTGTGTCTGTGAGAGTCCCAGTGTGTGTGTGTGTGAGTCCAAGTGTGTGTGTGTGTGTGTGAGTCCAAGTGTGTGTGTGTGTGAGAGTCCAAGAGTGTGTGTGTGTGTGAGAGAGTCCAAGAGTGTGTGTGTGTGTGTGAGTGAGAGTCCAAGAGTGTGTGTGTGTGAGAGAGAGTCCACGAGTGTGTGTGTGTGTGAGAGAGAGTCCCTGTGTGTTTGTGAGAGAGTGAGAGAGTCCCTGTGTGTGTGTGTGTGAGTGTGTGAGAGAGAGAGAGAGTCCCTGTGTGTGTGTGTGTGAGAGAGAGAGAGAGAGAGAGTCCCTGTGTGTGTGTGTGAGAGAGAGAGAGAGAGAGAGAGTCCCTTTGTGTGTGTGAGAGAGAGAGAGTCCCTGTGTGTGTGTGAGAGTCCGTGTGTGTGTGTGTGTGTGTGTGTGTGTGAGAGAGAGAGAGAGAGAGAAAGAGAGCGAGAGTCCCAGAGTGTGTGTGTGTGTGAGAGAGAGTCCAAGAGTGTGTGTGTGTGTGAGAGAGAGAGTCCCTGTGTGTGTGTGTGTGAGAGAGAGAGAGTCCCTGTGTGTGTGTGTGAGAGAGAGAGTCCCTGTGTGTGTGTGAGAGTCCGTGTGTGTGTGTGTGTGTGTGAGAGAGAGAGAGAGAGAGAGAGAAAGAGAGCGAGAGTCCCAGAGTGTGTGTGTGTGTGTGTGTGTGAGTCCCAGAGTGTGTCAGAGAGGGGATACCAGAGTATGAGAGAGAAAGGGAATCCCAGTGAGTCCCAGAGTGTGTGTGAGAGAGGGAATCCCAGAGTGTGTGTGAGAGAGGAAATCCCAGAGAGTCCCCGAGTGTGCGTGAGAGATATGGATTTCCAGAGGGTCCCCGAGTGTCTCTGAGAGATAGGAAATCCCAGAGAGTTTCCGAGTGAGTGAGAGAGATAGGGAATCCCCGAGTGTGCGTGAGAGATAGGGAATCCCAGAGACTCCCCGAGAGATAGGGAATCCCAGAGACTCCCCGAGAGATAGGGAATCCCAGAGACTCCCCGAGAGATAGGGAATCCCAGAGACTCCCCGAGTGTCTCTGAGAGATAGGGAATCCCCAAGTGTGCGTGAGAGATAGGGAATCCCCGAGTGTCCCCGAGAGTGGGTGAGAGATAGGGAATCCACGAGTGTCCCCGAGTGTGGGTGAGAGATAGGGAATCTCGGAGTGTGCGTGAAAGTTAGGGATTCCCAGAGAGTTCCCAAGTGTGCGCGAGAGTTAGGGATTCCCAGACAGTTCCCGAGTGTGTGCGAGAGATAGGGAATCCCAGAATGTGGGTGAGAGATAGGGAATCCCAGAGAGTCCGCGAGTGTCTCTCTGGGATTCCCTATCTCTCAATGTGGGTGAGAGATAGGGAATCCCGGAGTGTCCTCGTGTGTGCGTGAGAGTTAGGGATTCCCAGAGAGTTCCCGACTGTGCGTGAGAGATAGGGAATCCCAGAGTGTCCCCGAGTATGTCAGAGATAGGGAATCCCAGAGAGTCCCCGAGTGTCTCTGAGAGATAGGGAATCCCAGAGTGTCCCCGAGTGTGTGCGAGAGATAGGGAATCCCAGAATGTGGGTGAGAGATAGGGAATCCCAGAGAGTCCCCGAGTGTCTCTGAGAGATAGGGATCCCCGGGTGTGTGTGAATGATAGGGAATCCCGGAGTGTCCCCGAGTGTGTGTCAGAGATGGGGAATCACAGGGGGTCCCGGAGTGTCTCAGAGTTAGGGAATCCCGGAGTGTCCACGACTGTGTGTGAGAGATAGGGAATCCCAGAGTGTCCCCGAGTGTGTGTGAGAGATAGGGAATCCCGGAGTGTCCACGACTGTGTGTGAGAGATAGGGAATCCCGGAGCGTCACCGAGTGTGTGTGAGAGAGATAGGGAATCCCCGAGTGTGTGTGAGAGATAGGGAATCCCAGAGTGTCCCCGAGTGTGTGTGAGAGATAGGGAATCCCAGAGTGTCCGCGAGAGTGTGTGAGATATAGGGAATCCCAGAGTGTCCTCAAGAGTGTGTGAGAGATAGGGAATCCCAGAGAGTCCCCGAGTGTGTGTGAGAGATAGGGAATCCCAGAGTGACCTCGAGAGTGTGTAAGAGATGGGAAATCCCAGAGAGTCCCCGAGTGTGTGTGAGAGATACGGAATCCCCGAGGGTGAGAAAGAGATTGGGAATCCCAGAGTGTCCCCGACAGTGTGTGAGATATAGAGAAGCCCGGAGTGTCCCCGAGAGTGTCTGAGAGATAGGGAATCCCGGAGTGTCCCCGGGAGTGTGTGAGAGATAGGGAATCCCAGATTGTCCCCGAGTGTGTGAGAGAGATAGGGAATCCCAGAGAGTCCCCGAGTGTGTGTGAGAGAGGGAATCCCAGAGAGTCCCCGAGTGTGTGTGAGAGAGGGAATCCCAGACTGTCCCCGAGAGTGTGTGAGAGGGTATCCCAGAGTGTCCCCGAGTGTGCGTGAGAGATAGGGAATCCCGGAGTGTCCCCGAGAGTGTGTGAGAGATAGGGAATCCCGGAGTGTCCCCGAGAGTGTGTGAGAGATAGGGAATTCCAGAGAGTCCCCGAGTGTGTGTGAGAGATATGGAATCCCCGAAATTGAGTAAGAGATTGGGAATCCTAGCGTGTCCCCGAGTGTGTGTGAGAGATAGGGAATCCTGGAGTGTCCACGACTGTGTGTGAGAGATAGGGAATCCCAGAGTGTCCCCAAGTGTGTGTGAGAGATAGGGAATTCCAGAGAGTCCCCGAGTGTGTGTGAGAGATATGGAATCCCCGACGTTGAGTAAGAGATTGGGAATCCTAGCGTGTCCCCGAGTGTGTGTGAGAGATAGGGAATCCTGGAGTGTTCCCGAGAGTGTGTGAGAGAGATAGGGAATCCTGGAGTGTCCACGACTGTGTGTGAGAGATAGGGAATCCCAGAGTGTCCCCGAGTGTGTGTGAGAGATAGGGAATCCCGGAGTGTCCACGACTGTGTGTGAGAGACAGGGAATCCCGGAGCGTCACCGAGTGTGTGTGAGAGAGATAGGGAATCCCCGAGTGTGTGTGAGAGATAGGGAATCCCAGACTGTCCCCGAGTGTGTGTGAGAGATAGGGAATCCCAGAGTGTCCTCGAGTGTGTGTGAGAGATCGGGAATCCCCGAGTGTATGTGAGAGAGGGAATCCCAGAATTTCCCGAGTGTGTGTGAGAGATAGGGAATCCCCGAGTGTGTGTAAGAGAGGGAATCCCAGACTGTCCCCGAGTGTGTGTGAGAGATAGGGAATCCCAGAGTGTCCCCGAGTGTGCGTGAGAGACACAGGGAATCCCAGACTGTCCCCGAGTGTGCGTGAGAGATAGGGAATCCCGGAGTGTCCCCGAGTGTGTGAGAGACATAGGGAATCCCAGAGTGTCCCCGAGTGTGCGTGAGAGATAGGGAATCCCGGAGTTACCCGAGAGTGTGTGAGAGAGAGGGAATCCCGGAGTTACCCGAGTGTGTGTGAGAGATAGCGAATCCCCGATTGTATGTGAGAGATAGGGAATCCCAGAGTGTCCCCGAGTCTGCGTGAGAGTTAGGGATTCCCAGAGAGTTCCCGAGTGTGCGTGAGAGATAGGGATTCCCAGAGAGTCGCCGAGTGGGTGTGAGAGATCGGGAATCCCAGAGTGTCCCGGAGAGTGTGTGAGAGATCGAGAATCCCGGAGTGTCCCCAAGTGTGTGTGAGTGATAGGGAATCCCGTAGAGTCCCCGAGTGTGTGTGAGAGAGGGAATCCCAGACTGTCCGCGAGTGTGTGTGAGAGATAGGGAATCCCGAGGGTGAGTGAGAGTTTGGGAATCCCAGAGTGTCCCCGAGTGTGTGTGAGAGATAGGAAATCCCCGAGTGTGTGAGGAAGGGAGTCCCAGACTGTCCCCGAGTGAGTGTGAGAGAGAGGGATTCCCAGAGAGTCCCCGAGTGTGAGAGAGAGGGAATCCCAGAGTGTCCCCGAGTGTGCGTGAGAGTTAGGGATTCCC
Organism: Chiloscyllium plagiosum; assembly: GCF_037043375.1. Taxonomy (NCBI): domain Eukaryota; kingdom Metazoa; phylum Chordata; class Chondrichthyes; order Orectolobiformes; family Hemiscylliidae; genus Chiloscyllium; species Chiloscyllium plagiosum. The sequence goes on from NW_028270176.1 coordinate 77,403,734, forward strand.
AGAGAGTCCCCGAGTGTGTGTGAGAGATAGGGAATCCCGGAATGTGGGTGAGAGGTAGGGAATCCCAGAGAGTCCCCGAGTGTCTCTCTGGGATTCCCTATCTCTCACCCACATTGAGAGATAGGGAATCCCAGAGAGTCCCCGAGTGGATCTGAGAGATAGGGATCCCCGAGTGTGTGAGTGAGATATGGAATCCCGGAGTGACCCCGAGCGTGTGTGAGATATAGGGAATCCCCGAGTGTGTGAGATAGGGAATCCCAGAGTGTCCCCGAGTGTGTCAGAGATAGAGAATCCCAGAGAGACCCCGAGTGTGTGCGAGAGAGAGGGAATCCCAGAATGTGGGTGAGAGATAGGGAATCCCAGAGAGTCCCCGAGTGGCTCTGAGAGATAGGGATCCCCGAGTGTGTGAGTGAGATATGGAATCCCGGAGTGACCGCGAGCGTGTGTGAGATATAGGGAATCCCGGAATGCCCTGAGTGTGTGTAGGAGATAGGGAATCCCAGAATGTCCCCAAGTGTGCGTGAGTGTTAGGGATTCCCAGAGAGTTCCCGACTGTCCGTGAGAGATAGGGAATCCCAGAGTGTACCCGAGTGTGTTTGGGAGATAGGGAAACCCGGAGTGTCCCCGACTGTGTATGAGAGATAGGGAATCCCGGAGTGTAACCGAGTGTGTGTGAGAGAGATAGGGAATCCCCGAGTGTGTGTGAGAGATAGGGAATCCCAGAGAGTTCCCGAGTGTGCATGAGAGATAGGGACTCCCATAGAGTCCCCGAGTGTGAGAGATAGGGAATCCAAGCGTGTGTGTGAGAGGTAGGGAATCCCAGAATGTCCCCGAGTGTGTGTGATAGAATCCCAGAGAGGCCCCGAGTGTGTGTGAGAGATAGGGAATCCCAGAGAGTCCCCGAGTGTGTGTGAGAGATAGGGAATCCCTGAGTGACCCGAGTGTGTCAGAGATAGGGAATCCCAGAGTGTCCCCGAGTGTGTGTGAGAGATAGGGAATCCCAGAGTATCCTAGAGAGTGTGTGAGAGATACGGAATCCCAGAGTGTTCTCGAGAGTGTGTGAGAGATAGGGAATCCCAGAGAGTCCCCGAGTGTGTGTGAGAGATAGGGAATCCCAGAGTGTACCCGAGTGTGTGTGAGAGATTCGGAATCCCAGAGTGTCCCCGAGTATGTGTGAGAGATAGGGAATCCTGGAGGGTCCCCGAGAGTGTGTGAGAGATAGGGAATCCCGGAGTGTCCATGTGATTGTGTGAGAGATAGGGAATCCCGGAGTGTCCCCGAGAGTGTGTGAGAGATAGGGAATCCCGGAGTCTCCCCGGGAGTGTGTGAGAGATAGGGAATCCCAGAGTATCCCCGAGTGAGTGTGAGAGATATGGAATCCCAGAGTTCCCGAGTGTGTGTGAGAGAGGGAATCACAGACTGTCCCCGAGTGTGTATGAGAGATAGGGAATCCCCGAGTGTGTGAGGTGGATAGGGAATCCCAGAGTGTCCCCGAGTGTGCGTGAGAGATACGGAATCCCGGAGTGTCCCTGAGAGTGTGAGAGAGATAGGGAATCCTGGATTGACCCGAGTGTGTGTGAGAGATAGCGAATACCCGAGTGTGTGTGAGAGATGGGGAATCCCAGAGTGATCCCGAGTGTGCGTGAGAGTTAGGGATTCCCAGAGAGTTCCCGAGTGTGCGTGAGAGATAGGGAATCCCATAGAGGCGCCGAGTGGGTGTGAGAGATAGGGAATCCTGGAGTGTCCCCGAGAGTGTGTGAGAGATAGGGAATCCCAGAGTGTCCCGGAGTGTGTGTGATAGAATCCCAGAGACTCCCCGAGTGTGTGTGAGAGATTGGGAATCCCAGAGAGTCCCCGAGTGTGTGTGAGAGATAGGGAATGCCAAAGAGTCCGCGAGTGTGTCTGAGAGGCAGGGAATCCCCGAGTGTGCGAGCGAAAGGGAATCCCCGAGTCTCTTGAGAGATAGTGAATCCCAGAGCCTGGGTGAGAGATAGTGAATCCCCGAGTGTGTGTGAGAGATAGGGAATCCCCGAGTGTGTGTGAGAGATAGGGAATCCCCGAGTGTGTGTGAGAGATAGGGAATTCCAGATATTTCCCGAGTATATGTGAGAGATAGGGAATTCCAGAGAGTTCCCGAGTATATGTGATTGATAGGGAATCCCAGCGTGTCCCCGAGTATATGTGATTGATAGGGAATCCGAGACTGTCCCCGAGTGTGTGTGAGAGATAGGGAATCCCAGAGAGTCCCCGAGTGTGCATGAGAGATAGGGAATCCCAGAGAGTTCCCGAGTGTGCATGAGAGATAGGGACTCCCATAGAGTCCCCGAGTGTGAGAGATAGGGAATCCAAGCGTGTGTGTGAGAGGTAGGGAATCCGAGAATGTCCCCGAGTGTGTGTGAGAGAATCCCAGAGAGTCCCCGAGTGTGTGTGAGAGATAGGAAATCCCAGAGAGGCCCCGAGTGTGTGTGATGGATAGGGAATCCCATAGTGACCCCGAGTGTGTATGAGTGGTAGGGAATCCCAGGGTGTCCCCGAGTGTGTGTGATTGAATCCCAGAGAGTCTCGAGTGTGTGTAAGAGATAAGGAATGCCAGAGAGTCCGCGAGTGTGTCTGAGAGACAGGGAATCCCCGAGTGCGTGCGAGAGAAAGGGAATCCCCGAGTGTGCGAGTGAAAGGGAATCCACGAGTCTGGTTGAGAGATAGTGAATCTCAGAACCTGGGTGAGAGATAGTGAATCCCCGAGTGTGTGTGAGAGATAGGGAATCCCAGAGTGTCTCGGAGTCTGTGTGATAGAATCCCAGAGAGTCCCTGAGTGTGTGTGAGAGATAGGGAATCCCAGAGTGTCCCCGAGTGTGTGTGAGAGATAGGGAATCCCAGAGTGTCCCCGAGTGTGTGTGAGAGATAGGGAATCCCAGAGTGTCCCCGAGTGTGTGTGAGAGATAGGGAATCCCAGAGAGTCCCTGAGAGTGTGTGAGAGATAGGGAATCCCAGAGTGTCCCCGAGTGTGTGTGAGAGATAGGGAATCCCAGAGTGTCCCCGAGTGTGTGTGAGAGATAGGGAATCCCAGAGTGTCCCCGAGTGTGTGTGAGAGATAGGGAATCCCAGAGTGTCCCCGAGTGTGTGTGAGAGATAGGGAATCCCAGAGTGTCCCCGAGTGTGTGTGAGAGTTAGGGAATCCCAGAGTGTCCCCGAGTGTGTGTGAGAGATAGGGAATCCCCGAGTGTGTGCGAGAGATAGGGAATCCCAGAGTGTGTGCGAGAAAAAGGGAATCCCAGAGTGTGTGCGAGAAAAAGGGAATCCCAGAGTGTGTGCGCGAAAAAGGGAATCCCAGAGTGTGTGCGCGAGAAAGGGAATCCCAGAGTTTGTGCGAGAGAAAGGGAATCCCCCGAGTGTGAGCGAGAGAAAGGGAATACCCGGGTCTGGGTGAGAGATAGTGAATCCCAGAGCCTGGGTGAGAGATAGTGAATCCCTGAGTGTGTGTGAGAGATAGGGTGTCCTAGAGAGTCCCGGAGTGTGTGATAAAATCCCAGAGAATCCCCGAGTGTGTGTGAGATACAGAATCCCAGAGTGTCCCCGAGTGTGTGTGAGAGATCGGGAAACCCAGAGTGTCCCCAAGTGTGTGTGAGAGATAGGGAATCCCAGAGAGTCCCCGAGTGTATGCGAGAGATAGGGAATTCCAGAAAGTTCCCGAGAATATGTGAGAGTTAGGGAATCCCAGAGTGTACCCGAGTGTGTGTGATAGAATCACAGAGAGCCCCTGAGTGTGAGAGAGAGATAGGGAATCCAAGAGAGTCCCCGAGTGTGTGTGTGAGATAGGCAATACCAGAGTGTACCCGAGTGTGTGTGATAGAATCCCAGTGAGTCCCCGAGTGTGTGACAGGTAGGGAAACCCAAAGTGTCCCGGAGTGTGTGTGAGAGATAGGGAATCCCAGAGAGTCCCCGAGTGTGTGTGAGAGATAGGGAATTCCAGAGAGTCCCCGAGAGTGTGTGAGAGATAGGGAATCCCCGAGTGTGTGCGAGAGATAGGGAATCCCAGAGTTTGTGCGAGAGATAGGGAATCCCAGAGTGTGTGCGAGAAAAAGGGAATCCCAGAGTGTGTGCGAGAAAAAGGGAATCCCAGAGTGTGTGCGCGAGAAAAAGGGAATCCCAGAGTGTGTGCGTGAGAAAGGGAATCCCAGAGTTTGTGCGAGAGAAAGGGAATCCTCCGAGTGTGAGCGAGAGAAAGGGAATACCCGGGTCTGGGTGAGAGATAGTGAATCCCAGAGCCTGGGTGAGAGATAGTGAATCCCTGAGTGTGTGTGAGAGATAGGGTGTCCCAGAGATTCCCGGAGTGTGTGATAAAATCCCAAAGAATCCCCGAGTGTGTGTGAGATACAGAATCCCAGAGTGTCCCCGAGTGTGTGTGAGAGATCGGGAAACCCAGAGTGTCCCCAAGTGTGTGTGAGAGATAGGGAATCCCAGAGAGTCCCCGAGTGTGTGTGTGAGATCGTGGATCTCCGAGTGTGTGTGATAGATAGTGAATTCCAGAGAGTTCCCGCGTATATGTGAGAGATAGGGAATCCCAGAGTGTCCCCGAGTGTGTGTGAGAGATAGGGAATCCCAGAGAGTCCCTGAGAGTGTGTGAGAGATAGGGAATCCCAGAGTGTCCCCGAGTGTGTGTGAGAGATAGGGAATCCCAGAGTGTCCCCGAGTGTGTGTGAGAGATAGGGAATCCCAGAGTGTCCCCGAGTGTGTGTGAGAGATAGGGAATCCCAGAGTGTCCCCGAGTGTGTGTGAGAGTTAGGGAATCCCAGAGTGTCCCCGAGTGTGTGTGAGAGATAGGGAATCCCCGAGTGTGTGCGAGAGATAGGGAATCCCAGAGTGTGTGCGAGAAAAAGGGAATCCCAGAGTGTGTGCGAGAAAAAGGGAATCCCAGAGTGTGTGCGCGAAAAAGGGAATCCCAGAGTGTGTGCGCGAGAAAGGGAATCCCAGAGTTTGTGCGAGAGAAAGGGAATCCCCCGAGTGTGAGCGAGAGAAAGGGAATACCCGGGTCTGGGTGAGAGATAGTGAATCCCAGAGCCTGGGTGAGAGATAGTGAATCCCTGAGTGTGTGTGAGAGATAGGGTGTCCTAGAGAGTCCCGGAGTGTGTGATAAAATCCCAGAGAATCCCCGAGTGTGTGTGAGATACAGAATCCCAGAGTGTCCCCGAGTGTGTGTGAGAGATCGGGAAACCCAGAGTGTCCCCAAGTGTGTGTGAGAGATAGGGAATCCCAGAGAGTCCCCGAGTGTATGCGAGAGATAGGGAATTCCAGAAAGTTCCCGAGAATATGTGAGAGTTAGGGAATCCCAGAGTGTACCCGAGTGTGTGTGATAGAATCACAGAGAGCCCCTGAGTGTGAGAGAGAGATAGGGAATCCGAGAGAGTCCCCGAGTGTGTGTGTGAGATAGGCAATACCAGAGTGTACCCGAGTGTGTGTGATAGAATCCCAGTGAGTCCCCGAGTGTGTGACAGGTAGGGAAACCCAAAGTGTCCCGGAGTGTGTGTGAGAGATAGGGAATCCCAGAGAGTCCCCGAGTGTGTGTGAGAGATAGGGAATTCCAGAGAGTCCCCGAGAGTGTGTGAGAGATAGGGAATCCCCGAGTGTGTGCGAGAGATAGGGATTCCCAGAGTTTGTGCGAGAGATAGGGAATCCCAGAGTGTGTGCGAGAAAAAGGGAATCCCAGAGTGTGTGCGAGAAAAAGGGAATCCCAGAGTGTGTGCGCGAGAAAAAGGGAATCCCAGAGTGTGTGCGTGAGAAAGGGAATCCCAGAGTTTGTGCGAGAGAAAGGGAATCCTCCGAGTGTGAGCGAGAGAAAGGGAATACCCGGGTCTGGGTGAGAGATAGTGAATCCCAGAGCCTGGGTGAGAGATAGTGAATCCCTGAGTGTGTGTGAGAGATAGGGTGTCCCAGAGATTCCCGGAGTGTGTGATAAAATCCCAAAGAATCCCCGAGTGTGTGTGAGATACAGAATCCCAGAGTGTCCCCGAGTGTGTGTGAGAGATCGGGAAACCCAGAGTGTCCCCAAGTGTGTGTGAGAGATAGGGAATCCCAGAGAGTCCCCGAGTGTGTGCGAGAGATAGGGAATTCCAGAAAGTTCCCGAGAATATGTGAGAGTTAGGGAATCCCAGAGTGTACACGAGTGTGTGTGATAGAATCACAGAGAGTCCCTGAGTGTGAGAGAGAGATAGTGAATCCGAGTGAGTCCCCGAGTGTGTGTGTGAGATAGGCAATCCCAGAGTGTACCCGAGTGTGTGTGATAGAATCCCAGTGAGTCCCCGAGTGTGTGACAGGTAGGGAAACCCAGAGTGTCCCAGGAGTGTGTGTGAGAGATAGGGAATCGTAGAGAGTCCCCGAGTATATGTGAGAGATAGGGAATTCCAGAGAGTCCCCGAGAGTGTGTGAGAGATAGGGAATCCCCGAGAGTGTGTGAGAGATAGGGAATCCCCGAGAGTGTGTGAGAGATAGGGAATCCCCGAGAGTGTGTGAGAGATAGGGAATCCCCGAGTGTGTGAGGGAGATAGGGAATCCCCGAGTGTGTGAGGGAGATAGGGAATCCCCGAGTGTGTGAGGGAGATAGGGAATCCCCGAGTGTGTGAGGGAGATAGGGAATCCCCGAGTGTGTGAGGGAGATAGGGTATCCCCGACTGTGTGAGGGAGATAGGGAATCCCCGACTGTGTGTGAGAGATAGGGAATCCCCGACTGTGTGTGAGAGATAGGGAATCCCCGACTGTGTGAGGGATAGGGAATCCCCGAGTGTGTGAGGGAGATAGGGTATCCCAGAGTGTCCCCGAGTCTGCGTGAGAGATAGGGATTCCCAGAGAGTCGCTGAGTGGGTGTGAGAGATCGGGAATTACAGAGAGTTCCCGAGTGTGTGTGAGAGATATGGAATCCCCGATGTTGAGTAAGAGATTGGGAATCCCAAAGTGTCCCCCAGTGTGTGCGAGAGATAGGGAATCCTGGAGGGTCCCCGAGAGTGTGTGAGAGATAGGGAAACCTGGAATGTCCGCGAGAGTGTGTGAGAGATAGAGAATCCCGGAGTGTCCCCAAGTGTGTGTGAGTGATAGGGAATCCCGTAGAGTCCCCGAGTGTGTGTGAGAGAGGGAATCCCAGACTGTCCGCGAGTGTGTGTGAGAGATAGGGAATCCCGAGGGTGAGTGAGAGTTTGGGAATCCCAGAGTGTCCCCGAGTGTGTGTGAGAGATAGGAAATCCCCGATTGTGAGAGAGAGGGAATCCCAGAGTGTCCCCGAGTGTGCGTGAGAGTTAGGGATTCCCAGAGAGTCCCCGAGTGTGTGTGAGAGATAGGGAATCCCGGAATGTGGGTGAGAGGTAGGGAATCCCAGAGAGTCCCCGAGTGTCTCTCTGGGATTCCCTATCTCTCACCCACATTGAGAGATAGGGAATCCCAGAGAGTCCCCGAGTGGCTCTGAGAGATAGGGATCCCCGAGTGTGTGAGTGAGATATGGAATCCCGGAGTGTCCCCGAGCGTGTGTGAGATATAGGGAATCCCGGAATGCCCTGAGTGTGTGTAGGAGATAGGGAATCCCAGAATGTCCCCAAGTGTGCGTGAGTGTTAGGGATTCCCAGAGAGTTCCCGACTGTGCGTGAGAGATAGGGAATCCCAGAGTGTACCCGAGTGTGTGTGAGAGATAGGGAAACCCGGAGTGTCCCCGACTGTGTATGAGAGATAGGGAATCCCGGAGTGTAACCGAGTGTGTGTGAGAGAGATAGGGAATCCCCGAGTGTGTGTGAGAGATAGGGAATCCCAGAGTGTGCCCGAGTGTGTGTGAGAGTTAGGGATTCGCAGAGAGTTCCCGAGTGTGCGTGAGAGATAGGGAATCCCAGAGAGTCCCCGAGTGTGTGTGAGAGATAGGGAATCCCTGAGTGTCCCCGAATGTGTCAGAGATAGGGAATCCCTGAGTGTCCCCGAGTGTGTCAGAGATAGGGAATCCCTGAGTGACCCGAGTGTGTCAGAGATAGGGAATCCCAGAGTGTCCCCGAGTGTGTGAGAGAGATACGGAATCCCAGAGTGTTCTCGAGAGTGTGTAAGAGATAGGGAATCCCAGAGAGTCCCCGAGTGTGTGTGAGAGATACGGAATCCCCGAAGGTGAGTAAGAGATTCGGAATCCCAGAGTGTCCCCGAGTATGTGTGAGAGATAGGGAATCCTGGAGTGTCCCCGAGAGTGTGTGAGAGAAATGGAATCCCGGAGTGTCCCCGTGATTGTGTGAGAGATACGGAATCCCGGAGTGTCCCCGGGAGTGTGTGAGAGATAGGGAATCCCAGAGTATCCCCGAGTGAGTGTGAGAGATATGGAATCCCAGAGTTCCCGAGTGTGTGTGAGAGAGGGAATCCCAGACTGTCCCCGAGTGTGTGTGAGAGATAGGGAATCCCAGAGTGTCCCCGAGTGTGTGTGAGAGATAGGGAATCCCCGAGTGTGTGTGAGAGAGAGGGAATCCCAGAGAGTCCCCGAGTGTGCGTGAGTGATAGGGAATCCCGGAGTGTCCCGGAGTGTGTGTGAGAGATAGGGAATCCCCGAGTGTGTGAGGGGGATAGGGAATCCCAGAGTGTCCCCGAGTGTGCGTGAGAGATAGGGAATCCCCGAGTGTGTGAGGGGGATAGGGAATCCCAGAGTGTCCCCGAGTGTGCGTGAGAGATACGGAATCCCGGAGTGTCCCCGAGAGTGTGAGAGAGATAGGGAATCCTGGAGTGACCCGAGTGTGTGTGAGAGATAGCGAATCCCCGAGTGTGTGTGAGAGATGGGGAATCCCAGAGTGATCCCGAGTGTGCGTGAGAGTTAGGGATTCCCAGAGAGTTCCCGAGTGTGCGTGAGAGATAGGGAATCCCATAGAGGCGCCGAGTGGGTGTGAGAGATAGGGAATCCCAGAGTGTGTGTGAGAGATAGGGAATCCCAGAGTGTCCCGGAGTGTGTGTGATAGAATCCCAGAGACTCCCCGAGTGTGTGTGAGAGATTGGGAATCCCAGAGAGTCCCCGAGTGTGTGTGAGAGATAGGGAATGCCAAAGAGTCCGCGAGTGTGTCTGAGAGGCAGGGAATCCCCGAGTGTGCGAGAGAAAGGGAATCCCCGAGTCTCTTGAGAGATAGTGAATCCCAGAGCCTGGGTGAGAGATAGTGAATCCCAGAGTGTGTGTGAGAGATAGGGAATCCCCGAGTGTGTGTGAGAGATAGGGAATCCCAGACTGTCCCCGAGTGTGTGTGAGAGATAGGGAATCCCAGAGAGTCCCCGAGTGTGCATGAGAGATAGGGAATCCCAGAGAGTTCCCGAGTGTGCATGAGAGATAGGGACTCCCATAGAGTCCCCGAGTGTGAGAGATAGGGAATCCAAGCGTGTGTGTGAGAGGTAGGGAATCCCAGAATGTCCCCGAGTGTGTGTGATAGAATCCCAGAGAGGCCCCGAGTGTGTGTGAGAGATAGGAAATCCCATAGTGACCCCGAGTGTGTATGAGTGGTAGGGAATCCCAGGGTGTCCCCGAGTGTGTGTGATTGAATCCCAGAGAGTCTCGAGTGTGTGTAAGAGATAAGGAATGCCAGAGAGTCCGCGAGTGTGTCTGAGAGACACGGAATCCCCGAGTGTGCGAGTGAAAGGGAATCCACGAGTCTGGTTGAGAGATAGTGAATCCCAGAACCTGGGTGAGAGATAGTGAATCCCCGAGTGTGTGTGAGAGATAGGGAATCGCAGAGTGTCTCGGAGTCTGTGTGATAGAATCCCAGAGAGTCCCTGAGTGTGTGTGAGAGATTGGGAATCCTAGAGAGTCCCCGAGTGTGTGTGAGAGATAGGGAATCCCAGAGTGTCCCCGAGTGTGTGCGAGAAAAAGGGAATCCCAGAGTGTGTGCGAGAAAAAGGGAATCCCAGAGTGTGTGCGAGGAAAAAGGGAATCCCAGAGTGTGTGCGAGAAAAAGGGAATCCCAGAGTGTGTGCGAGAAAAAGGGAATCCCAGAGTGTGTGCGCGAGAAAGGGAATCCCAGAGTTTGTGCGAGAGAAAGGGAATCCCCCGAGTGTGAGCAAGAGAAAGGGAATACCCGGGTCTGGGTGAGAGATAGTGAATCCCAGAGCCTGGGTGAGAGATAGTGAATCCCTGAGTGTGTGTGAGAGATAGGGAATCCCAGAGTGTGTGTGAGAGATAGGGTGTCCCAGAAAGTCCCGGAGTGTGTGATAAAATCCCAGAGAATCCCCGAGTGTGTGTGAGATACAGAATCCCAGAGTGTCCCCGAGTGTGTGTGAGAGATCGGGAAACCCAGAGTGTCCCCACGTGTGTGTGAGAGATAGGGAATCCCAGAGTGTCCCCGAGTGTGTGTGAGAGATAGGGAATCCCAGAGAGTCCCGGAGTGTGTGCGAGAGATAGGGAATCCCAGAGAGTCCCGGAGTGTGTGTGAGAGATAGGGAATCCCAGAGAGTCCCCGAGTGTGTGTGAGAGATAGGGAATTCCAGAAAGTTCCCGAGAATATGTGAGAGTTAGGGAATCCCAGAGTGAACCCGAGTGTGTGTGAGAGATAGGGAATCCCAGAGAGTCTCGGAGTGTGTGTGAGAGATAGGGAATCCCAGAGAGTCCCCGAGTGTGTGTGAGAGATAGGGAATTCCAGAAAGTTCCCGAGAATATGTGAGAGTTAGGGAATCCCAGAGTGTACCCGAGTGTGTGGGAGAGATAGGGAATCCCAGAGAGTCCCGGCGTGTGTGCGAGAGATAGGGAATCCCAGAGAGTCTCGGAGTGTGTGTGAGAGATAGGGAATCCCAGAGAGTCCCCGAGTGTGTGTGAGAGATAGGGAATTCCAGAAAGTTCCCGAGAATATGTGAGAGTTAGGGAATCCCAGAGTGTACCCGTGTGTGTGTGATAGGGACTCTCTGTGATTCTGAGTGTGAGAGAGAGATAGTGAATCCGAGAGAGTCCCCGAGTGTGTGTGAGAGATAGGGAATCCCATAGTGTACCCGAGTGTGTGTGAGAGATAGGGAATCCCAGAGAGTCCCGTGGTGTGTGCGAGAGATAGGGAATCCCAGAGAGTCCCGGAGTGTGTGTGAGAGATAGGGAATCCCAGAGAGTCCCCGAGTGTGTGTGAGAGATAGGGAATTCCAGAAAGTTCCCGAGAATATGTGAGAGTTAGGGAATCCCAGAGTGTACCCGAGTGTGTGTGAGAGATAGGGAATCCCAGAGAGTCTCGGAGTGTGTGTGAGAGATAGGGAATCCCAGAGAGTCCCCGAGTGTGTGTGAGAGATAGGGAATTCCAGAAAGTTCCCGAGAATATGTGAGAGTTAGGGAATCCCAGAGTGTACCCGAGTGTGTGGGAGAGATAGGGAATCCCAGAGAGTCCCGGCGTGTGTGCGAGAGATAGGGAATCCCAGAGAGTCTCGGAGTGTGTGTGAGAGATAGGGAATCCCAGAGAGTCCCCGAGTGTGTGTGAGAGATAGGGAATTCCAGAAAGTTCCCGAGAATATGTGAGAGTTAGGGAATCCCAGATTGTACCCGTGTGTGTGTGATAGGGACTCTCTGTGATTCTGAGTGTGAGAGAGAGATAGTGAATCCGAGAGAGTCCCCGAGTGTGTGTGTGAGATAGGCAATCCCAGAGTGTACCCGAGTGTGTGTAAGAGATAGGGAATCCCAGAGAGTCCCCGAGTGTGTGTGAGAGATACGGAATCCCCGAGGGTGAGAAAGAGATTGGGAATCCCAGAGAGTCCCCGAGTGTGTGTGAGAGATACGGAATCCCCGAGGGTGAGAAAGAGATTGGGAATCCCAGAGAGTCCCCGAGTGTGTGTGAGAGATAGGGAATCCCCGAGGGTGAGAAAGAGATTGGGAATCCCAGAGTGTCCCCGAGTATGTGTGAGAGATAGGGAATCCTGGAGGGTCCCCGAGAGTGTGTGAGAGATAGGGAATCCCGGAGTGTCCCCGACAGTGTGTGAGATATAGAGAAGCCCGGAGTGTCCCCGAGAGTGTCTGAGAGATAGGGAATCCCGGAGTGTCCCCGGGAGTGTGTGAGAGATAGGGAATCCCAGATTGTCCCCGAGTGTGTGTGAGAGATAGGGAATCCCAGAGAGTCCCCGAGTGTGTGTGAGAGAGGGAATCCCAGCCTGTCCCCGAGAGTGTGTGAGAGATAGGGAATCCCAGTGTCCCCGGGAGTGTGTGAGAGATAGGGAATCCCTGAGTGTCCCCGGGAGTGTGTGAGAGATATGGAATCCCAGAGAGTCCCCGAGTGTGTGTGAGAGAGGGAATCCCAGACTGTCCCCGAGTGTGTGTGAGAGATAGGGTATCCCAGCGTGTCCCCGAGTGTGTGTGAGAGATAGGGAATCCCAGAGTGTCCCCGAGTGTGTGTGAGAGATAGGGAATCCCAGAGAGTCCCGGAGTGTGTGCGAGAGATAGGGAATCCCAGAGAGTCCCGGAGTGTGTGTGAGAGATAGGGAATCCCAGAGAGTCCCCGAGTGTGTGTGAGAGATAGGGAATCCCAGAGAGTCTCGGAGTGTGTGTGAGAGATAGGGAATCCCAGAGAGTCCCCGAGTGTGTGTGAGAGATAGGGAATTCCAGAAAGTTCCCGAGAATATGTGAGAGTTAGGGAATCCCAGAGTGTACCCGAGTGTGTGGGAGAGATAGGGAATCCCAGAGAGTCCCGGCGTGTGTGCGAGAGATAGGGAATCCCAGAGAGTCTCGGAGTGTGTGTGAGAGATAGGGAATCCCAGAGAGTCCCCGAGTGTGTGTGAGAGATAGGGAATTCCAGAAAGTTCCCGAGAATATGTGAGAGTTAGGGAATCCCAGAGTGTACCCGTGTGTGTGTGATAGGGACTCTCTGTGATTCTGAGTGTGAGAGAGAGATAGTGAATCCGAGAGAGTCCCCGAGTGTGTGTGTGAGATAGGCAATCCCAGAGTGTACCCGAGTGTGTGTAAGAGATAGGGAATCCCAGAGAGTCCCCGAGTGTGTGTGAGAGATACGGAATCCCCGAGGGTGAGAAAGAGATTGGGAATCCCAGAGAGGCCCCGAGTGTGTGTGAGAGATACGGAATCCCCGAGGGTGAGAAAGAGATTGGGAATCCCAGAGAGTCCCCGAGTGTGTGTGAGAGATAGGGAATCCCCGAGGGTGAGAAAGAGATTGGGAATCCCAGAGTGTCCCCGAGTATGTGTGAGAGATAGGGAATCCTGGAGGGTCCCCGAGCGTGTGTGAGAGATAGGGAATCCCGGAGTGTCCCCGACAGTGTGTGAGATATAGAGAAGCCCGGAGTGTCCCCGAGAGTGTCTGAGAGATAGGGAATCCCGGAGTGTCCCCGGGAGTGTGTGAGAGATAGGGAATCCCAGATTGTCCCCGAGTGTGTGTGAGAGATAGGGAATCCCAGAGAGTCCCCGAGTGTGTGTGAGAGAGGGAATCCCAGACTGTCCCCGAGAGTGTGTGAGAGATAGGGAATCCCAGTGTCCCCGGGAGTGTGTGAGAGATAGGGAATCCCTGAGTGTCCCCGGGAGTGTGTGAGAGATATGGAATCCCAGAGAGTCCCCGAGTGTGTGTGAGAGAGGGAATCCCAGACTGTCCCCGAGTGTGTGTGAGAGATAGGGTATCCCAGAGTGTCCCCGAGTGTGTGTGAGAGATAGGGAATCCCAGAGTGTCCCCGAGTGTGTGTGAGAGATAGGGAATTCCAGAGAGTTCCCGAGTGTGTGTGAGAGATATGGAATCCCCGAAGTTAAGAAAGAGATTGAGAATCCCAGCGTGTCCTCGAGTGTGTGTGAGAGATAGGGAATCCTGGAGTGTCCCCGAGTGTGTGTGAGAGATAGGGAATCCTGGAGTGTCCCCGAGTGTGTGTGAGAGATAGGGAATCCCGGAGTGTCCACGACTGTGTGTGAGAGATAGGGAATCCCGGAGCGTCACCGAGTGTGTGTGAGAGAGATAGGGAATCCCCGAGTGTGTGTGAGAGATAGGGAATCCCAGACTGTCCCCGAGTGTGTGTGAGAGATAGGGAATCCCAGAGTGTCCTCGAGTGTGTGTGAGAGACCGGGAATCCCCGAGTGTATGTGAGAGAGGGAATCCCAGAATTTCCCGAGTGTGTGTGAGAGATAGGGAATCCCCGACTGTGTGTAAGAGAGGGAATCCCAGACTGTCCCCGAGTGTGTGTGAGAGATAGGGAATCCCAGAGTGTCCCCGAGTGTGCGTGAGAGATCGGGAATCCCGGAGTGTCACCGAGAGTGTGTGAGAGATAGGGAATCCCGGAGTGTCCCCGAGTGTGTGAGAGACATAGGGAATCCCAGAGTGTCCCCGAGTGTGCGTGAGAGATAGGGAATCCCTGAGTTACCCGAGTGTGTGTGAGAGATAGCGAATCCCCGATTGTGTGTGAGACATAGGGAATCCCAGAGTGTCCCCGAGTGTGCGTGAGAGATAGGGAATCCCGGAGTTTCCCGAGTGTGTGTGAGAGATAGCGAATCCCCGATTGTGTGTGAGAGATAGGGAATCCCAGAGTGTCCCCGAGTCTGCGTGAGAGTTAGGGATTCCCAGAGAGTTCCCGAGTGTGCGTGAGAGATAGGGATTCCCAGAGAGTCGCCGAGTGGGTGTGAGAGATCGGGAATCCCAGAGTGTCCCGGAGAGTGTGTGAGAGATAGGGAATTACAGAGAGTTCCCGAGTGTGTGTGAGAGATATGGAATCCCCGAAGTTGAGTAAGAGATTGGGAATCCCAGAGTGTCCCCGAGTGTGTGCGAGAGATAGGGAATCCTGGAGGGTCCCCGAGAGTGTGTGAGAGATCGAGAATCCCGGAGTGTCCGCAAGTGTGTGTGAGTGATAAGGAATCCCGTAGAGTCCCCGAGTGTGTGTGAGAGAGGGAATCCCAGACTGTCCGCGAGTGTGTGTGAGAGATAGGGAATCCCGAGGGTGAGTGAGAGTTTGGGAATCCCAGAGTGTCCCCGAGTGTGTGTGAGAGATAGGAAATCCCCGAGTGTGTGAGGAAGGGAGTCCCAGACTGTCCCCGAGTGAGTGTGAGAGAGAGGGATTCCCAGAGAGTCCCCGAGTGTGTCAGAGATAGGGAATCCCAGAGTGTCCCCGAGTGTGCGTGAGAGTTAGGGATTCCCAGAGAGTCCCCGAGTGTGTGTGAGAGATAGGGAATCCCAGAGAGACCCCGAGTGTGTGCGAGAGAGAGGGAATCCCAGAATGTGGGTGAGAAGTAGGGAATCCCAGAGAGTCCCCGAGTGTCTCTCTGGGATTCCCTATCTCTCACCCACATTGAGAGATAGGGAATCCCAGAGAGTCCCCGAGTGGCTCTGAGAGATAGGGATCCCCGAGTGTGTGAGTGAGATATGGAATCCCGGAGTGTCCCCGAGCGTGTGTGAGATATAGGGAATCCCGGAATGCCCTGAGTGTGTGTGAGAGATAGGGAATCCCCGAGTGTGTGTGAGAGATAGGGAATCCGAGAATGTCCCCAAGTGTGCGTGAGTGTTAGGGATTCCCAGAGAGTTCCCGACTGTGCGTGAGAGATAGGGAATCCCAGAGTGTCCCCGAGTGTGTGTGAGAGATAGAGAAACCCGGAGTGTCCCCGACTGTGTATGAGAGATAGGGAATCCCGGAGTGTAACCGAGTGTGTGTGAGAGAGATAGGGAATCCCCGAGTGTGTGTGAGAGATAGGGAATCCCAGAGTGTGCCCGAGTGTGCGTGAGAGTTAGGGATTCGCAGAGAGTTCCCGAGTGTGCGTGAGAGATAGGGAATCCCAGAGAGTTCCCGAGTGTGCGTGAGAGATAGGGAATCCCAGAGAGTCCCCGAGTGTGTCAGAGATAGGGAATCCCTGAGTGACCCGAGTGTGTCAGAGATAGGGAATCCCAGAGTGTCCCCGAGTGTGTGTGAGAGATAGGGAATCCCAGAGTATCCTCGAGAGTGTGTGAGAGATTGGGAATCCCAGAGTGTTCTCGAGAGTGTGTGAGAGATAAGTAATCCCAGAGAGTCCCCGAGTGTGTGTAAGAGATAGGGAATCCCAGAGAGTCCCCGAGTATGTGTGAGAGATAGGGAATCCTGGAGTGTCCCCGAGTGTGTCAGAGATAGGGAATCCCTGAGTGACCCGAGTGTGTCAGAGATAGGGAATCCCAGAGTGTCCCCGAGTGTGTGTGAGAGATAGGGTATCCCAGAGTATCCTCGAGAGTGTGTGAGAGATAGGGAATCCCAGAGTGTTCTCGAGAGTGTGTGAGAGATAAGTAATCCCAGAGAGTCCCCGAGTATGTGTGAGAGATAGGGAATCCTGGAGTGTCCCCGAGAGTGTGTGAGAGATAGGGAATCCCGGAGTGTCCCCGAGAGTGTGTGAGAGATAGGGAATCCCGGAGTGTCCCCGAGAGTGTGTGAGAGATAGGGAATCCCGGAGTGTCCCCGAGAGTGTGTGAGAGATAGGGAATCCCAGAGTATCCCCGAGTGTGTGTGAGAGAGGGAATCCCAGACTGTCCCCGAGTGTGTGTGAGAGATAGGGAATCCCAGAGTGTCCCCGAGTGTGTGTGAGAGATAGGGAATCCCCGAGTGTGTGTGAGAGAGAGGGAATCCCAGAGAGTCCCCGAGTGTGCGTGAGTGATAGGGAATCCCGGAGTGTCCCCGAGTGTGTGTGAGAGATAGGGAATCCCCGAGTGTGTGAGGGGGATAGGGAATCCCAGAGTGTCCCCGAGTGTGCGTGAGAGATACGGAATCCCGGAGTGTCCCCGAGAGTGTGAGAGAGGTAGGGAATCCTGGAGTGACCCGAGTGTGTGTGAGAGATAGCGAATCCCCGAGTGTGTGTGAGAGATGGGGAATCCCAGAGTGCTCCCGAGTGTGCGTGAGAGTTAGGGATTCCCAGAGAGTCCCCGAGTGTGCGTGAGAGATAGGGAATCCCATAGAGGTGCCGAGTGGGTGTGAGAGATAGGGAATCCCAGAGTGTGTGTGAGAGATAGGGAATCCCAGAGAGTCCCGGCGTGTGTGCGAGAGATAGGGAAACCCAGAGAGTCTCGGAGTGTGTGTGAGAGATAGGGAATCCCCGAGTGTGTGTGAGAGATGGGGAATTCCAGATATTTCCCGAGTATATGTGAGAGATAGGGAATTCCAGAGAGTTCCCGAGTATATGTGATTGATAGGGAATCCCAGAGTGTCCCCGAGTGTGTGTGAGAGATAGGGAATCCCAGAGAGTCCCCGAGTGTGCATGAGAGATAGGGAATCCCAGAGAGTTCCCGAGTGTGCATGAGAGATAGGGACTCCCATAGAGTCCCCGAGTGTGAGAGATAGGGAATCCAAGTGTGTGTGTGAGAGGTAGGGAATCCCAGAATGTCCCCGAGTGTGTGTGATAGAATCCCAGAGAGTCCCCGAATGTGTGTGAGAGATACGAAATCCCAGAGAGGCCCCGAGTGTGTGTGATAGATAGGAAATCCCATAGTGACCCCGAGTGTGTATGAGTGGTAGGGAATCCCAGGGTGTCCCCGAGTGTGTGTGATTGAATCCCAGAGAGTCTCGAGTGTGTGTAAGAGATAAGGAATGCCAGAGAGTCCGCGAGTGGGTCTGAGAGACAGGGAATCCCCGAGTGCGTGCGAGAGAAAGGGAATCCCCGAGTATGCGAGTGAAAGGGAATCCACGAGTCTGATTGAGAGATAGTGAATCCCAGAACCTGGGTGAGAGATTGTGAATCCCTGAGTGTGTGTGAGAGATAGGGAATCCCAGAGTGTCTCGGAGTCTGTGTGATAGAATCCCAGAGAGTCCCTGAGTGTGTGTGAGAGATTGGGAATCCCAGAGTGTCCCCGAGTGTGTGTGAGAGATAGGGAATCCCAGAGTGTGTGCGAGAAAAAGGGAATCCCAGAGTGTGTGCGAGAAAAAGGGAATCCCAGAGTGTGTGCGCGAGAACGGGAATCCCAGAGTTTGTGCGAGAGAAAGGGAATCCCCCGAGTGTGGGCGAGAGAAAGGGAATACCCGGGTCTAGGTGAGAGATAGTGAATCCCAGAGCCTGGGTGAGAGATAGTGAATCCCTGAGTGTGTGTGAGAGATAGGGTGTCCCAGAGAGTCCCGGAGTGTGTGATAAAATCCCAAAGAATCCCCGAGTGTGTGTGAGATACAGAATCCCAGAGTGTACCCGAGTGTGTGTGAGAGATAGGGAATCCCAGAGAGTCCCGGCGTGTGTGCGAGAGATAGGGAATCCCCGAGAGTCTCGGAGTGTGTGTGAGAGATAGGGAATTCCAGAAAGTTCCCGAGAAAATGTGAGAGTTAGGGAATCCCAGAGTGTACCCGAGTGTGTGTGATAGAATCACAGAGAGTCCCTGAGTTTGAGAGAGAGATAGCGAATCCGAGAGAGTCCCCGAGTGTGTGTGTGAGATAGGCAATCCCAGAGTGTACCCGAGTGTGTGTGATAGAATCCGAGTGAGTCCCCGAGTGTGTGACAGATAGGGAAACCCAGAGTGTCCCGGAGTGTGTGTGAGAGACAGGGAATCGTAGAGAGTCCCCGAGTATATGTGAGAGATAGGGAATTCCAGAGAGTCCCCGAGAGTGTGTGAGAGATAGGGAATCCCCGAGTGTGTGAGGGAGATAGGGAATCCCCGAGTGTGTGAGGGAGATAGGGAATCCCAGACTGTGTGTGAGAGATAGGGAATCCCAGACTGTGTGTGAGAGATAGGGAATCCCCGAGTGTGTGAGGGAGATAGGGTATCCCCGAGTGTGTGAGGGAGATAGGGTATCCCAGGGAGTCCAGGAGTGTGTGATAGAATCACAGAGAGTCCTCGAGTTTGTGAGAGATACAGAATACCAGAGAATCCCCGAGTGTGTGTGAGAGATAGGGAATCCCAGAATGTCCCCGAATGTATGTGAGAGAAAGGGAATCCCAGAGTGTGTGCGAGAGAAAGGGAATCCCAGAGTGTGTGCGAGAGAAAGGGAATCGCAGAGTGTGTGCGAGAGAAAGGGAATCCCCGAGTTTGTCCGAGAGAAAGGGAATCCCCGGGTCTGGGTGAGAGGTCGTGAATCGCAGAGACTGTGTGAGAGATAGTGAATCCCAGAGTGTGTGTGAAAGATAGGGAATCCCAGAGTGTGTGTGAGAGATAGGGTATCCCAGAGAGTCCCCGAGTGTGTGTGAGATACAGAATCCCATACTGTCCCCGAGTGTGTGTGAGAGATAGGGAATCCCAGAGTGTCCCAGAGTGTGTGTGAGAGATAGGGAATGCCAGAGAGTCCCCGAGTGTGTCTGAGAGATAGGGAATCCCTGAGTGTGTGTAAGAGATATGGAATCCCAGAATGTCCCCGAGTGTGTGTGAGAGATAGGGAATCCCAGAGAGTTCCCGAGTATATGTGAGAGATAAGGAATCCCAGAGAGTCGCCGCGTGTGTGTGAGATACAGAATCCCAGAGAGTCCCCGAGTGTTTGTGAGATATAGGGATTCCCCGAGTGTGTGTGAGATATAGGGAAACCCCAAGTGTGTGTGAGAGGGAATCCCCGAGTGTGTGTCAGAGATAGTGTATCCCAGAGTGTCCCCGAGTGTGTGTGATACAATCCCAGTGAGTCTCCGGGTGTGTGTGAGATAGTCCCCGAGTGTGTGATGGAGATAGGGAATCCCAGAGTGTCCTGGAGTGTGTGTGAGAGATAGGGTATCCCAGAGTGTCCTGGAGTGTGTGTGAGAGATAGGGAATCCCAGAGAGTCCACGAGTGTGTGAGAGAGATAGGGAATTCCAGAGAGTTCCCAAGTACATGTGTGAGAGATAGGGAATCGCAGAGAGTCCCCGAGTGTGTGCGAGAGAAACGGAATCCCCGAGTCGGGCTGAGAGATAGTGAATCCCCGAGCCTGGCTGAGAGATAGTGAATCCCAGAGTGTGTGTGAGAGATAGGGAATCCCAGAGAGTTACCAAGTGTGTGTGAGAGATAGGGAATCCCAGAGAGTTACCAAGTGTGTGTGAGAGATAGGGAATCCCAGAGAGTTACCAAGTATGTGTGAGAGATAGGGAAACCCAGAGTGTCCCCGAGTGTGTGTGATAGAATCCCAGTGAGTCCCCGAGTGTGTGTGAGATACAGAATCCCAGAGAGTCCCCGAGTGTGTGTGAGAGATAGGGATTCCCCGAGTGTGTGTGAGATATAGGGAAACCCCAAGTGTGTGTGAGAGGGAATCCCCGAGTGTGTGTCAGAGATAGTGTATCCCAGAGTGTCCCCGAGTGTGTGTGATACAATCCCAGTGAGTCTCCGGGTGTGTGTGAGATAGTCCCCGAGTGTGTGATGGAGATAGGGAATCCCAGAGTGTCCTGGAGTGTGTGTGAGAGATAGGGAATCCCTGAGTGCGTGTGAGAGATAGGGAAACCCAGAGTGTCCCCGAGTGTGTGTGATAGAATCCCAGTGATTCCCCGAGTGTGTGTGAGATACAGAATCCCAGAGAGTCCCCCAGTGTGTGTGAGAGATTGGGATTCCCTATCTCTCACACACACTGGGGGACTCTCTGGGATTCTGTATCTCACACACACTCGGGGACTCACTGGGATTCTATCACACACACTCGGGGACACTCTGGGTTTCCCTATCTCTCACACACACTCAGGGATTCCCTATCTCTCACACACACTCGGGGACTCGCTGGGATTCCCTATCTCTCACACACACTTGGTAACTCTCTGGGATTCCCTATCTCTCACACACACTTGGTAACTCTCTGGGATTCCCTATCTCTCACACACACTCTGGGATTCCCTATATCTCACACACACTCTGGGATTCACTATCTCTCAGCCAGGCTCGGGGATTCCGTTTCTCTCGCACACACTCGGGGACTCTCTGCAATTCCCTATCTCTCACACATGTACTTGGGAACTCTCTGGAATTCCCTATCTCTCACACACACTCGTGGACTCTCTGGGATTCCCTATCTCTCACACACACTCCAGGACAATCTGGGATTCCCTATCTCTCACACACACTCCAGGACACTCTGGGATTCCCTGAGTGTCCCTGAGTGTGTGTGATAGAATCCCAGTGAGTCCCCGAGTGTGTGAGAGCTAGGGAATCCCAGAGTGTCCCAGATTGTGTGTGAGTGATAGGGAATCCCAGAGAGTTCCCGAGTCTTTGTGAGAGATAGGGAATCCCAGAGAGTCTCCGAGTGTGTGTGTGTGAGATAGGGGATCCCCGAGTGTGTGTGAGAGATAGGTAATTCCAGAGAGTTCCCGAGTATAATGAGAGATAGGGAATTCCAGAGCGTTCCCGAGTATATCTGAGAGATAGGGAATCCCAGAGTGTCCCCGAGTGTGTGTGAGAGATAGGGAATCCCAGAGTGTCCCCGAGTGTGTGTGAGAGATAGGGAATCCCAGAGAGTCCCCGAGTGTGTGTGAGAAATAGGGAATCCCAGAGAGTCCACGAGTGTGTGTGAGAGATTGGGAATGCTAGAGAGTCCCCGAGTGTGTGTGAGAGATAGGGAATCCCAGAGTGTCCCCGAGTGTGCGTGAGAGATAGGGAATCCCAGAGTGTCCCCGAGTGTGTGAGAGAGATAGGGAATCCCAGAGAGTTCCCGAGTGTGCGTGAGAGATAGGGAATCCCAGAGAGTCCCCGAGTGTGTGTGAGAGATAGGGAATCCCAGAGTGTCCCCGAGTGTGTGTGAGAGATAGGGAATCCAAGAGTGTGTGCGAGAGAAAGGGAATCCCCGATTCTGGGTGAGAGATAGTGAATCCCCGAGCCTGAGTGAGAAATAGTGAATCCCCGAGTGTGTGTGAGAGGTAGGGAATCTCAGCGAGTCCCAGAGTGTGTGTGAGAGATAGGGAATCCCCGAGTGTCCCCGAGTGTGTGTGATAGAATCCCAGTGAGTCCCCGAGTGTGTGCGAGATACAGAATCCCAGAGAGTCCCCCAGTGTGTGTGAGAGATAGGGTATCCCAGAGTGTCCCTGAGTGTGTGTGATAGAATCCCAGAGATTCGCCGAGTGTGTAAGAGAGATCGGGAATCCCAGAGTGTCCCTGAGTGTGTGTGATAGAATCCCAGAGATTCGTCGAGTGTGTAAGAGAGATGGGGAATCCCAGAAAGTCCCCGAGTGTGCGTGATAGAATCCCAGTGAGTCCCCGAGTGTGTGAGAGCTAGGGAATCCCAGCGTGTCCCGGAGTGTGTGTGAGAGATTGGGAATCCCAGAGAGTCCCCGAGTGTGTGTGAGAGATAGGGAATTCCAGAGAGTTCCCGAGTATATGTGAGAGATAGGGAATCCCAGAGTGTCCCCGAGTGTGTGTGAGAGATAGGGAATCCCAGAGTGTCCCCGAGTGTGTGTGAGAAATAGGGAATCCCAGAGAGTCCCCGAGTGTGAGAAATAGGGAATCCCAGAGAGTCCCCGAGTGTGTGTGAGAAATAGGGAAATCCAGAGAGTCCCCGAGTGTGTGTGATAGAATCCCAGAGAGTCCCCGAGTGTGTGTGAGAGATAGGGAATCACAGAGAGTCCCCGTGTGTGTGAGAGAGATAGTGAATCCCAGAGTGTGTGCGAGAGAAAGGGAATCCCCGAGTGTGTGAGAGAGAAAGGGAATCCCCGAGTGTGTGCGAGAGAAAGGGAATACCCGATTCTGGGTGAGAGATAGTGAATCCCCGAACCTGAGTGGGAAATAGTGAATCCCAGAATGTGTGTGAGAGATAGGGAATCCCTGTGCGCGTGTGAGAGATAGGGAATCCCCGAGAGAGTGCGAGAGGAAGGGAATCCTCGAGTCTGGGTGAGAGATAGGGAATCCCCGAACCTGGGTGAGAGATAGTGAATCCCAGAGTGTGTGTGAGAGATAGGGAATCCCAGAGTGTGTGTGAGAGATAGGGAATCCCAGAGTGTGGGTGAAAGATAGGGAATCCCAGAGTGTGGGTGAAAGATAGGGAATCCCAGAGTGTGTGTGAGAGATAGGGAATACCAGAGTGTCCCCGAGTGTGTGTGAGAGATAGGGAATCCCAGAGATTTCCCGAGTATATGTGAGAGATAGGAAATCCCAGAGAGTCCCCGAGTGTGTGTGTGAGATCGTGGATCTCCGAGTGTGTGTGATAGATAGGGAATTCCAGAGAGTTCCCGCGTATATGTGAGAGATAGGGAATCCCAGAGTGTCCCCGAGTGTGTGTGAGAGATAGGGAATCCCAGAGTGTCCCCGAGTGTGTGTGAGAAATAGGGAATCCCAGAGAGTCACCGAGTGTGTGTGAGAGATACGGATTCCCATAGTGACCCCGAGTGTGTATGAGTGGTAGGGAATCCCAGGGTGTCCCCGAGTGTGTGTGATTGAATCCCAGAGAGTCGCTGAGTGTGTCTGAGAGATACGGAATCCGCGAGTGTGTGCGAGCGTAAGGGAATCCCCGAGTGTGTGTAAGAGATATGGAATCCCATAATGTCCCCGAGTGTGTGTGAGAGATAGGGAATCCCAGAGAGTCGCCGAGTATGTCTGAGAGATAGGGAATTCCAGAGAGTTCCCGAGTATATGTGAGAGATAGGGAATCCCAGAGAGTCCCCGAGTGTGTGTGAGAGATAGGGAATCCCTGAGTGTGTGTGACAGGGAATCACAGAGTGTCACCGAGTGTGTGTGATTGAATCCCAGAGAGTCCCTGAGTGTGTGTGAGAGGTAGGGAATCCCGGAGAGTTCCTGAGTGTGTGTGAAAGATAAGGATCCCAGAGTGTCCCCGAGTGTGTGTGAGAGATAGGGAATCCCAGAGTGTCCCCGATTGTGTGTGAGAGATAGGGAATCCCAGAGTGTCCCCGAGTGTGTGTGAGAGATAGGGAATCCCAGAGTGTCCCCGAGTGTGTGTGATAGAATCCCAGAGAGTCCCTGAGTGTGTGTGAGAGATAGGGAATCCCCGAGTGTGTGTGAGAGATAGGGAATCCCCGAGTGTGTGTGAGAGATAGGGTATCCCAGAGTGTCCCCGAGTGTGTGTAAATGGTAGAGAACCCGAGGATGTCCCCGAGTGTGTGTGATTGAATCCCAGAGAGTCTAGAGTGTGTGTGAGAGATAGGGAATGCCAGAGAGTCCCTGAGTGTGTCTGAGAGATAGGGAATCCCCGTGTGTGTGCGAGAGAAAGGGACTCCCCGAGCGTGTGAGAGAAAGGGAATCCCCGAGTCTGGTGGAGTGATCGTGAATCCCAGAGTGTGTGTGAGAGATAGGGAAGCCCCGAGTGTGTGTGAGAGATAGGGAAGCCCAGAGTGTCCCGGTGTGTGTGTGAAAGAATCCCAGAGAGTCCCTGAGAGTGTGTGAGAGATAGGGAATCCCAGAGTGTCCCCGAGTGTGTGTGAGAGATAGGGAATCCCAGAGAGTCCCCGAGTGTGTGTGAGAAATAGGGAATCCCAGAGAGTCCACGAGTGTGTGTGAGAGATCGGGAATGCTAGAGAGTTCCCGAGTGTGCGTGAGAGATAGGGAATCCCAGAGAGTTCCCGAGTGTGCGTGAGAGATAGGGAATCCCAGAGAGTTCCCGAGTGTGCGTGAGAGATATGGAATCCTATTGAGTCCCCGAGTGTGTGTGAGAGATAGGGAATCCCAGAGTGTCCCCGAGTGTGTGTGAGAGATAGGGAATCCAAGAGTGTGTGCGAGAGAAAGGGAATCCCCGATTCTGTGTGAGAGATAGTGAATCCCCGAGCCTGAGTGAGAAATAGTGAATCCCCGAGTGTGTGTGATAGATATGGAATCCCCGAGTGTGTGTGAGAGATAGGGAATCCCAGAGTGTGTGTGGGAGATAGGGAATCCCAGAGTGTGTGTGGGAGATAGGGAATCCCAGAGAGTTACCGAGTGTGTGTGAGAGGTAGGGAATCTCAGCGAGTTACCGAGTGTGTGTGAGAGGTAGGGAATCTCAGCGAGTCCCAGAGTGTGTGTGAGAGATAGGGAATCCCCGAGTGTCTCCGAGTGTGTGTGAGAGATAGGGAATCCCAGAGTGTCCCTGAGTGTGTGTGATAGAATCCCAGAGATTCGCCGAGTGTGTAAGAGAGATAGGGAATCCCAGAAAGTCCCCGAGTGTGCGTGATAGAATCCCAGTGAGTCCCCGAGTGTGTGAGAGCTAGGGAATCCCAGCGTGTCCCGGAGTATGTGTGAGAGATTGGGAATCCCAGAGAGTCCCCGAGTGTGTGTGAGAGATAGGGAATTCCAGAGAGTTCCCGAGTATATGTGAGAGATAGGGAATCCCAGAGCGTTCCCGAGTGTGTGTGAGAGGTAGGGAATCCCAGAGTGTCCCCGAGTGTGTGTGAGAGATAGGGAATCCCAGAGTGTCCCCGAGTGTGTGTGAGAGATAGGGAATCCCAGAGTGTCCCCGAGTGTGTGTGAGAGATGGGGAATCCCAGAGTGTCCCCGAGTGTGTGTGAGAAATAGGGAATCCCAGAGAGTCCCCGAGTGTGAGAAATAGGGAATCCCAGAGAGTCCCAGAGTTTGTGTGAGAAATAGGGAAACCCAGAGAGTCCCCGGGTGTGTGTGATAGAATCCCAGAGAGTCCCCGAGTGTGTGTGAGAGATAGGGAATCCCAGAGAGTCCCCGAGTGTGTGTGAGAGATAGGGAATCCCAGAGAGTCCCCGTGTGTGTGAGAGAGATAGTGAATCCCAGAGTGTGTGCGAGAGAAAGGGAATCCCAGAGTGTGTGAGAGAGAAAGGGAATCCCCGAGTGTGTGCGAGAGAAAGGGAATCCCCGATTCTGGGTGAGAGATAGTGAATCCCCGAGCCTGAGTGAGAAATAGTGAATCCCAGAGTGTGTGTGAGAGATAGGGAATCCCAGAGTGTGTGTGAGAGATAGGGAATCCCTGTGCGCGTGTGAGAGATAGGGAATCCCCGAGAGAGTGCGAGAGGAAGGGAATCCTCGAGTCTGGGTGAGAGATAGGGAATCCCCGAACCTGGGTGAGAGATAGTGAATCCCAGAGTGTGTGTGAGAGATAGGGAATCCCAGAGTGTGTGTGAGAGATAGGGAATCCCAGAGTGTGTGTGAGAGATAGGGAATACCAGAGTGTCCCCGAGTGTATGTGATAGAATCCCAGTGAGTCCCCGAGTGTGTGTGAGAGATAGGGAATCCCCGAGTGTGTGTGAGAGATAGGGAATCCCCGAGTGTGTGTGAGAGATAGGGTATCCCAGAGTGTCCCCGAGTGTGTGTAATTGGTAGAGAACCCGAGGGTGTCCCCGAGTGTGTGTGATTGAATCCCAGAGAGTCTAGAGTGTGTGTGAGAGATAGGGAATGCCAGAGAGTCCCTGAGTGAGTCTGAGAGATAGGGAATCCCCGAGTGTGTGTGAGAGATAGGGTATCCCAGAGTGTCCCCGAGTGTGTGTAATTGGTAGAGAACCCGAGGGTGTCCCCGAGTGTGTGTGATTGAATCCCAGAGAGTCTAGAGTGTGTGTGAGAGATTGGGAATCCCAGAGAGTCCCCGAGTGTGTGTGAGAGATAGGGAATTCCAGAGAGTTCCCGAGTATATGTGAGAGATAGGGAATCCCAGAGTGTCCCCGAGTGTGTGTGAGAGATAGGGAATCCCAGAGTGTCCCCGAGTGTGTGTGAGAAATAGGGAATCCCAGAGAGTCCCCGAGTGTGAGAAATAGGGAATCCCAGAGAGTCCCCGAGTGTGTGTGAGAAATAGGGAAATCCAGAGAGTCCCCGAGTGTGTGTGATAGAATCCCAGAGAGTCCCCGAGTGTGTGTGAGAGATAGGGAATCACAGAGAGTCCCCGTGTGTGTGAGAGAGATAGTGAATCCCAGAGTGTGTGCGAGAGAAAGGGAATCCCCGAGTGTGTGTGAGAGAAAGGGAATCCCCGAGTGTGTGCGAGAGAAAGGGAATCCCCGATTCTGGGTGAGAGATAGTGAATCCCCGAGCCTGAGTGGGAAATAGTGAATCCCAGAATGTGTGTGAGAGATAGGGAATCCCTGTGCGCGTGTGAGAGATAGGGAATCCCCGAGAGAGTGCGAGAGGAAGGGAATCCTCGAGTCTGGGTGAGAGATAGGGAATCCCCGAACCTGGGTGAGAGATAGTGAATCCCAGAGTGTGTGTGAGAGATAGGGAATCCCAGAGTGTGTGTGAGAGATAGGGAATCCCAGAGTGTGTGTGAAAGATAGGGAATCCCAGAGTGTGTGTGAGAGATAGGGAATACCAGAGTGTCCCCGAGTGTGTGTGAGAGATAGGGAATCCCAGAGATTTCCCGAGTATCTGTGAGAGATAGGAAATCCCAGAGAGTCCCCGAGTGTGTGTGTGAGATCGTGGATCTCCGAGTGTGTGTGATAGATAGGGAATTCCAGAGAGTTCCCGCGTATATGTGAGAGATAGGGAATCCCAGAGTGTCCCCGAGTGTGTGTGAGAGATAGGGAATCCCAGAGTGTCCCCGAGTGTGTGTGAGAAATAGGGAATCCCAGAGAGTCACCGAGTGTGTGTGAGAGATACGGATTCCCATAGTGACCCCGAGTGTGTATGAGTGGTAGGGAATCCCAGGGTGTCCCCGAGTGTGTGTGATTGAATCCCAGAGAGTCGCTGAGTGTGTCTGAGAGATACGGAATCCGCGAGTGTGTGCGAGCGTAAGGGAATCCCCGAGTGTGTGTAAGAGATATGGAATCCCATAATGTCCCCGAGTGTGTGTGAGAGATAGGGAATCCCAGAGAGTCGCCGAGTATGTCTGAGAGATAGGGAATTCCAGAGAGTTCCCGAGTATATGTGAGAGATAGGGAATCCCAGAGAGTCCCCGAGTGTGTGAGAGAGATAGGGAATCCCTGAGTGTGTGTGACAGGGAATCACAGAGTGTCACCGAGTGTGTGTGATTGAATCCCAGAGAGTCCCTGAGTGTGTGTGAGAGGTAGGGAATCCCGGAGAGTTCCTGAGTGTGTGTGAAAGATAAGGCTCCCAGAGTGTCCCCGAGTGTGTGTGAGAGATAGGGAATCCCAGAGTGTCCCCGATTGTGTGTGAGAGATAGGGAATCCCAGAGTGTCCCCGAGTGTGTGTGAGAGATAGGGAATCCCAGAGTGTCCCCGAGTGTGTGTGATAGAATCCCAGAGAGTCCCTGAGTGTGTGTGAGAGATAGGGAATCCCCGAGTGTGTGTGAGAGATAGGGAATCCCCGAGTGTGTGTGAGAGATAGGGTATCCCAGAGTGTCCCCGAGTGTGTGTAAATGGTAGAGAACCCGAGGATGTCCCCGAGTGTGTGTGATTGAATCCCAGAGAGTCTAGAGTGTGTGTGAGAGATAGGGAATGCCAGATAGTCCCTGAGTGTGTCTGAGAGATAGGGAATCCTCGTGTGTGTGCGAGAGAAAGGGACTCCCCGAGCGTGTGAGAGAAAGGGAATCCCCGAGTCTGGTGGAGTGATCGTGAATCCCAGAGTGTGTGTGAGAGATAGGGAAGCCCCGAGTGTGTGTGAGAGATAGGGAAGCCCAGAGTGTCCCGGTGTGTGTGTGAAAGAATCCCAGAGAGTCCCTGAGAGTGTGTGAGAGATAGGGAATCCCAGAGTGTCCCCGAGTGTGTGTGAGAGATCGGGAATGCTAGAGAGTTCCCGAGTGTGCGTGAGAGATAGGGAATCCCAGAGAGTTCCCGAGTGTGCGTGAGAGATAGGGAATCCCAGAGAGTTCCCGAGTGTGCGTGAGAGATAGGGAATCCCATTGAGTCCCCGAGTGTGTGTGAGAGATAGGGAATCCCAGAGTGTCCCCGAGTGTGTGTGAGAGATAGGGAATCCAAGAGTGTGTGCGAGAGAAAGGGAATCCCCGATTCTGTGTGAGAGATAGTGAATCCCCGAGCCTGAGTGAGAAATAGTGAATCCCCGAGTGTGTGTGAGAGATAGGGAATCCCAGAGTGTGTGTGAGAGATAGGGAATCCCCGAGAGAGTGCGAGAGGAAGGGAATCCTCGAGTCTGGGTGAGAGATAGGGAATCCCCCAACCTGGGTGAGAGATAGTGAATCCCAGAGTGTGTGTGAGAGATAGGGAATCCCAGAGTGTATGTGAGAGATAGGGAATCCCAGAGTGTGTGTGAGAGATAGGGAATACCAGAGTGTCCCCGAGTGTATGTGATAGATTCCCAGTGAGTCCCCGAGTGTGTGTGAGAGATAGGGAATCCCCGAGTGTGTGTGAGAGATAGGGAATCCCCGAGTGTGTGTGAGAGATAGGGTATCCCGGAGTGTCCCCGAGTTTGTGTAATTGGTAGAGAACCCGAGGGTGTCCCCGAGTGTGTGTGATTGAATCCCAGAGAGTCTAGAGTGTGTGTGAGAGATAGGGAATGCCAGAGAGTCCCTGAGTGAGTCTGAGAGATAGGGAATCCCCGTGTCTGTGTGAGAGAAAGGGACTCCCGGAGCGTGTGAGAGAAAGGGAATCCCCGAGTCTGGTGGAGTGATCGTGAATCCCAGAGTGTGTGTGAGAGATAGGGAAGCCCTGAGTGTGTGTGAGAGATAGGGAAGCCCAGAGTGTCCCGGTGTGTGTGTGAAAGCATCCCAGAGAGTCCCTGAGAGTGTGTGAGAGATAGGGAATCCCAGAGTGTCCCCGAGTGTGTGTGAGAGATAGGGAATCCCAGAGAGTCCCCGAGTGTGTGAGAGAAATAGGGAATCCCAGAGAGTCCCCGAGTGTGTGTGAGAGATTGGGAATGCTAGAGAGTCCCAGAGTGTGTGTGAGAGATTGGGAATCCCAGAGTGTCCCCGAGTGTGCGTGAGAGATAGGGAATCCCAGAGTGTCCCCGAGTGTGCGTGAGAGATAGGGAATCCCAGAGTGTCCCCGAGTGTGTGTGAGAGATAGGGAATCCCAGAGTGTCCCCGAGTGTGTGTGAGAGATAGGGAATCCCAGAGTGTCCCCGAGTGTGTGTGAGATATAGGGAATCCCAGAGAGTCCCCAAGTGTGTGTGAGTGATAGGGAATCCCAGAGTGTGTGCGAAAGAAAGGGTATCCCCGAGTCTGGGTGAGAGATAGTGAATCCCAGAGCCTGGGTGAGAGATAGCGAATCCCAGAGTGTGTGTGAGATATAGGGAAAACCAGAATGTGTGTGAGAGATAGGGAATCCCAGAGAGTTACCGAGTGTGTGTGATAGATGGGGATCCCAGAGATTCCCCGAGTGTGTGAGAGAGAATCCCAGATTGGCCACGAGTGTGTGTGAGAGATAGGGAATCCCAGAGTGTCCCCGAGTGTGTGTGAGATATAAGGAATCCCATAGTGACCCCGAGTGTGTGTTCGTGGTAGGGAATCCCAGAGTGTCCCCGAGTGTGTGTGATTGAATCCCAGAGAGTCTCGAGTGTGTGTGAGAGATAGGGAATCCGCGAGTGTGTGCGAGCGTAAGGGAATCCCCGAGTGCGTGAGAGATAGGGAATCCCAGATCATCCCCGAGTGTGTGTGAGAGATAGGGAATGCCAGAGCGTACCCGAGTGTGTGTGAGAGATAGGGAATGCCAGAGAGTCGCCGAGTGTGCCTGAGAGATAGGGAATCCCCGAGTGTGTGTCAGAGATATGGAATCCCAGAATGTCCCCGAGTGTGTGTGAGAGATAGGGAATTCCTGAGAGTTCCCGAGTATATGTGAGAGATAAGGAATCCCAGAGAGTCGCTGCGTGTGTGTGAGAGATGGGGAATCCCCGAGAGTGTGTGTGAGACAGGGAATCCCAGAGTGTCCCCGAGTGTGTGTGAGATACAGAATCCCAGAGAGTCCCCCAGTGTTTGTGAGAGATAGGGAATCCCAGAGTGTCCCTGAGTGTGTGTGAGAGATAGGGAATCCCAGAGAGTCCCCGAGTGTGTGCGATAGATAGGGATTCCCATAGTGACCCCGAGTGTGTTTGAGTGGCAGGGAATCCCAGGGTGTCCCCGAGTGTGTGTGATTGAATTCCAGAGAGTCTCGAGTGTGTGTGAGAGATAGGGAATCCCAGAGCGTCCCCGAGTGTGTGTGAGAGATAGGGAATCCCATAATGTCCCCGAGTGTGTGTGAGAGATATGGAATCCCAGAGAGGCCCCTAGTGTGTGTGAGAGATAGGGAATTCCAGAGAGTTCCCGAGTATATGTGAGAGATAGGGAATCCGAGAGAGTCCCCGAGTGTGTGTGACAGATAGGGAATCCCCGAGAGAGTGCGAGATTAAGGGAATCCCCGAGCCTGAGTGAGAGATAGTGAATCCCAGAGTGTGTGTGGGAGATAGGGAATCCCAGAGTGTGTGTGAGAGACAGGGAAACCCAGAGAGTCCCCGGGTGTGTGTGATAGAATCCCAGAGAGTCCCCGAGTGTGTGTGAGAAATAGGGAAACCCAGAGAGTCCCCGGGTGTGTGTGATAGAATCCCAGAGAGTCCCCGAGTGTGTGTGAGAGATAGGGAATCCCAGAGAGTCCCCGAGTGTGTGTGAGAGATAGGGAATCCCAGAGAGTCCCCGTGTGTGTGAGAGAGATAGTGAATCCCAGAGTGTGTGCGAGAGAAAGGGAATCCCAGAGTGTGTGAGAGAGAAAGGGAATCCCCGAGTGTGTGCGAGAGAAAGGGAATCCCCGATTCTGGGTGAGAGATAGTGAATCCCCGAGCCTGAGTGAGAAATAGTGAATCCCAGAGTGTGTGTGAGAGATAGGGAATCCCAGAGTGTGTGTGAGAGATAGGGAATCCCTGTGCGCGTGTGAGAGATAGGGAATCCCCGAGAGAGTGCGAGAGGAAGGGAATCCTCGAGTCTGGGTGAGAGATAGGGAATCCCCGAACCTGGGTGAGAGATAGTGAATCCCAGAGTGTGTGTGAGAGATAGGGAATCCCAGAGTGTGTGTGAGAGATAGGGAATCCCAGAGTGTGTGTGAGAGATAGGGAATACCAGAGTGTCCCCGAGTGTATGTGATAGAATCCCAGTGAGTCCCCGAGTGTGTGTGAGAGATAGGGAATCCCCGAGTGTGTGTGAGAGATAGGGAATCCCCGAGTGTGTGTGAGAGATAGGGTATCCCAGAGTGTCCCCGAGTGTGTGTCAGAGATAGGGAATCCCCGAGTGTGTGTGAGAGATAGGGAATCCCCGAGTGTGTGTGAGAGATAGGGTATCCCAGAGTGTCCCCGAGTGTGTGTAATTGGTAGAGAACCCGAGGGTGTCCCCGAGTGTGTGTGATTGAATCCCAGAGAGTCTAGAGTGTGTGTGAGAGATAGGGAATGCCAGAGAGTCCCTGAGTGAGTCTGAGAGATAGGGAATCCCCGTGTGTGTGCGAGAGAAAGGGACTCACGGAGCGTGTGAGAGAAAGGGAATCCCCGAGTCTGGTGGAGTGATCGTGAATCCCAGAGTGTGTGTGAGAGATAGGGAAGCCCCGAGTGTGTGTGAGAGATAGGGAAGCCCAGAGTGTCCCGGTGTGTGTGTGAAAGCATCCCAGAGAGTCCCTGAGAGTGTGTGAGAGATAGGGAATCCCAGAGTGTCCCCGAGTGTGTGTGAGAGATAGGGAATCCCAGAGAGTCCCCGAGTGTGTGTGAGAAATAGGGAATCCCAGAGAGTCCCCGAGTGTGTGTGAGAGATTTGGAATGCTAGAGAGTCCCAGAGTGTGTGTGAGAGATTGGGAATCCCAGAGTGTCCCCGAGTGTGCGTGAGAGATAGGGAATCCCAGAGTGTCCCCGAGTGTGCGTGAGAGATAGGGAATCCCAGAGTGTCCCCGAGTGTGTGTGAGAGATAGGGAATCCCAGAGTGTCCCCGAGTGTGTGTGAGAGATAGGGAATCCCAGAGTGTCCCCGAGTGTGTGTGAGATATAGGGAATCCCAGAGAGTCCCCAAGTGTGTGTGAGTGATAGGGAATCCCAGAGTGTGTGCGAAAGAAAGGGTATCCCCGAGTCTGGGTGAGAGATAGTGAATCCCAGAGCCTGGGTGAGAGATAGCGAATCCCAGAGTGTGTGTGAGATATAGGGAAAACCAGAGTGTGTGTGAGAGATAGGGAATCCCAGAGAGTTACCGAGTGTGTGTGATAGATGGGGATCCCAGAGATTCCCCGAGTGTGTGAGAGAGAATCCCAGATTGGCCACGAGTGTGTGTGAGAGATAGGGAATCCCAGAGTGTCCCCGAGTGTGTGTGAGATATAAGGAATCCCATAGTGACCCCGAGTGTGTGTTCGTGGTAGGGAATCCCAGGGTGTCCCCGAGTGTGTGTGATTGAATCCCAGAGAGTCTCGAGTGTGTGTGAGAGATAGGGAATCCGCGAGTGTGTGCGAGCGTAAGGGAATCCCCGAGTGCGTGAGAGATAGGGAATCCCAGATCGTCCCCGAGTGTGTGTGAGAGATAGGGAATGCCAGAGCGTCCCCGAGTGTGTGTGAGAGATAGGGAATGCCAGAGAGTCGCCGAGTGTGTCTGAGAGATAGGGAATCCCCGAGTGTGTGTCAGAGATATGGAATCCCAGAATGTCCCCGAGTGTGTGTGAGAGATAGGGAATTCCTGAGAGTTCCCGAGTATATGTGAGAGATAAGGAATCCCAGAGAGTCGCTGCGTGTGTGTGAGAGATGGGGAATCCCCGAGAGTGTGTGTGAGACAGGGAATCCCAGAGTGTCCCCGAGTGTGTGTGATTGAATCCCAGTGAGTCCCCGAGTGTGTGTGAGATACAGAATCCCAGAGAGTCCCCCAGTGTTTGTGAGAGATAGGGAATCCCAGAGTGTCCCTGAGTGTGTGTGAGAGATAGGGAATCCCAGAGAGTCCCCGAGTGTGTGCGATAGATAGGGATTCCCATAGTGACCCCGAGTGTGTTTGAGTGGCAGGGAATCCCAGGGTGTCCCCGAGTGTGTGTGATTGAATCCCAGAGAGTCTCGAGTGTGTGTGAGAGATAGGGAATCCCAGAGCGTCCCCGAGTGTGTGTGAGAGATAGGGAATCCCATAATGTCCCCGAGTGTGTGTGAGAGATATGGAATCCCAGAGAGGCCCCTAGTGTGTGTGAGAGATAGGGAATTCCAAAGAGTTCCCGAGTATATGTGAGAGATAGGGAATCCCAGAGAGTCCCCGAGTGTGTGTGACAGATAGGGAATCCCCGAGAGAGTGCGAGATTAAGGGAATCCCCGAGCCTGAGTGAGAGATAGTGAATCCCAGAGTGTGTGTGGGAGATAGGGAATCCCAGAGTGTGTGTGAGAGATAGGGAATCCCAGAGAGCTACCGAGTGTGTGTGAGAGGTAGGGAATCCCAGCGAGTCCCCGAGTGTGTGTGAGAGATAGGGAATCCCCGAGTGTGTGCGCGATATAGGGAATCCCGGAGTGTGTGTGAGAGATAGGGAATCCCCGAGTGTGTGCGCGACATAGGGAATCCCGGAGTGTGTGTGAGAGATAGGGAATCCCAGAGTGTGTGTGAGAGATAGGGAATACCAGAGTGTCCCCGAGTGTGTGTGAGAGATAGGGAATCCCAGAGAGTCCCCGTGTGTGTGTGAGAGATAGGGAATTCCAGAGATTTCCCGAGTATATGTGAGATATAGGAAATCCCAGAGAGTCCCCGAGTGTGTGTGTGAGATCGTGGATCTCCGAGTGTGTGTGATAGATAGGGAATTCCAGAGAGTTCCCGCGTATATGTGAGAGATAGGGAATCCCAGAGTGTCCCCGAGTGTGTGTGAGAGATAGGGAATCCCAGAGTGTCCCCGAGTGTGTGTGAGAAATAGGGAATCCCAGAGGGTCACCGAGTGTGTGTGAGAGATACGGATTCCCATAGTGACCCCGAGTGTGTATGAGTGGTAGGGAATCCCAGGGTGTCCCCGAGTGTGTGTGATTGAATCCCAGAGAGTCGCTGAGTGTGTCTGAGAGATACGGAATCCGCGAGTGTGTGCGAGCGTAAGGGAATCCCCGAGTGTGTGTAAGAGATATGGAATCCCATAATGTCCCCGAGTGTGTGTGAGAGATAGGGAATCCCAGAGAGTCGCCGAGTATGTCTGAGAGATAGGGAATTCCAGAGAGTTCCCGAGTATATGTGAGAGATAGGGAATCCCAGAGAGTCCCCGAGTGTGTGTGAGAGATAGGGAATCCCTGAGTGTGTGTGACAGGGAATCACAGAGTGTCACCGAGTGTGTGTGATTGAATCCCAGAGAGTCCCTGAGTGTGTGTGAGAGTTAGGGAATCCTGGAGAGTTCCTGAGTGTGTGTGAAAGATAAGGCTCCCAGAGTGTCCCCGAGTGTGTGTTAGAGATAGGGAATCCCAGAGTGTCCCCGAGTGTGTGTGAGAGATAGGGAATCCCAGAGTGTCCCCGAGTGTGTGTGATAGAATCCCAGAGAGTCCCTGAGTGTGTGTGAGAGACAGGGAATCCCCGAGTGTGTGTGAGAGATAGGGAATCCCCGAGTGTGTGTGAGAGATAGGGTATCCCAGAGTGTCCCCGAGTGTGTGTAAATGGTAGAGAACCCGAGGATGTCCCCGAGTGTGTGTGATTGAATCCCAGAGAGTCTAGAGTGTGTGTGAGAGATAGGGAATGCCAGAGAGTCCCTGAGTGTGTCTGAGAGATAGGGAATCCCCGTGTGTGTGCGAGAGAAAGGGACTCCCCGAGCGTGTGAGAGAAAGGGAATCCCCGAGTCTGGTGGAGTGATCGTGAATCCCAGAGTGTGTGTGAGAGATAGGGAAGCCCCGAGTGTGTGTGAGAGATAGGGAAGCCCAGAGTGTCCCGGTGTGTGTGTGAAAGAATCCCAGAGAGTCCCTGAGAGTGTGTGAGAGATAGGGAATCCCAGAGTGTCCCCGAGTGTGTGTGAGAGATAGGGAATCCCAGAGAGTCCCCGAGTGTGTGTGAGAAATAGGGAATCCCAGAGAGTCCACGAGTGTGTGTGAGAGATCGGGAATGCTAGAGAGTTCCCGAGTGTGCGTGAGAGATAGGGAATCCCAGAGAGTTCCCGAGTGTGCGTGAGAGATAGGGAATCCCAGAGAGTTCCCGAGTGTGCGTGAGAGATAGGGAATCCCATTGAGTCCCCGAGTGTGTGTGAGAGATAGGGAATCCCAGAGTGTCCCCGAGTGTGTGTGAGAGATAGGGAATCCAATAGTGTGTGCGAGGGAAAGGGAATCCCCGATTCTGTGTGAGAGATAGTGAATCCCCGAGTGTGTGTGAGAGATATGGAATCCCCGAGTGTGTGTGGGAGATAGGGAATCCCAGAGTGTGTGTGGGAGATAGGGAATCCCAGAGTGTGTGTGGGAGATAGGGAATCCCAGAGTGTGTGTGGGAGATAGGGAATCCCAGAGAGTTACCGAGTGTGTGTGAGAGGTAGGGAATCTCAGCGAGTTACCGAATGTGTGTGAGAGGTAGGGAATCTCAGCGAGTCCCAGAGTGTGTGTGAGAGATAGGGAATCCCCGAGTTTCTCCGAGTGTGTGT
This sequence comes from Chiloscyllium plagiosum, assembly GCF_037043375.1. Classification (NCBI taxonomy): domain Eukaryota; kingdom Metazoa; phylum Chordata; class Chondrichthyes; order Orectolobiformes; family Hemiscylliidae; genus Chiloscyllium; species Chiloscyllium plagiosum. The sequence goes on from NW_028270176.1 coordinate 77,439,788, forward strand.
GATAGAATCCCAGTGAGTCCCCGAGTGTGTGCGAGATACAGAATCCCAGAGAGTCCCCCAGTGTGTGTGAGAGATAAGGAATCCCAGAGTGTCCCTGAGTGTGTGTGATAGAATCCCAGAGATTCGCCGAGTGTGTAAGAGAGATAGGGAATCCCAGAAAGTCCCCGAGTGTGCGTGATAGAATCCCAGTGAGTCCCCGAGTGTGTGAGAGCTAGGGAATCCCAGCGTGTCCCGGAGTATGTGTGAGAGATTGGGAATCCCAGAGAGTCCCCGAGTGTGTGTGAGAGATAGGGAATTCCAGAGAGTTCCCGAGTATATGTGAGAGATAGGGAATCCCAGAGCGTTCCCGAGTGTGTGTGAGAGATAGGGAATCCCAGAGTGTCCCCGAGTGTGTGTGAGAGATATGGAATCCCAGAGTGTCCCCGAGTGTGTGTGAGAGATAGGGAATCCCAGAGTGTCCCCGAGTGTGTGTGAGAGATGGGGAATCCCAGAGTGTCCCCGAGTGTGTGTGAGAAATAGGGAATCCCAGAGAGTCCCCGAGTGTGAGAAATAGGGAATCCCAGAGAGTCCCAGAGTGTGTGTGAGAAATAGGGAAACCCAGAGAGTCCCCGGGTGTGTGTGATAGAATCCCAGAGAGTCCCCGAGTGTGTGTGAGAGATAGGGAATCCCAGAGAGTCCCCGAGTGTGTGTGAGAGATAGGGAATCCCAGAGAGTCCCCGTGTGTGTGAGAGAGATAGTGAATCCCAGAGTGTGTGCGAGAGAAAGGGAATCCCAGAGTGTGTGAGAGAGAAAGGGAATCCCCGAGTGTGTGCGAGAGAAAGGGAATCCCCGATTCTGGGTGAGAGATAGTGAATCCCCGAGCCTGAGTGAGAAATAGTGAATCCCAGAGTGTGTGTGAGAGATAGGGAATCCCAGAGTGTGTGTGAGAGATAGGGAATCCCTGTGCGCGTGTGAGAGATAGGGAATCCCCGAGAGAGTGCGAGAGGAAGGGAATCCTCGAGTCTGGGTGAGAGATAGGGAATCCCCGAACCTGGGTGAGAGATAGTGAATCCCAGAGTGTGTGTGAGAGATAGGGAATCCCAGAGTGTGTGTGAGAGATAGGGAATCCCAGAGTGTGTGTGAGAGATAGGGAATACCAGAGTGTCCCCGAGTGTGTGTAATTGGTAGAGAACCCGTGGGTGTCCCCGAGTGTGTGTGATTGAATCCCAGAGATTCTAGAGTGTGTGTGAGAGATAGGGAATGCCAGAGAGTCCCTGAGTGAGTCTGAGAGATAGGGAATCCCCGTGTGTGTGCGAGAGAAAGGGACTCACGGAGCGTGTGAGAGAAAGGGAATCCCCGAGTCTGGTGGAGTGATCGTGAATCCCAGAGTGTGTGTGAGAGATAGGGAAGCCCCGAGTGTGTGTGAGAGATAGGGAAGCCCAGAGTGTCCCGGTGTGTGTGTGAAAGCATCCCAGAGAGTCCCTGAGAGTGTGTGAGAGATAGGGAATCCCAGAGTGTCCCCGAGTGTGTGTGAGAGATAGGGAATCCCAGAGAGTCCCCGAGTGTGTGTGAGAAATAGGGAATCCCAGAGAGTCCCCGAGTGTGTGTGAGAGATTGGGAATGCTAGAGAGTCCCCGAGTGTGTGTGAGAGATAGGGAATCCCAGAGTGTCCCCGAGTGTGCGTGAGAGATAGGGAATCCCAGAGTGTCCCCGAGTGTGTGTGAAAGATAGGGAATCCCAGAGTGTCCCCGAGTGTGTGTGAGAGATAGGGAATCCCAGAGTGTCCCCGAGTGTGTGTGAGATATAGGGAATCCCAGAGAGTCCCCAAGTGTGTGTGAGAGATAGGGAATCCCAGAGTGTGTGCGAAAGAAAGGGTATCCCCGAGTCTGGGTGAGAGATAGTGAATCCCAGAGCCTGGGTGAGAGATAGCGAATCCCAGAGTGTGTGTGAGATATAGGGAAAACCAGAGTGTGTGTGAGAGATAGGGAATCCCAGAGAGTTACCGAGTGTGTGTGATAGATGGGGATCCCAGAGATTCCCCGAGTGTGTGAGAGAGAATCCCAGATTGGCCACGAGTGTGTGTGAGAGATAGGGAATCCCAGAGTGTCCCCGAGTGTGTGTGAGATATAAGGAATCCCATAGTGACCCCGAGTGTGTGTTCGTGGTAGGGAATCCCAGGGTGTCCCCGAGTGTGTGTGATTGAATCCCAGAGAGTCTCGAGTGTGTGTGAGAGATAGGGAATCCGCGAGTGTGTGCGAGCGTAAGGGAATCCCCGAGTGCGTGAGAGATAGGGAATCCCAGATCGTCCCCGAGTGTGTGTGAGAGATAGGGAATGCCAGAGCGTCCCCGAGTGTGTGTGAGAGATAGGGAATGCCAGAGAGTCGCCGAGTGTGTCTGAGAGATAGGGAATCCCCGAGTGTGTGTCAGAGATATGGAATCCCAGAATGTCCCCGAGTGTGTGTGAGAGATAGGGAATTCCTGAGAGTTCCCGAGTATATGTGAGAGATAAGGAATCCCAGAGCGTCGCTGCGTGTGTGTGAGAGATGGGGAATCCCCGAGAGTGTGTGTGAGACAGGGAATCCCAGAGTGTCCCCGAGTGTGTGTGATTGAATCCCAGTGAGTCCCCGAGTGTGTGAGAGATAGGGAATCCCAGAGTGTCCCCCACTGTGTGTGAGAGATGGGGAATCCCAGAGTGTCCCTGAGTGTGTGTGAGAGATAGGGAATCCCAGAGAGTCCCCGAGTGTGTGCGATAGATAGGGATTCCCATAGTGACCCCGAGTGTGTTTGAGTGGCAGGGAATCCCAGGGTGTCCCCGAGTGTGTGTGATTGAATTCCAGAGAGTCTCGAGTGTGTGTGAGAGATAGGGAATCCCAGAGCGTCCCCGAGTGTGTGTGAGAGATAGGGAATCCCATAATGTCCCCGAGTGTGTGTGAGAGATATGGAATCCCAGAGAGGCCCCTAGTGTGTGTGAGAGATAGGGAATTCCAGAGAGTTCCCGAGTATATGTGAGAGATAGGGAATCCCAGAGAGTCCCCGAGTGTGTGTGACAGATAGGGAATCCCCGAGAGAGTGCGAGATTAAGGGAATCCCCGAGCCTGAGTGAGAGATAGTGAATCCCAGAGTGTGTGTGAGAGATAGGGAATCCCAGAGTGTGTGTGAGAGATAGGGAATCCCAGAGAGCTACCGAGTGTGTGTGAGATTTAGGGAATCCCAGCGAGTCCCCGAGTGTGTGTGAGAGATAGGGAATCCCCGAGTGTGTGCGCGATATAGGGAATCCCGGAGTGTATGTGAGAGATAGGGAATCCCAGAGTGTCCCCGAGTGTGTGTGAGAGAAAGGGAATCCCCGAGTGTGTGCGCGATATAGGGAATCCCGGAGTGTGTGTGAGAGATAGGGAATCCCAGAGTGTCCCCGAGTGTGTGTGAGAGATAGGGAATCCCAGTGAGTCCCCGAGTGTGTGTGAGATACAGAATCCCAGAGAGTCCCCCAGTGCGTGTGAGAGATAGGGAATCCCAGCGTGTCCCCGAGTGTGTGTGATAGAATCCCAGTGAGTCCCCGAGTGTGTGATGGAGATCGGGAATCCCAGCGTGTCCCGGAGTGTGTGTGAGAGATAGGGAATCCCAGAGAGTCCCCGAGTGTGTGTGAGAGATAGGGAATTCCAGAGAGTTCCCGAGTATATGTGAGAGATAGGGAATCCCAGAGAGTGCCCGAGTGTGTGTGTGAGATCGGGGATCCCCGAGTGTGTGTGAGGGATAGGGAATTCCAGAGAGTTCCCGAGTATATTTGAGAGATAGGGAATTCCAGAGCGTTCCCGTGTATATGTGAGAGATAGGGAATCCCAGAGTGTCCCGGAGTGTGTTTGAGAGATAGGGAATCCCAGAGTGTCCCCGAGTGTGTGTGAGAAATAGGGAATCCCAGAGAGTCCCCGAGTGTGTGTGAGAAATAGGGAATCCCAGAGAGTCCACGAGTGTGTGTGAGAGATTGGGAATGCTAGAGAGTCCCCGAGTGTGTGTGAGAGATAGGGAATCCCAGAGAGTGCCCGAGTGTGTCTGAGAGATAGGGAATCCCAGAGAGTCCCCGAGTGTGTGCGAGAGACAGGGATTCCCATAGTGACCCCGAGTGTGTGTGACTGGTAGGGAATCCCAGGCTGTCCCCGCGTGTGTGTGATTGAATCCCAGAGAGTCTCGAGTGTGTGTGAGAGGTAGGGAATGCCAGAGAGTCCCCGAGTGTGTCTGAGAGATAGGGAATCCGCGAGTGTGTTCGAGCATAAGGGAATCCCCGAGTGTGTGAGAGATAGGGAATCCCAGAGCGTCCCCGAGTGTGTGTGAGAGATAGGGAATCCCAGAGTGTCCCCGAGTGTGTGTGATAGAATCCCAGAGAGTCCCTGAGTGTGTGTGAGAGATAGGGAATCCCCGAGTGTGTGTGAGATATAGGGAATCCCCGAGTGTGTGTGAGAGATAGGGAATCCCAAAGCGACCCCGAGTGTGTATGAGTGGTAGGGAATCCGAGGGTGTCCCCGAGTGTGTGTGATTGAATCCCAGAGAGTCTCGAATGTGTGTGAGAGATAGGGAATCCCCGAGTGTGTGCGAGAGAAAGGGAATCCCCGAGTGTGTGCGAGAGAAAGGGAATCCCCGAGTCTGGTGGAGTGATAGTGAATCCCAGAGTGTGTGTGAGAGATAGGGAAACCCAGAGTGTCCCTGAGTGTGTGTGAGAGATAGGGAATCCCAGAGAGTCCCCAAGTGTGTGTGAGAGATGGGGATCCCAGAGATTCCCCGAGTGTGTGAGAGAGAATCCCAGATTGGCCACGAGTGTGTGTGATTGAATCCCAGAGAGTCTCGAGTGTGTGTGAGAGATAGGGAATGCCAGAGAGTCGCCGAGTGTGTCTGAGAGACAGGGAATCCCCGAGTGCGTGAGAGATAGGGAATCCCAGATCGTCCCCGAGTGTGTGTGAGAGATAGGGAATGCCAGAGCGTCCCCGAGTGTGTGTGAGAGATAGGGAATCCCTGAGTGTGTGCAAGAGATATGGAATCCCAGAATGTCCCTGAGTGTGTGTGAGAGATAGGCAATCCCTGAGTGTGTGTGAGAGATGGGGAATCCCAGAGAGTTCCCGAGTATATGTGAGAGATAAGGAATCCCAGAGAGTCGCCGCGTGTGTGTGAGAGATAGGCAATCCCTGAGTGTGTGTGAGAGATGGGGAATCCCCGAGAGTGTGTGAGAGATAGGGAATCCCAGAGAGTCCCCGAGTGTGTGTGAGAGATAGACAATCCCAGAGTGTCCCCGAGTGTGTGTGAGAGATAGGGAATCCCAGAGTGTCCCCCACTGTGTGTGAGAGATGGGGAATCCCAGAGTGTCCCCGAGTGTGTGTGATAGAATCCCAGAGTCCCTGAGTGTGTGTGAGAGATAGGGAATCCCCGAGTGTGTGTGAGATATAGGGAATACCCAAGTGTGTGTGTGAGATATAGGGAATCCCCAAGTGAGTGTGAGAGAGATAGGGAATCCCCGAGTCTGGTAGAGTGATAGGGTATCCCAGAGTGTCCCCGAGTTTGTGTGAGTGGTAGGGAATCTGAGGGTGTCCCCGAGTGTGTGTGATTGAATCCCAGAGAGTCTCGAGTGTGTGTGAGAGATAGGGAATGCCAGAGAGTCCCCGAGTGTGTCTGAGAGATAGGGAATCCCCGAGTGTGTGCGAGAGAAAGGGAATACGCGAGTGTGCGAGAGAAAGGGAATCCCCGAGTCTGGTTGAGTGATAGGGTATCCCAGAGTGTCCCCGAGTGTGTGTGAGTGGTAGGGAATCCCAGAGTGTCCCCGAGTGTTTGTGATAGAATCCCAGAGAGTCCCCGAGTGTGTGTGAGAGATGGGGAATCCTATTGAGTCGCCGGGTGCGAGAGATAGGGAATTCCCGCGTGTATGTGAGAGATAGGGAATCCCAAAGAGTCCCCGAATGTGTGTGAGAGACAGGTAATCCCAGAGTGTGTGCGAGAGAAAGGGAATCCACGATTCAGGGTGAGACATAGTGAATCCCCGAGCCTGAGTGAGAAATAGTGAATCCCAGAGTGTGTGTGAGAGATAGGGAATCCCTGGGTGTGTGAGAGAAAGGGAATCCCTGGGTGTGTGAGAGAAAGGGAATCCCTGGGTGTGTGAGAGAAAGGGAATCCCCGAGTGTGTGTGAGAGAAAGGGAATCCCCGAGTGTGTGTGAGAGAAAGGGAATCCCCGAGAGTGTGCGAGAGAAAGGGAATCCCCGAGAGTGTGCGAGAGAAAGGGAATCCCCGAGTGTGCGTGAGAGAAAGGGAATCCCCGAGTGTGTGCGAGAGAAAGGGAATCCCCGAGTGTGTGCGAGAGAAAGGGAATCCCCGAGAGTGTGCGAGAGAAAGGGAATCCCCGAGAGTGTGCGAGAGAAAGGGAATCCCCGAGTCTGGGTGAGAGAAAGGGAATCCCCGAGTCTGGGTGAGAGAAAGGGAATCCCCGAGTCTGGGTGAGAGATAGTGAATCCCCGAGTGTGTGTGAGAGATAGGGAATCCCCGAGTGTGTGTGAGAGATAGGGAATCCCCGAGTGTGTGTGAGAGATAGGGTATCCCAGAGTGTCCCCGAGTGTGTGTAATTGGTAGAGAACCCGAGGGTGTCCCCGAGTGTGTGTGATTGAATCCCAGAGATTCTAGAGTGTGTGTGAGAGATAGGGAATGCCAGAGAGTCCCTGAGTGAGTCTGAGAGATAGGGAATCCCCGTGTGTGTGCGAGAGAAAGGGACTCACGGAGCGTGTGAGCGATAGGGAATCCCTGAGTGTGTGTGAGATATTGGGAATCCCCGAGAGTTACCGAGTGTGTGTGAGAGGTAGGGAATCCCAGCGAGTCCCTGAGTGTGTGTGAGAGATAGGGAATCTCCGAGTGTGTGTGAGAGATAGGGAATCCCAGAGTGTCCCTGAGTGTGTGTGATAGAATCCCAGTGAGTCCCCGAGTGTGTGAGAGCTAGGGAATCCCAGAGTGTCCCCGAGTGTGTATGTGAGATCGGGGATCCCCGAGTGTGTGAGAGAGATAGGGAATCGCAGAGAGTTCCCGAGTGTGTGTGAGAGATAGGCAATCCCAGAGTGTCCCCAAGTGTGTGTGATAGAATCCCAGTGAGTCCCCGAGTGTGTGAGAGCTAGGGAATCCCAGAGTGTCCCCGAGTGTGTATGTGAGATCGGGGATCCCCGAGTGTGTGTGAGAGATAGGGAATTCCAGAGAGTTCCCGAGTATATGTGAGAGATAGGGAATCCCAGAGTGTCCCCGAGTGTGTGTGAGAAATAGGGAATCCCAGAGAGTCCCTGAGAGTGTGTGAGAGATTGGGAATCCCAGAGAGTTCCCGAGTGTGTGTGAGAGATAGGGAATCCCAGAGAGTTCCCGTGTGTGCGTGAGAGATAGGGAATCCCATTGAGTCCCTGAGTGTGAGAGATAGGGAATTCCCGCGTGTGTGAGAGAATCAGGGAATCCCAGAGTGTCCCCGAGTGTGTGTGAGAGATAGGGAATCCCAGAGAGTCCCCGAGTGTGTGTGAGAGATGGGGAATCCCAGAGTGTGTGAGAGAGAAAGGGAATCCCCAAGCCTGAGTGAGAAATAGTGAATCCCAGAGTGTATGTGTAAGATAGGGAATCCCAGAGTGTGTGTGTAAGATGGGGAATCCCAGAGTGTGTGTGTGAGATAGGGAATCCCAGAGTGTGTGTGAGAGATAGGGAATCCCAGAGTGTGTGTGAGAGATAGGGAATCCCAGAGTGTGTGTGAGAGATAGGAAATCCCTGGGTGTGTGTGAGAGATAGGGAATCCCCGAGAGTGTGCGAGAGAAAGGGAATCCCCGAATTTGGGTGAGAGATAGTGAATCCCAGAGTGTGTGTGAGAGATAGGGAATCCCCGACTGTGTGTAAGAGATAGGGAATCCCAGAGAGCCCCAGTGTGTGTGTGATAGAATCCAAGAGAGTCCCTGAGAGTGTGTGAGAGATTGGGAATCCCAGAGTGTGTGTGAGAGATAGGGAATCCCAGAGTGTGTGTGAGAGATAGGAAATCCCTGGGTGTGTGTGAGAGATAGGGAATCCCCGAGAGTGTGCGAGAGAAAGGGAATCTCCGAATCTGGGTGAGAGATAGTGAATCCCAGAGTGTGCGTGACAGATAGGGAATCCCAGAGAGTTACTGAGTGTGTGTGAGAGGTAGGGAATCCCCGAGTGTGTGTGAGATATAGGGAATCCCCGAGTGTGTGTGAGAGATAGGGAATCCCAGAGTGTCCCCGAGTGTGTGTGATAGAATCCCAGTGAGTCCCCGAGTGTGTGTGAGATACAGAATCCCAGAGAGTCCCCCAGTGTGTGTGAGAGATAGGGATTCCCAAAGTGTCCCTGAGTGTGTGTGATAGAATCCCAGAGAGTCGCCGAGTGTGTGAGAGAGATAGGGAATCCCAGAGAGTCCCCGAGTGTGTGTGATAGAATCCCAGAGAGTACCTGAGAGTGTGTGAGAGCTAGGGAATCCCAGCGTGTCCCGGAGTGTGTGTGAGAGATAGGGAATCCCAGAGAGTCCCCGAGTGTGTGTGAGAGATAAGGAATTCCAGAGAGTTCCCGAGTATATGTGAGAGATAGGGAATCCCAGAGAGTCCCCGAGTGTGTGCGTGAGAGAGGGAATCCCAGAGTGTCCCCGAGTGTGTGTGACAGATAGGGAATCCCAGAGTGTCACCGAGTGTGTGTGAGAAATAGGGAATCCCAGAGAGAACCCGAATGTGTGTGAGAAATAGGGAATCCCAGAGAGTCCCCGAGGTGTCTGAGAGATAGGGAAACCCAGAGAGTTCCCGAGTGTGCGTGAGAGATAGGGAATCCCATAGAGTCCCCGAGTATGAGAGATAGGGAATCCCCGCGTGTATGTGAGAGGTAGGGAGTCCCAGAGTGTCCCCGAGTGTGTGTGAGAGAATCCCAGAGAGTCCCCGAGTGTGTGTGAGAGATAGGGAATCCCACAGTGGCCCCGTGTGTGTGTGAGAGATAGGGAATCCCATTGAGTGCCCGAGTGTGAGAGACAGGGAATTCCCGCGTGTGTGTGAGAGATAGGGAATCCCAGAGTGTCCCCGAGTGTGTGTGAGAAGTAGGGAATCCCAGAGAGTCCCCGAGTGTGTGCGAGAGATAGGGAATCCCAGAGAGTCCCCGAGTGTGTGTGAGAGATAGGGAATCCCAGAGAGGCCCCGAGTGTGTGTGAGAGATAGGGAATCCCATAGTGACCCCGAGTGTGTGTGAGTGGTCGGGAATCCCAGGGTGTCCCCGAGTGTGTGTGATTGAATCCCAGAGAGTCTCAAGTGTGTGTGAGATATAGGGAATGCCAGAGAGTCCCCGAGTGTGTCTGAGAGATAGGGAATCCCCGAGTGTGTGCGAGAGAAAGGGAATCCCCCAGTGTGCGAGAGAATGGTAATTCCCGAGTCTGGTTGAGAGATAGTGAATCCCAGAACCTGGTTGAGAGATAGTGAATCCCAGAGTGTGTGTGAGAGATAGGGAATCCCCGAGTGTGTGTAAGAGATAGGGAATCCCAGAGAGCCCCAGTGTGTGTGTGATAGAATCCAAGAGACTCCCTGAGAGTGTGTGAGAGATTGGGAATCCTAGAGAGTCCCCTTGTGTGTGTGAGAGTTAAGGAATCCCAGAGAGTCCCCGAGTGTGTGTGAGAGATAGGGAGTCCCCGAGTGTGTGCGAGAGAAAGGGAATCCCAGAGTGTGTGCGAGAGAAAGGGAATCCCAGAGTGTGTGTGAGATATAGGGAATCCCAGAGTGTGTGTGAGAGATAGGGAATCGCAGAGAGTTACCGAGAGTGTGTGAGAGATAGGGATTCCCAGCGAGTCCCTGAGTGTGTGTGAGAGAGAGGGAATCCCGGAGTGTGTGTGAGAGATAGGGAAACCCAGAGTGTCCCCGAGTGTGTGATAGAATCCCAGAGAGTCCCTGAGTTTGTGTGAGAGATTGGGAATCCCAGAGTGTCCCCGAGTGTGTGTAAGAGATAGGGAATCCCAGAGTGTCCCCGAGCCTGTGTGAGAGATATGGAATCCCAGAGTGTGTGCGAGAGAAAGGGAATCCCCGAGTGTGTGCGAGAGAAAGGGAATCCCCGATTCTGGATGAGAGATAGTGAATCCCCGAGCCTGAGTGAGAAATAGTGAATCCCAGAGTGTGTGTGAGAGATAGGGAATCCCAGAGTGAGTGTGAGAGAAAGGGAATCCCCGAGTCTGGGTGAGAGATAGTGAATCCCAGAGTGTGTGTGAGAGATAGGGAATCCCAGAGTGAGTGTGAGAGATAGGGAATCCCAGAGTGAGTGTGAGAGATAGGGAATCCCAGAGTGAGTGTGAGAGATAGGGATTTCAGAGAGTTACCGAGTGTGTGTGAGAGATAGGGAATCCCAGAGTGAGTGTGAGAGATAGGGAATCCCAGAGTGAGTGTGAGAGATAGGGAATCCCAGAGTGAGTGTGAGAGATAGGGATTTCAGAGAGTTACCGAGTGTGTGTGAGAGAAAGGGAATCCCCGAGTCTGGGTGAGAGATAGTGAATCCCAGAGTGTGTGTGAGAGATAGGGAATCCCAGAGTGAGTGTGAGAGATAGGGAATCCCAGAGTGAGTGTGAGAGATAGGGAATCCCAGAGTGAGTGTGAGAGATAGGGATTTCAGAGAGTTACCGAGTGTGTGTGAGAGATAGGGAATCCCCGAGTGTGTGTGAGATATAGGGAATCCCAGAGAGTTACCGAGTGTGTGTGAGAGGTAGGGAATCCCAGCGAGTCCCCGAGTGTGTGTGAGAGATAGGGAATCCCAGAGTGTGTGTGAGAGATAGGGAATCCCAGAGTGTCCCTGAATGTGTGTGATAGAATCCCAGAGAGTCGCCGAGTGTGTGAGAGTGATAGGGAATCCCAGAGTGACCCCGAGTGTGTGTGATAGATAGGGAATCCCAGAGTGACCCCGAGTGTGTGTGATAGATAGGGAATCCCAGAGTGTCCCGAGTGTGTGTGACAGATAGTGAATTCCAGAGAGTTCCCGAGTATATGTGAGAGATAGGGAATCTCAGAGAGTCCCCGAGTGTGTGTGTGAGATTGGGGACCCACGAGTGTGTGTGAGAGATAGGGAATTCCAGAGAGTTCCCGAGTATATGTGAGAGATAGGGAATTCCAGTGCGTTCCCGAGTATATGTGAGAGATAGGGAATCCCAGAGTGTCCCCGAGTGTGTGTGAGAGAAAGGGAATCCCCGAGTCTGGGTGAGAGATAGTGAATCCCAGAGTGTGTGTGAGAGATAGGGAATCCCAGAGTGAGTGTGAGAGAAAGGGAATCCCCGAGTCTGGGTGAGAGATAGTGAATCCCAGAGTGTGTGTGAGAGTTAGGGAATCCCAGAGTGAGTGTGAGAGATAGGGAATCCCAGAGTGAGTGTGAGAGATAGGGAATCCCAGAGTGAGTGTGAGAGATAGGGAATCCCTGAGTGTGTGTGAGAGATAGGGATTTCAGAGAGTTACCGAGTGTGTGTGAGAGATAGGGAATCCCCGAGTGTGTGTGAGAGATAGGGAGTCCCCGAGTGTGTGTGAGATATAGGGAATCCCAGAGAGTTACCGAGTGTGTGTGAGAGGTAGGGAATCCCAGCGAGTCCCCGAGTGTGTGTGAGAGATAGGGAATCCCAGAGTGTCCCTGAATGTGTGTGATAGAATCCCAGAGAGTCGCCGAGTGTGTGAGAGTGATAGGGAATCCCAGAGTGACCCCGAGTGTGTGTGATAGATAGGGAATCCCAGAGTGACCCCGAGTGTGTGTGATAGATAGGGAATCCCAGAGTGTCCCCGAGTGTGTGTGACAGATAGTGAATTCCAGAGAGTTCCCGAGTATATGTGAGAGATAGGGAATCTCAGAGAGTCCCCGAGTGTGTGTGTGAGATTGGGGACCCACGAGTGTGTGTGAGAGATAGGGAATTCCAGAGAGTTCCCGAGTATATGTGAGAGATAGGGAATTCCAGTGCGTTCCCGAGTATATGTGAGAGATAGGGAATCCCCGAGTGTGTGTGAGAGATAGGGAATCCCAGCGGGTCCCCGAATGTGTGAAAGAAATAGGAATCCCAGAGAGTCCCAGAGTGTGTGTGATAGAATCCCAGAGAGTCCCTGAGAGTGTGTGAGAGATAGGGAATCCCCGAGTGTGTGTGAGAGATAGGGAAACCCGAGTGTGTGTGAGATATAGGGAATCCCGGAGTGTGTGTGATAGATAGGGAATGCCAGAGTGTCCCGGAGTGTGTGTGACATAGAATCCCAGTAAGTCCCCGAGTGTGTGAGAGCTAGGGAATCTCAGCGTGTCCCCGAGTGTGTGTGAAAGATAGGGAATTCCAGAGCGTTCCCGAGTATATGTGAGAGATATGGTATCCAAGAGAGTCCCCGAGTGTGTGTGAGACATAGGGAATCTCAGAGTGTTCCCGAGTGTGTGTGAGAAATAGGGAATCCCAGAGAGTCCCCGAGTGTGTGTGAGAAATAGGGAATCCCAGAGAGTCCCCGAGTGTGTCTGAGAGATAGGGAATCCCAGAGAGTCCCCGACTGTGTCTGCGAGATAGGGAATCCCAGAGAGTTCCCGAGTGTGCGTGAGAGATAGTGAATCCCACAGAGTCCCCGAGTATGAGAGATAGGTAATCCCCGCGTGTGTGTGAGAGGTAGGGAATCCCAGAGTGTCCCCGAGTGTGTGTGAGAGATAGGGAATCCCACAGTGACCCCGAGTGTGTGTGAGTGGTAGGGAATCCCAGGGTGTCCCCGAGTGTGTGTGATTGAATCCCAGAGAGTCTCGAGTGTGTGTGAGAGATAGGGAATGCCAGAGATTCCCCGAGTGTGTCTGAGAGAATGGAAACCCCGAGTGTGTGCGAGAGAAAGGGAATCCCCGAGTGTGCGAGAGAAAGGGAATCCACGAGTCTGGTTGAGAGACAGTGAATCCCAGAGCCTGGGTGAGCGATAGCGAAAGCAGCCAAGGACAAATCTGGTCCGGGCCTGGCGACTTGTCAATCTTAACGTTTGATAAAATTTTCAGCACATCAGCTTCCTCTATCTCTGTCCATTTCATCATGCACACCTGCTCTTCAAATTTTCCTTCACAACAAAGTTCGTTTCTTTCGTAAAGACAGAAGCAAAAAACTCATTTAGGGCTTCCCCTACCTCGGTTTCTCATATTTGTTCCTCAGTCTCCCACTGATTATTAGGCGTCAGCAGTACGGTCGTGTCAAAGTGAATAACCCATTCTTATTTCTCAGTTCGACTAACATAGCTTCACTGGGCGATCCCACAGGAATATCCTCTCTCAGTACTGCTGTGATGATTCATGCAATCAAAACCCACCACCACACGTCCTCTCTTGCCTCCCCTTCGATGCTTCCTGTGGTCTCTCTACCTTGAAACAATGAGTTGCCAGTCCTGCCCCTTCCTCAGCTGTGTTTCTGTAATAACTATAATATCCCAGTCCCATGATCCAGTCCATGCCCTGAGTTCATCTTCCTTAGCTGTCAGGCCCCTTGCATTGAAATACATGCAGTTTAATAACCAGTTTTCCCCCATTCTCTGCTATGTTCTTGCCTGCCTTGTCTTTTGAAATCACTCTCTTTAACTTGTGTACCAGCCTCAATCTTTTTTCTGGCCTTACGACTGTTTAAGGTCCAACACCCTGCCAGACTAGGTTATATCCTCTCAAGCAGTTCGAGCAATTCACCCCACCAGGATGTGGGTCCCTCCCCTGCTCCCAGTTGAGATGCCTTTCCCTGTCTCCCTGTGCTGACACCTTCAGGGATCTATGGACTTGTCCACCAAGGTCCCTGTATTCCTCAGTACTCCGCAAGGACTGACCATTCATTATGTCTGTACTTCGCTTATCGTACCTCCCACAAAATATTACCTCACTTCGATCAGAACTAAACTCTGCTTAGATTATCATCCGATCGACATCGGACTGCAGACGGAGACCATCCTCCTCACTGTGAACAACACCCTTACCTTTCATGTCATCTGCAAACCGACTAATGATACCTTCTGCTCTCACTTCAAGGTTACTATTTGACAGAATAACCAGCAATGGTTCCTGCACAGTTCCTTGTGGTACATCCACTGGTGAAAGTATGCTATCCACCAATTTTGCATTCAATTTGCCAACTTGCCTTGGAACCCAGTCCTTTTGGACCAGCCTTCCATTTTGCATCTTGTCAAAGGACTTATTCAAGTCCATGTAAACCACATCATCTTCACTGCCTTCATCAAGATACTTAGGCACCATTTCAAAAAAATACTGAACTGAATTCCTCAGACAGTATCTTCCTCTGCCAAATCCGTGATGACTAAACCAAGTTGATCTTTATCTTTGCAAGTGTTGATTCATCCTCAGAATTGTTCCCAATAATTTCCCTCCCCCTGCTGTCAGACTATCTGCTCTGTAATTACCTGGCCTATCCCTGCTGCCCTTCTTGAATAAAGGAACCACATTAGCGATCCTCCAGTCATTCAGCACTTCACCTGTGTCCAGCAAAGTATTAAATATATCCACCAGGGCCCCAACAATCTCTGGATAATTAGCATGGGTTCAAAGAATGCTTGTCCAGGCAGTAACACCCACATCCCATGAAAGATTAAATAAAAATACATATGTCCTTCCTTCCCTCTGACACACCTCACAGCTGCAGCAATCCTTACTGGCTTTGTAACACTATTCAGGTCCTGACCACTCTCTGTAACACTATCACCACCTCCAGCACCTTCACCTCTCCCTGTTCCTATCGTGTCAATAAACCCTGACAATGGTTCCCCTTTCCACTGCTCTCCCCCTACTAGCAGACCCTTTGCAATCCCTTTAAAACTTACTCCTAAAACACTCTCTCATTTCAGAATTTTAAGTACTTTGTGGTGATCTTCTCAGCCTGATAATCTAATATGATCCATTTTGTCCTGAGTGAGGGATGGGTGGGAATTTCTTTCTGAGGTTTGGTCTGTTTCAGTGGAATGTCCTTTTGTTGAGTGTTTTACACTGTTCCTTCAAATGTTTTCCACTGTCCATTTACAGACACATATATTTCAGTCTGTTTAGCCTGTTTACCTTGGTCAGTTCTCCTCTCAAGCTCATGTAATTGGCTATTTTTGTTTCTTGTTGTAGCTTGTTCTTTCTGTGTTTCACTTTAAAACTTTATATTTCTTTAAAATGCACTTTATCACAATTTCCCAGAGGATCTCTCCAGGTGACATTACTCATTCACTAAGTTTTATCACACAACAGTCTCTCTGAGACAGTTACGTCCCTCGCCAGTTGCACAATGTGTTATTCTAAGAAACACTGAAAACATTCTCTGAACTCCTCTTCCAATATCACTGTTGACAGTGTGACTGTCCTAGACTTTGTGAATATTGACGTTTCACTAAATGTTCACCATTAAAAATTCCAATGAATTCCTATTTATTGCAGTGACGAGCCATGAAATGCTGTTCGGTGGTCTAAAACTGTTCTGCTGCTTGTGTCCTTGGCAAGTCGTAGCCAGAATTTACATTCAGATTGACTCTACTTCATGATCTGAGACCAAATGCTTTCTCTGTAATGCCTTTTTTACCCATTATTGTTAGTGTTACCCATTTTGCCAGAATTTCCGCAAGGTTGTAAACCATTGAATATTTCTGTTCCACCTTTTGTTCGCCCTGTAACCACATCTCTCTGGTGTCTAAATCCCTTTTATCTCTGTGTCACAAATCCATCTACCTTGCTGCAGAGACTTTGTCCATTAATAAAAAACATAATTTCCTCGTTCCCACAATTTCCTGTCACAAATGGATTTGCTGATCTACAGTTTTAGTTAAACTTTGTCCCATCCTGTTCCTTTCTGTTGTCTGCGGTCACATTCCCACGCTGCTCTGATGCTTCACGTTTTCTCTTTGGATTTGGAAAGCTCCTTCCACCTGAAGCCTGTCCCTGCATCCTCTCTGTCAGTTTAAAGCCCTGTCCATAAATCTACCAACGTGATTGGCCAGCACACTGGTCCCAGCACGGTTCCAGTGGAACAATCTGAATGGATTTTTATAAAAAATCAGGTATGGGATGTGGGTGTCTCTGGCTGACCAGCCTTTATTGCCCATCCCTTGCTGCCCTTGACCTAAGCAGCTGGCTCGCCCATTTCACAGGGTAATTGAGAGGTAAACACTTTGCTGTGGGTATGTCATGCAGACCACGTGAGAGTGAACTGTTGTCTTTCTTGTGTTTGGATTTTTATCAATACTTATTTATGGATTGTTAATTCCAATTTTTAAAACATATATTCATTTAAAATTCCACATGGTTAGAAGTTAGAAAGAAGAAAAGGGGTGGTCACTTTGTTGGGACTGTATTGTAGACTGTTGTAGACCCAACAGATACCAGAGGAGCAGATGTGTAGAGAGATTGCAGATAACTATAGGAATAATAGAGGAGTGCAGGCTGGAGATTTTAATATTCCCTGCATTGACTGGGCCACCTCGAGTATAAAAGACCTGGAAGGAGAGCAATTTTTCAAATGTGTCCAAGGAAGATTCCTAACTCAATATGCAGAGGACCCTATTCTACTCAGGTAGGTGCAACACTGGACTTTCCCTCAGAAAACGAGGTCGGGCAAGTGACTGAACTGTCATTCAGAGAGCACATTGGGTCCCGTGCCCACAACTGTCTTCGTTTTAACATAGTTATGGAAAAAAGATCAGCAGATCCACAGATTGAAGAGGAAAACTGGAGCAGGGCCAGGTTTGGGGCCATTCTGCAGGATCTGGCAGGAGTCAATGCCGTGAATTTAAAATTGCACAATGCCCAGTTATAATCCAACTCACTTTAAAGCGCTGGTGATTACTGAAACAGATGAAAGGCTTAAACTAAATTTGTTTGATATTATATTCCATGACACTGCCATCCTGTTGCTATAAATTCTGTACCTTAGGATTGTGCTCCACAACCACCTGATGAAGAAGCAGTGCTCTGACAGCTAGTGCTTTCAAATAAACCGGTTGGACTGGAACTGAGTGTCGGGTGATTTTTAACTTTGTCCACCCACAGTCCGACACCGGCACCTCCACATTATGATTCTACTCGATCGGGTGGGTCTGTTTGAAGGAAAAGGAACAACTGGCAAATGGGAGGCTTTTCAAAGTGTGATCTCAAGAATCCAGGGCCAGTATGTCCCAGTGGGATAAAGGGAAAAGCTGGCAGGGTTAGGGATCCTTGGCTGATGAGGGATAATGAGGCTCTGGTCTTGAAATGAAGACTGCATGCGTTGGGTTTAAGCTTTCCATATCTCCATGAACTCTTATATTCTTAAAGACACGATCAATCTGTGGAGACCCTACAATCCTCTCAGTCCCTGTACACTCCCAATCTGCAGAAGTCATTCCAATGCCTGTGACTCTTCCAGTCCAGTTCCTACAAGACCCACTATCTATGTGATATCTTTTCATTGCCAGCACCCACCCTGTCAATGTAAGCTCCTCCAGTGTCTCCATCCATCTACTCATTCCCATAATCTTCTCCAGCTCTTACATGTGTAAACATTACCCTCCCCTACAACGCTTCCCACTCTGACCAAACTGGAGGAAGGTACTAATGCTTCCTAATCTGCGAAACTGTCTCCAACCAAAATTGCTGATTGTCACTTGGAGAATCTGTCTGATTCCACACCCTCTTTATCTAAATAACCTGCAGAACCTAAGCCTTCCTGTAAATATAAACATCTTCAGTAACGACTACCCTCCATATGTCTATTTGTTTTTCCAATCTGTGCAACCCACTTTATCTCTGTACTCAGCTCCATTCACCTGAAACATTCCTGTCTGTGTAAAACACCCCATCCTACCAACATCCTTATCCCTGTAAACTGCTCCATTCCTCCCAACCTCCCATCTCATGAACACCTGTAGGACCGACAGCTCTCCCTGTGAAAGCACCTCCAGTCCCCACACCCCTCCCAGTCTGGTCATCTGCTCCAGATCAGACCATTGCTGTCTCTGTTACCTCATACAACCTTAGCAATGCCTTCTATTTGTGTCACTTCATTCAGATCGTATCCTCTCCTGCTTCCCGAAACCTCTTGCTGCCATCCAAACTCTTGCTATTTAGAATATGGAATAGCACATTCCAGTACAAGCCCTTCCACCCTCAATATTGTGCTGACCTTTTATCCTACTCTGAAGATGAAACGAACCTACGTACCTTACATTTTACTATCATTGATGTGCCTATCCAAGAGTTGCTGAGATGTCTGTAATGTGTCTGAATCTACTACCATGGCTGGCAGTCCATTCCACGCACCCACCACACTCTGTGTAAATAACGTACCAGTCCCGTCCATGCCGACAGGATATCCCAACCCAATCTAGTCCTATCTGCCAGCACCTGGCCCATATCCCTCTGATATCTAAGCTACAACTTCTGCCAATTACCTTAAACTTCTGTCCCCTTGTGATAGCCATTTCGCCATGGGAAGTAGTCTCTGGTTATCCACTCTATCTATGCCTCTCATTCCCTTGTACACCTCTATCAAGTCACCATTCTTCCTCCTTCGCTCTGATTAGAAAAGCCCTAGCTTCCACAACTACCTTCTATGGGCATGCCCTCCTGTCCAGCTAGCATCCTGCTAAATCTCCTCTGCATTGTCTTTCAAGCTTCCACGTCCTCCCGATAATGAAGCGAACAGAACTGTTCACAATATTCGAAGTGTGGTCTAACTGGGGTTCTGTAGAGCTGCAGCAAAATCTCACATCTCTTAAACTCAATCCCCTATTAATGAAAGCCAACACACCATCCGCTTTCTTAACAGCCTGTCAACTTGGGTGGTAACCTGAGGGACACAGGATCCCTTTGTTCCTGCACGCTGCTACGAATCCTGCCTTTAACCACGTAAAGGTTTTCTGCAGAATCCTCCAATCTAAAACTATCCCTATCTTTGTCAGTTCCTCCAGTCCCTACAAGACTCATAAACTGTGAAACCTCCTCAAGTCCATATATTCCTAATGTCTGCAAAATCCTCCCGTCCTGATGTCCCTCCATATCTCTGTAACCCCCACATCCTCCAGTGCTCTTTTGGGGAACATTGCAGAGAAAGGAGGAGTTGGAGAATCTGGGCCATGTTACGAGGTATGAAGGGCTGCAGACCCTGGAGGATGGTACAAATGTCGGAAGGGACATGGGACTTGCAGAAGTTTAGAGGTTCCGGGATTCGTTGAACCTGCAGGATGGGACAGGGGATGGGTTGTGGAACCTGGGAACATATTATGATTTGAACCACAGGTAATTTTTGATTGGACCATTCAGCTGATCTTACAATCATAGAGATGTACAGCATGGAAACAGACCCTTCATTCCAACCCAGCCATGCCGACAGGATATTCCAACCCAATCTAGTCCCACCTGCCAGTACCTGGCCTATCTCCCTCCAAACCCTTTCTATTCATATATCCATCCAAATGCTTCTTAAATGTTACAATTGTACTATCTGTAAGTTTGGATGAAAGATCCAATCAAACATTACCTGTGGTTCAAATCATAACATCCTCCAGGTTCCACAACCCATTCATGGTCCCATCCTGCAGATCAGGTACCCCAACCCAATGTAGTCCCACCTGCTAGCACCCGGCCCATCTCCCTCTAAACCGTTCCTATTCATATACCCATCCAGATGCCTTTTAACTGTTGCAGTTGTACTAGCCTCCACTATTTCCTCTGGCAGCTCATTCCATTTATGTACTATCCTCTGTGTGAAAAAGTTGCCCCTTTTTATCTTTTATATCTTTCTACTCTCACCCTAAACCTCGCCCTATAATTCTGGACTCGCACACCCCAGAAGAAAGACTTTGTCTATTTACCCTTTCCATGCCCCTCTTGATTTTATAAACCTCTATAAGGTCACCCTCAGCCTCCGACTCTCCAGGAAAAACAACCATCACCTGTTCAAAGTCTCCCTATAGCTCATCCCTGGCAACGTTGTTGTAAATCTTTTCGGGACCCTTTCAAATTTCACAAAATCCTTCCAATCGGAAGTAGAACAGAGTTGCATGCAGCATTCCAAAAGTGGCCTCACCACTGTCGTGTACAGCCGCAAAATGACCTCCCAACTCCTGTACTCAATACTCTGACCAATAAAGGAATGCACACCAAGCGCCTTCTTCGCTATCCTAACTACCTGTGACTCTACTGTCAAGGAACTCTGTGTTTCATTTGAAAGATTGCATAGACAGGTAGAGTGGCCCGAGGTCTTCTGGGTAATGCCAGTTCAGTCTAAGCTGGTAGGCAGAGCCAGTGAAATATTTGCAGCGCTGTCTGATGAATGGTCGAGAGATAATGCACATGTCAAACAGGCTATTTTAAGTGCTTATGGATTGCTTATGAAACGGAAGTCACTACAATTCCCATCGCTTTCTTTCAAAGCTCCTTCAGGTCTATATCCTCCGAATTGTTGAAATCTGCTATCACCATTGCAACTCCCATTATTTCCTAACATTGTTGAGTCTTTAACAGCTTCCCTCTTAGGTTAATCTCCTCCACTGCATACAACACTCCTAGCCTGTGTAATCTCTTCAATTCCTTCAGTTCCTATATACTTATGTATAGGTGTGACTGCTTCGTTGCCATTGTATCCTCATTTATATCTGCAAAAGGCTCTGCTCACTGCAGCACACCCTATGCTCATAAGTGAATCTGGTCTCTCACAAGCCTCTCTACGACTCTCTCCTCCAGTCTCTACAAGCTTCCCTATCCCTGTCGTATCTTGCAGCATGCACACCACTCACTCTCTCTGACATACCTTCCAGTGCATAAATTTATCTCTCCTTCTAACTGTATCCAGTCTACAACTTCATCCTTGTCTGTGCAACATCCTCCAGTCCATATACTCCTCTCTATTGCTGCAGCATTCTCCAGTTTATATCATCTTCCATGTGCTTGCAACATCCTCCAGTCCATACTAGCCACCCTTTCCCTGTAATATTCTCCAGTCCATACCATCCTCCCTATCACTGTGATATTCTCCAGATCCCACAACTGTTGTAAAATGAACGACATCCTGGAATCCTGTGAATGTTTCTACGCCCTGATCATCATAGTCCACATAATGATCCATAACCCTACACACATCCCTATCTCTGGAATCTAATCAAAGACGCTTTATCTCTCTAACTTCCTCCAAACAATAAAATGTTTTCTCCTGCGAACATTCTGTAGCAACTGTAACTATGTTTAACCCTGCAACATTGTCGCGCCCCCAAACATATCTCCCACTCTGTGACCTCTATTCATCCCTCAAAGGCCCTCTCTCGGTGACATGCGCCATGCATTTGCAACAAGGCAGATGGAATGACAGCATTAACTGAAGAGAACAGATATGATCGAACTGTTATTGTGGAGGGGTGGCTGCAGAATGATCATGACAGCAATGTGATTATTGAGGGAGTGTAGGGATTTAGGCAGGATCAGCAAACAACCAAACAAGGTCCCGTTTTGTTGTGAAGAAAGGATGCAGTCAGTGCTTTCGTGAGACAGCTAATTTAATCTGGGAATCAAAATATAGAGTCATTTTGAATGGACAACTTCCAAATAGCAAGGGGGATCTGGAAGATCAAATCACAATCCATGCTCGTTGCTAAGTTGGATACAATATTTTCTTGGTGATTGTAGTCTGAAGCATGTGCAGTGGTCAGTTTCTGATTGGACATCTGTGGGCAATGGTGTTTCACAAGGATCAGTGCGACAATGTCTGTGTGTAATTTATATCTGTGATTCAGATGAAAAGGTCAGCAGTTTGATTAGTATTTTGCAGATGACATTTGGAAAGGCACGTAATGATCAGGGATAGTTAGGGGAATTGTGTATAGTGAGGAAAAGTATTAAAGGTTGCAGCACTATGTAGATCAGCTGGAACACTGCAGAGAAATCGCAAATCGAATTTCATCGGGACAAGTGCGAAGTGATATATCTATGAAGTCAAATGGAAGAGAGAAGTACACTCAATGATTAATTGGAAACATTGATAAACAGATGACCTTGGATGCAAATCCGTAGCTCCCTCAAAATAACAACACAGTGGGATGTGGTGGTAAAGGAGGAGTATGGTAGGCTTACCTTCATTGGTCGCAGTAATGAGTACAGACGTTTCCATGTCATGTTGTGACTGAATGAAACTTCATTCGGCCATGTTTGGAATGTTGTTTGTCGTTCTCATTGCCACACTACAGGAAGGATGTAGAGGCTTTGGAGAGGTCGCAACAGAGGGTTGGCAGAATGTTACCTGGATGAGAATTTGTTTACTGTAAGGAGTTGGGCGCAGTTGGATTGTCTTGCGAGAATATCGGAGACTGAGGGGTGACCTGGTATAGGCATATAGCATTAGGAGGTGTGAATAGTTGGAATCCTTCTTCCAATGTAGAAATATCAAATACTCGGGCGCCTCAGTTTTAACTGAGATGAATGAGGCCAGTTGTCTTTACCGAGAGGGTAGAACTGCTCAGGAGGTGGGAGAGGTGGCAATGAGAGCAAAGTTTTGAAGTGGCATTTAGACAGAAACATGAACAGGCAGAGAATAGAGGGATATCGCCCATGTGCAGGCAGATGGGATTAGTTTAGAATAGCATCATGGTCAGCACAGCCATGGTGGGCCGAGGGGCCTATTACTCTGCTGTTCTGTTCTATTTTCTAACTTAACGACATCTAACCTGTCAAAGCCCCTCCGAATCCTGGATGTTTCATTCAATTTCTCTCCCATTCTCCAAAACCCCAATGGGTTCTATGTCAATCTGTTCATTATAACCTAGGTGTGGTCTGACTTGTACCTTGCATCGTTTTAGCAAGACCTTCCCATTTCTAGACTCCGTTCCCTTTGTAATAAATGCCAGCATTTGATTTGGCTTCTCAATTACCTGCTGATCCTGTAAGCTACCTTTTTTCAGATTGATAAACAAGAACTCCCTCAACCCTTTGTGCAGTCAGTCTGAAACCAAACAGTGTTAGCCTGACAGTATGTCGGGAACGTGCTGGAATATGTTTTAAAGGTCATGACAATAAATGGTAACTGGATGCTTAGAAACAATGGGAGATGTATGATTTTATAAAAGGGGAATATTTTTAAATCTGTTGAATTCTATATTTTGGTGTGACCATAAATGGCAGAATACGTAAGGGTGGGGGAGTCTAGTTGTGGTAGAGGGATATTTGAAATTTCAGAAGCATTTTGACAAGTTTCAACAAGGGCTAAAAATTAGCTTGGGAGAGAATAGGGCCCCTGAAAGGTCAATGATGTTGTCTGTGTAGAATCACTGCTGATGGGTGAGTTACTGACCAAATATTTTGCGTTCGGATTTACTATGGAGAAAGACATGGAAGCTCGGGAACTTGGGAAAATACGTAGTGATGTCTTGAAAATAATGCACATTGGAGAAGAGGAGGTGCGGAATGTCTTAAAATGCAAAAAGTTAGATAAAACCTTGGGACATAATCAGATGTATCCCAGCGCCTTGTGAGAAACGAGGGAGGAAATTACAGGGCCCCTCCCAGAGATATTTGTATCATCGACAGCTACTATGGACCAGTGAGACTGATGCAGGGGTGGTAAGTTGTTGGAGGAGATTCTGAGAGAAACGATCATCGTGCTTTTGGAAAGGTAAGGACAGATTAATGATCGTCAGCATGGCTTTATGCATGGGAAATGATGCCTCAAACCTAAGTGTGGAGTTAGACAACTGACAAATCAAAGCAGAGCAGTACACAATGTCCACATGAACTTTAGCAAGACCTTTGGCACGGTTCTGCATGGCAGACTGGTAAGTATGTTTAGATCACACATAACCAGGTTGCACTCACCAACTGGATACAAAACAGGATTGACGGTAAGAGACAGAGCGTGTTCATAGAGGGTTGCTGCTCAAACTGCAGGCCTGTGACCAACGGTGTGCCACGGGGTTTGGTGCCGGGTCACTGTTGTGCATCATTTATATAAACAGTTTGGATGATAATACAGGAGTCATGGTTAGCAAGTTTGTGAGTGAAAATGAAATGGGTGATAAAGTGGACAGTGCAGAGGGTTATCGAAGAGTGCAATGGGTTCAACAGTAGTGCTGGACCAGTGAGGTTAGGAATAGCAGGTGGAGAAATACAAGATGTTGTATTGTGGTAAAGCAGACCAGGCTGAACTTGTACAATTAATGTTCGGGCCCTGGGTCGTATTGTCAATCAGTTTAGTGACCCAGGGATGCAGGTACACAGTTCTATGAAAGTAGCGTCACAGGTAGACAGGCTGGTGAAGCAGACGTTTGGGACGGTTACCCCTCATTGGGCAGAGCATTGAGAGTAGGAGTTGGGATGTCATGGTGTATCTGTACAGGACATTAGTGAAGCCACCGTATAAACATTGTTGATTATCTGGTAATAATAAACTTGTTCACGTATGTCCTTTAGGGAGGGACATCTGACATTCTTACCTGGTCTGGCTCACATGTGACTCCAGACCCACAGCAATATGGCTGACTCTGAGCTGCCTCTGGGCAATTAGCAGGAGGGCAATGTATGCTGGTCCATCCGGTGACATCCTCAGGCCATGAATGAATCAATGAAAAATACATATGTCCATCCCTACCTCTGCAAACAGCTCTAGCTGCAGCAATTCTGGTCTTGTAACATTGATCAGGCCTTTGCCCCTCTCTGTAACACTCTCACCACCTCCAGCACCTTCACCTCTCCCTGTTCCGATCATCTGATTAAATGCTGACAATGTTTCCTCTTCCTACTGTACTCCTGCTAGGAGAATCCCTAGCGATCTCTTTAACAAATGTGTCCACGTTTCTAAACATTGGCTTCTTCAGAGTTGATCGTTTTTTTTCATAGAACATAGAACAGTACAGCACAGAACAGGCCCTTCAGCCCACGTTGTTGTGCCGACCACTGATCCTCATATATGCACCCTTAAATGTCTGTGACCATATGCATGTCTCTTAAATGTCCCCAATGACCCTGTCTCCACAACTCCACATCTCTTAATCAAATCTGTTAAGTCCTGGGCCACGACCATCCGAAGTGGGGAAGAAGCATTGCAAAGGTGTCGAGCTCCTCGAGACTTGCTGTGGGGAAAATGGGAATCCAGGAGAAAACAGCACAAGGAGCGTGTGACCACACCAATGCCCCACTCCCCCTTTCCATGGCCACCTTCTGCCCCAAGTGTAACAGAGTCTGTGGAAGGCCACATTGGTCTGTACAACCAACTCCAGACTCCTGCCCCACCCCCCAATTGAGAGTGGGAGAGAGTCAGCCTCGTCTGTGACCCACCGCCAAAGAGATGATAAGATACCAAGGTTGTATCCCTTCACACTTATCCCAGTGCCTTTGTTATAAATTCAAACAATTACCTGTTAATGCAGTGTCTAATTATGTGATATCACTCAGTATCTCTCCATGTGGCATCCCTCGCTGTGTCAGTCTATTTGCTGCCTCTATCAGCATTTCTCCTTCTTACAGATGGTCTGAGATCCTGAGTCAACAGAATTCTCCACTCCAGAGAGATGCAGCAGCACAGGCAAGGGATGGAGATAGGATTTCCGAGATCTCTGCTGGACTCAGTGCCACTCTGCATGTGTTATCCTCACTACAACAGTCTAATTTCCAATTCTGTCTATTTCTGTCCCATGCAAGTAATCCGGATGTTCCTAACTCCTGTCTCATCCATCGCCTCATTGAAGCTGATTAGTCAGCCAGAGAGAGATGGAGAGGGAGATCTGGAGCCTTCAGTAAATCCTGCAGCCGGTAAGATCACTCACAGTAAACAGTACAGGGTGGAGGTAGTAGACTTCTATATTCAGACACGGGAGACAGGACATGGATACAGAGCTGGGCAAGGAACAGCAACATTCTAGGTTTCATTCCCACCAACTTGTGAGGGTCCTGCTTTCCCCTCTGCTGAAATGGTCCTCAATGCGACAGCACAGGGGATCGCAAGCATCAATCCTGGCCCATGCTGTGTAAGTGATCTCTGTAATATTCTCCAGTCCCAATAATGCGTCCTCTGTTTGGAATCTCCACACCATTCTCTCTCTCTCTGTCTCTGTCAGGTTCTCCAATCCCTAACACCCTAATTCCTATACTTCTGCAGTAGATACTAAATTCCTTCATGTCTGTAAACCCTGACAGTCCTGTCTATCCCTGTAAGTTCCTCCCACCAATACCACCCTCCATGTCACTGTATTTGTCTTTAACCTCTCCATCGGTCCCTACCTAGGTAATCTTCTCCAGTTCCTACAACACTTCCTTAGCTGTGAAAAAATTGTAATATGCTTATCCTTCTCCAATTCTTTGATCTTTATCTTGTTAAATTTCACCCTCATTCCCGACACCATACCCCACGCGACCACTGGAACCTCTTTCAGTTTGTGCAACCCTCCCCATTTGTGTAACTGTCTCCAACCCAGTAACCTGGCATTCTCCATTGCCTTCCTATCTATGTAGCCTCCAGAGCCTAGAAACCGCCTTATATCTGTAAACATCTTCAGTCACGACAACCTTCCATATCTCTGTTAATATACACAATACTCTCCTAGATGAAACAGCTCCCTGTCTGTGCATCTCAGCCTGCCTACCTCTTCCTTTCTCCATCCCTATCCCTATCTCCAGAATCTAATCGAGCTCCCTCGATCTCTGTAAATTCCTCCAATCCCCAAACCCCTTTGTCCCGCTGACATTCTTGAACAGATGTAACTCTGTTTAACTCTAACATCCTTGAGTCCCTGTAAGCCACCCTATCTCTATAACCTGTACCCATCTGTTCAACCTCCCCACTACTGAGGAATGACTCCCTGTATTCGCCATAAGGCAGATGGAATGACAGTGAACAGATATGATGGAACTGTCATTTCGGAGATTTAGCTGCAGAATGACCATCGCTGGGAGGTGAATGCTGAAGGCTTGTTGGGATAGAGCCATAGAGTCAGAGAGATGTACAGCATGGAAACCGACCTTTCGATCCAACCCATCCATGCTGAGCAGATATTCCAACCCAATCTAGTCCCAATAGGCAGACTAGGTAAAAAGCCAACAAGTTGTGAAGGAATAATGAGGTTAATGCATTAATGAGACAGTCAAGTGGATCTGAATATGAAAAGTGGAGCTGAGAATAAGCAAGCAGCAGCAACCGTAAGCAGGAATTCTTTTGTAGGCACCAACCAGTGATAGGAATGTCAATATGGTTACAGTCAGGACACTGAATGTACTTATGGCAAGGGCAGTACAGTAACTGTGTGTGACAGTGGTCTCCATGCCGACTGATACAGCAATGAGTATCAGTGCTGTAATGGATAGAATCCTGGATTGTATGTGAGATGGTTTTCTATAACATCATATCATATTTGTAGATCAAATGCTGTGTACTAATAAATATCCAATAATCCCATTATAAAGGAGTTTTGTGAGCAGCGACCCATAATATTATGCAGGACATATTGAGTTTGTGCTCAGACTATGACATGTAGGAGGGGAATGAGGCCATTTGGCCAATTGGGTATGCTCTGTCCTTCAATCAGATCATGGCTGATCTGATACTGTTCAACTCTATTTTCCTGCCTTTTCCACAAAACCATTGTTTCCCTGATTCATTAAAATCTGCAGGAGCTTACAGAACAGTTGGAGAGGTAGACAGAAATAGCAAATTGAATTTAATCTGGACAAGTGTGAGCTGATGTCAAATTCAAGAAGAAAGTTAGCATACTGAGGGATATTGATATACAGAAGGATCTTGGTGCAAGTCAGTAACTCCCAGAAAATGGCAACAGAAGTGTTTCAGATGGGAAGGAAAGCAAATGGAGCACTAGCCTTCATCGGTCACAACGTTGGGTAAAGTGGTTTGCATTTGATGCTGTAATTGTATCAAATGTTTGTTTGGTCACATTTGGAGTACTGTGCACAGTTCTCATCTCCACAAAACAGGAAGGATGTGGAGTCTTTGGACAGGGTACAAAAGTGGTTTATCAGCACATTACCTGTGTTATGTTTTTAAGGGTGTCTTAGGTGTTAAGAGGAAATTAAACAAAGTTGGATTGCTTTGTGAGAGTATCAGAGGCTGACAGGCGACCAGGTACAGGGATATAACATTAGGACAGGGATAGATAATGTGGATAGTCAGAATCTCTTTTCCAATGTGTAACTTTCAAATACTAGAGCGCAGAGATTTAAGGTGAGAAAGAGAAAGTTTAAATGAGATTTGTGAGGCAAGTTTTTTTTTTAAACAGAGAGTGGAAGTTGCCAAGCAAGGTCATAGAAACAGAAATGTGAGTAAAGTTTTGAAGTGACATTTAGACATGAACGGACAGAGAATAGAGGGTTATGGACCCATGTGCAGGCAGATGGTATGAGTTAGAATAGCATCATGGACAGCATAGACGTGGTGGGCCGAAGGACCTGTTGCTGTGCTCTGCTGTTCTATTTTCTAACTTCGCAGCCTCTGCCCGATCAGAGCCCCTCAGAATCTTGGATGGTTCATTCCATTTCTCTCTCATTATCTAAACTTCAATGGGTTCAACCTCAACCTACTCCACCTCTGCTCGTTAGAAAATCCCTCCATTCCCAAAATCAGCCGAGTGACCCTTCTCCGGACTGCGTCCAATGCGACAATATCTTTCCTTCGGGCACTCACACTGTTCATAATATTCGAGGTGTGGTCTGACTTGTACCTTGCATAGTCTTAGCTTGACCTGCCTATTTTTAGACTCCATTCCCTCTGTAATAAATGCCAGCATTTCATTTGCCTTCTCTATTACCTGCTGAACCTGTGGGCTACCTTTTTCAGATTGATAAACAAGAACTCCCTCAGCCCTTTCTGCTGTCAGTCTGAAACCAAATAGTGTTAGCCTGATAGTAAGTCGGGAGCATATTGACATTGTTAGAAAGGATATGTCAATATGCAATAACTGGCCACTTGGAAACACATTTGATAAAAGAGAATTTGTTTTTGAGCCTGTTGGATTTAATTTGTTGGTGTGAATATAAATGACAGGTTTGAAAGGGTGTAGAAGGGGTGGAGTGGTATAGGGGATATGGTGTATTTGAATTATCAGAAGCCTTCACGCAAGTTTCAATAAGGGCTAAAGAGTAACTTGGGAGAGAATAGGGCCCCTTAAAGATCAGTAAGGTCGCCTATGTGTGGAACCCGAGGAGATGGGTGAGATCTTCGACAAAATAGTCCTGTCAGTATTTACTGTGGCGAAAGACATGGAAGCTCAGGAACTTGGGGAAATAAATAGTGATGTCTTGGAAAGAATCCTCACCAGAGAAGAGAAGGTGCTGGAATCTTAAAACAAATAAAAGTAGATCAATCCTCATTAGCTCATTAGGTTTATCCTAGAATATTGTGGGAAGCTAGGGAAGAGGTTGCAGTGTCCCTTACAGAGATATTTATATTATCAACAGATGCAGTGAGGTGTCGGAAGATTGGAGGGAACATTATGCTGTTCCATCACATAAGGGCTGCAGGGAAAAGCCAGGAAATTACAGCCCAGTGAGCCCAGTGGTGGGGAAGTTGTTGGAGGAGATTCTGAGAGAAAGGAGCTATGTGTATTTGGAAAGGCAAGGGCTGATTAGAGATAGTCAGCATGGCTTTGTGAGTGGGAAACCGTGTTTCACAAACCGGATTGACTCTTCAAGCAGGTGGCCAAGAGATCGATGAAGGCAGAGCAGTGAACATTGTCCACGTGGACTTTAGCGTATCATTTAACAAGGTTGAAAGGGATGTAGAACATCTTGTCAAGAGGAAGAAGGAAGCTTATTTAAGTTTGAGGAAGCAAGGATCAGATAGGTTTCTACAGGGTAACATGGAATAGCACGATGGCCCAGTGGTTAATATTGCTCCCTCATAGCACCCAGCAGTCGATTTCGATTCCAGCCTCAGGTGACTATCTGTGTGGAGTTTGCACGTTCTCCCCGTGTCAGCATTGGTTTCCTCCAGGTGCTCCGGTTTCCTCCACCGCCCAAGGATGTGCATTTCAGGTGACTCAGCCATGCTAAATTGCCCATAGTGTTCACGGATGTGTAGGTTTGGTGCATAAGTCGGGGCAAATGGAGAGAATTAGGTTGGGGGATGGTTCTGGTTGGGGTACATTTTGGAGGGTTGATATGGAGTTGTGGGGCCAAATGGCCCATTCCCACACTGTAGGGATTCTCTGAAGGTACCAGTAACGAAATGAAGAATGGACTTAGGACAGCTAGAAGGGGGCATGAAAAAGTTTTGTTGGGAAGGATTAAGGAAAACCGTAAGGCATTCTCCACTTATGGGAGGAACAAGAGGATGGTCAGAGTGGGGGTCGGGTCGATCAGGGATAGTGAAGGGAACTTGTGCCTGGAGTTACAGGAGGTAGGGGAAGTCCTTTATGCATACTGTGCTTTAGTATTCACTACTGATAGGGACCTTGTCATTTGTGAGGACAGCGTGAAACAGGCCGATATATGTGAACAGGTTGATGTTAAAATGAGGGTGTGCAGAGTATTGTGTAAAACATAAGGATAGAAAAGTCTATTGGACCAGACGGGATGTGCCCAAAGTTACGACACGAAGTGAGGGAAGAGATTGCTGTGCACTTGGCAATGACCTTTGCGCCCTCACTGTCCACTGGAGTTGTACCAGATGGTTGCAGGGCGGCAAGTGTTATTCCCTTGTCCAGTAAAGGGAATGCCGATAACGCTGGGTATTTCAGACCTGTCAATCTTATGTCTGTGGTATGCAGATTATTGGAGAGGACTCCGAGACAGGATTTATAATTCATTGGAAAATGATAGTTTGATTAGAGATAGTCAGCATGGCTTTGTAAGGGGCAGGTCATGCCTTACAAATCTTATTGAGTCCTTTGACGATGTGACAAAACACCTTTATGGCTCATTCAGAAAGTACGGAGATATGGGAAACAGGGAAACCTGTCTGTCTGGATACAGAATTCCTGGCCCAAAGAAGATCGAGGGTGATGATGAATGGAAAGCATTCATCCTGGAGCTCAGCGACCAGTGGCTTTCTGCAGGGAGAGGTTACAGGACCTCTGCTCTTTGTGGTTTTATAAATGACTTGGATGTGAGTGGAAGAGTGGGTTAGTAAGTTTGGCAATGCCACGAAGGTTGGTGGAGTGGCTAATGTAGGTTGCAATGGGGCAATGACAGGATGCAGAGCTGGGCTGAGAAGTGGTTGAATCTGCAAAAGTATGAAGTCAGTCATTTTGGAAGACTGAATTTGATTGCAGAATGCAGGGTTAAAGGTAGGATCCTTGACAGTGTGGAGGAAAAGAGGGATATTGTGTTCCAAGTCCATAGATCCCTCAAAGTTGCCACACAAGCTAATAGGCTTGTTAAGAAGGAATATATTGTGTGGGATTTCATTAGTTTGGGGATTGAGTTTTAAAGCCGTTAGGTTATGCTGCAGCTGTACAGAGCTCTGGTTAGACCCCACTTGGAATATTGTGTTCAGTTCAGGTTCCCTCATTACAGAATAGATGTGGAAGCTTTAGAGTGGGTAAAGAGGAGATTTACAAGGATGCTTCCCGTACTGGAGAGCATGTCTTATGAAGAAAGCTTGAACAAGCTTAGGCTTTTCTCATTGGAGTGAAGAAGGGTGAGTGGTGACCTGGTAGTGGTGAACAAGATGACGAGAGGCACAGAGAGAGTGAATAGTGAGAGACATTTTTCACCCTGACAAAAATAGCTATTACAAGGGGGTATAATTTTCAGGTGATTCACGGATGGTGAAGGGGAGATTTCAGATGTAGGTTCGTTACATATAGAGTGGTGGGTGAGTGGAATGCACTGCCAGTGGTGGCAGTAAAATTAGCTGCATTCGGGACATTTAATATACTTCTGGATAGGCACATGGATGATAATAGAATGAAGGGTACGTCGGTTAGTTTGATCATACAGTCGGATAAAAGGTTGGCATGGCATCATGGCCGAAGGGTCTTGTGCTGTACTGTTCTGTGTTCTGTGTCTGTATGTTAAGCTCATATCAATGTAAAAGGATATGGCATTCAGGAGGAGCTAGTCAACTGGATACAAACTTGGCTTGATGGTAGGAGACAGAGGATGATGGGAGACATTTTGTTTTTCTGACTGGAGGCATGTGACCAGCGGTGTAGTGGGCCCACTGTTGTTTGTTATTTGGATACATGGTTTGGATGGGAATATTGGTTTTGTGATAAGTAAGCTTTTTGGCTGACACTGAAATTGGTGGTAAACTGGACAGTGATGAAGATTATCTATGAAACAACAGGATGGACAGTACACTGGGATAGTGGACTGAAGAATAGCAGATGGAGTTTAATTAGAAAACTGTGCAGTGTGCAATTTTGATGAAACAAACCAGGGTGGGGTGTATATAGTTAATGTTTGGACCCTGGGTAGTGTTGTCCATCAGTGACCCAGGGATGCAGGTACACAATTCCTTGAAAGTGGTGTCACAGGTAGACAGACTGGTGAAGCAGGCGTTTGGGATGTTACCTTCATTGGTCAGAGCATTGAGAGGTGACCAATGGTGTCATGGTGTATCTGTACAAGACATTGGTGAGACCACCATGAAACCATTGTTGATCAGCAGGATGAACTCATCTAGTTCACTTACCTCCTTTAGGGAAGGACATCTGACACTCTAACCTGGTCTGGCCTACACGTGACTCCAGACCCACAACAATTTGGTTGACTCTGAGCTACCATCTGGGCAATAAGCAGTGGGGGGGAAAAGATTGATGGTCCAATCAGTGGCAGTCTCATCACATGAATGAACAAATAAAAATACATGTGTCCCTCCCTACCTCTGAAATCCCATCCAGCTGCAGCAATCCATACTGGCTTTGTAACATCGTTCAGGCCGTGACCATTCTCTGTAACACTCTCACCAGCTCCATCACCTTCCATTCTTCCTGTTCCTATCGCTTCAATATGTCCTGACAATATTACCCCTTCCCAATGCCCCCCCCCCCGGTAGCAGACCCTTTAAAACTTATTCCGAAAACACTCTCTAATTTCAGGATTTTAAGTACTTTTTTGGTGATCTTCTCAGCCTCATAATCTAGTATGAATCGTTTTGTCCTGAGTAAGGGACCAGTGGAGATTTCTTGTTGAAGTTATGTCTGTTTCAATGGAATGTCCTTTATTTGAATGATTTGCACTGTTCCTTCAAATGTTTTCCACTGTTCATTTACAGACACACGTTTCAGTCTGTTTCGCCTGTTTGTTTTTTTTTGGTCAGTTCTCCTCTTAAAATCATGTAATTGGCTATTTTTATTTCTAGTTGTAGCTTGTCCTTTCTGTGATTCACTTTAAAACTTCATATTTCTTTGAACTGCATTTTCTCACAATTTCCTAGAGGATCTCTCCAGGTGATATTACTCATTCACTAAGTTTCATCACACAACGGTCGCTCTGAGATAGTTACATCCCTAGCCAGTTGCACAATGTGTTATTCAAAGAAACACTGAAAAAAAAATTCTCTGAACTCCTCTTCCAATATCGCTCTTGTCAGTGTGAATGTCCCAGATTTTGGGAATATTGAAGCTTCCCAAAATTATCACAATGCTTTTATTAAAAATTCCAGTTGATTCCTATTTATCGCAGTGATGAGCAATGAAATGCTGTTCGGTGGCTGAAACTGTTCTGCTGCTTGTGTCCTTGGCAAGTAGTAGCCAGAATTTACATTCAGACTGACTCTACTTCATGATCTGATGCCAAATGCTTTTTGTGTAATACCTTTATTATCCATTATTGTTAGCGTTACCCATTTTTCCTGAATTTCCACAAGGTTGTGAAACGTTGAATATTTATGTTCCATCTTTTGTTCTTTCTGGAACCATGTCTCACTGCTGTCTAATTCTCTTTTATCTCTGTGTCACAAGTCCATCTACCTTATTGCAGAGACTTTGTCCATTCCAAACAAAACATAATTTACTCTTTCCCACAATTTCCTGTCATAAATGATTCACTGATGTACGGTTTTAACTAAACTTTTTCCCATCCTGTTCCTTTCTGCTTGTCTTCAGGCACATCCCCATGCTGTTCCGATGCTTCCCTTTTCTATTTGGATTTGGAAAGCTCCTTTCACCTGAATCCTGTCTCTGCATCCTCTCTGTTAGTTTACAGCCCTGTCCATAAACCTACCGACAGGATTGGCCAGGACACTGGTCCCATCATGGTTCCAGTGGGGCCCAGTGCAACGGGATTGATTTTATTAGCTCATAGGATGTTGGTATCTCAGTCTGACCTGCCTTTCATGCCCACCCCTAGCTGCCCTTGAACTGAGTAACTTGCTCGGCCATTTCAGAGCGTCATTGATAGACAAACACTTTGCTGTGGGTATTGTGTGCAGACCACGTGAGGATAGGCAGATGTCCTTCTCGAAATGACAAGTGTTTGTATTTTTGTACATTAGCAATTGTCTCATATTTATTTATGGATTGTTAATTATTATCTTTAAAAGTATTGTTTTCAAATTCCCCCATTTCTGATTGTGGGATTCAAACATGTCCCCTCGAACATTAGCTGAAGTTTTGGATACATGCTCTAGCAATAATACCACTAGGCCATCACTTCGCCTGCTAACTGGTTGCTCCTTCCTGACCAGTTATGCCATCATGAAGCAGAATCCCTTCTTCCCACACAATGGATTGATTCTGAGGCCTTCTGATATGATTGTATGAGCCTGATACCTTCCAGCACTCTGGTGATATCATACAGTATCTCTCTCCATGTGGTATCCCTCACTATGTGGATCTAATTGCTGCCTCTCTCAATGCACCTCGCTCTTATAGTTACTCCAGATCCTGAGTCAACAGAATTCTCCACTCCAGGGAGACGCAGCAGCACAGGCCGGGGACGGAGTCTGGGATTTTCCAGATCTCTGTTTTATTCAGGACCATTCTCCATTTGTAATTCTCACTACATCAGTATAAATTCCCATTCTGTGTATTTTTCTGTCTCCTGTAGGTGCTCAGGAAAGTCCTGACTCAATAGATTTCACAGTTGCTGGGTGTCTCGTCCATCACTACATTGAAGATGGTTGGTCAGCCAGAGAGACCAAGGGCAGGGAGATCTAGAGTCTTCAATAAATCCTGCAGTGAGGTAAGATCACTCAGTGTACAGAGCGGAGAGCAATGAGAGGGCTCCAAGCATCGGCTAACAAGACATGACATAGATACAGTGTTGGAGGGGGAGCAGAGTACAGACAAACCTCAGGCTCAATCACCACCCCTGCTGTAATTTTTGATGTACTGAGACAGTATCGGGAGTGTCACAGTTATCGATCCGGGCCTGTGCAGTCTTAGTGAGCATTAGTACAACAGAGGGGAAAGCAGACTTCCCAACAGAGGGTGGGAATGCTGCCTGGGATCTCTCTTCCATATTCCCCTCTCCAACACTGTATCTTTGGCATGTCGCATGGACCGGTGTCTTCCATAATTTTTAACTCCTATAACAGTTCCTGACCCTGTAACCTTCTCCCTTCCCTATAGTCCCTCCACATATTTGAAATGTACTGCATTCCAGCCTACCATCCCTATCTCTGTAACTTGCTTCAGTGTCTAGTGTGCCTTATCTCGGTAGACTCCTCCTCCAATGACAGACTCACGCAGCACGGAAACAGACCCTTTGCTTTGATCCAACTAGTCGATGCTGAACACGGTTCCTGAACGAGTCGCGTTTCCCTGCAATTGGCCCGTATCCCTTCAAACCTTCTCCTCTCCATGTATCCACCCAAATGTCTTTTTCATGTTGTCATTGTGCTTCTCTCCATCACTTCCCCTGGCAGCTCATTCAATTTGTGCACCATGCTCTCTGTGAAAAATGTTCTCCTCTGATCCCTTTTAAGTCTTCCCTCTCCCACATCATATTTCTGCCCTCCAGTTATGGACTCCCCTACCCTGGGGTAGAGACCTTCACTATTCACCTTACCTGTACCCCTTATGGTTTATAAACCTTTATAAGATCACCTCTCAGCCACCTACACCTAATGGAAATATGAAGGATAACGATACAAATATCTCTGCCACGGTCCCCACTGCGACTTTGCCACAATGTTCTGGGATACACTTGTTCAGGACCTAGGACTTTCTATACCTTTGTATTCTAAGACCTCCAGCACAACCTCTTCTGTAATGGGGACTCTTTTCAAAACATCACTGTTTCTTTCCTTTTGTTTCCTAGTCTTTGTACACAGTACGCTCCAACATGAAATATTCATTTTGGGTCGCACCCATTTCCTGTGGTTCCATGCATGGATGGCCTTATTGATCTTTGAGGGGCTCTATTGTCTCTCGTAGTCTTTTTGTACTTGTGTGCTGTAGAATCTCTTTGGATTCTCCTTAACCTTATCTGCCAACTCTATCTCATTCCCCTGTGTTGCTTTCCAGCTTATCCAGCCTCTCTGTTTCTGTAAATCACTCCAGTATCAGTATCATCTTCGTCAATCTTTGTTCGATTTGCAGTTTCCTGAAATAGGATGATCAGAATTCTACACAGTACACCAACTGGAGACCCAGCAATGTCTTGTACAGCTGTATCAACCCATTTACTCAATGCTCTGACCCATGAGGGCAATGTGCCGAATCTGCTTTCCCCGCCCTGTCCACCTGTGATGCCACTTCCAAGGAACAATGTAAGTGCACCCCTTGGTCTTTCTCTGCTAGACAACACTGTCCAGAGCCCAACCATTAACTGTGTTAGCCTTCCTGGTTTATCTTAACAACACCCAACACCTGAATTCAACTCCCATCTTTCATTTCTTGACCCACTGGCTCAGTTGATTAAGATCACCTTTGATAACTGTATTCGCTGCCAATTATAACATGTATTTTACTATCCACAAATTTACAAACAATAATTCATATATTCTCGTTTATGTCAATAATGCACATGTGTGGATCCTGCACCTATCCTTATGGCACACCGCTGGTCAGAAGCCCCAGTCTGCACAACAACCCTCTCCCACTACCCTCTGTTTCTTACTGTCAAGCCCATTTTGTGTCCGTTTGTGTCCGCCTCCAACAACATTCGCACGACTGACATCAAGCTAATTGGTGTTTAGGCCCCTGGCTTTCCCTCACAGCCTATCCTAAATACTGGCACAACATTAGCCACCCTCCAGACTTCCACCTCACCACCCGTGGCTGTCAGTGATAGAAATATCATTGTAAGTATCTTCCCTAACGTACCCCAATGTCCTAGGATATACATGATTAGTTCCCAGGGAGTTGAATAATTTTAATGTGTTTGAAAACCTTCAGCATCTCCTGTTCTCCAATGTGGGCTCTTTTGAAAATATAATTGTTTATTTCCCTGCTTCCCCAGCGTTTTTTTTCCACAGTAAATTCTGACGTGAATTTCTTGTTTCTGACCTCACTCATTTCCTGTGGGTTCACACTCGAATGGCTTCATTGATCTTTAAGGGGTCACATCCTGTCTCGAGTTAATCTTCTGTTGTTAATATACTTGTAGAATCTCTTTAGATTTTCCTGAACCTTATCTGCCAAAGCTCTGTCAGTTCCCCTTTAGGCCCTCATGGTTTCCCTCTTAAGAGTAGTACTACACCCACAATGTTCTTCAAGGGATTGACTTAATCCAGCTGGCTATATAGGACATGTGTCCCCTTTTGTCTTGACCAGAGCATTAATATCCCCAGTCATCCAGCATTTCCCACGTGTCAGCATTGTCCTTCACACTAACAGGAATATGCTGGCCCTGAAATCTTAATTTGTCTCTCTTTTGAAAGAATCCCACTTGCCCGACATCCCTTTAATTTCAAATAGCCTCCATGAATCAACTTTTGGACAGTCTTGCCGAATACCTTCTGGACTGGGGCAAGGCCAGTGTTGATCTTTAACTTGTGGACCAGGCCTGTCCTTTTCCATCGCTATTTTCAAACTAATAGAATTGTGGCGACTTTGTTAAAGTGCTGCCCCACAGACACTTCAGCCCCTTTCTCCACCTTGTTTCCGAGGGGAGGTGTTGTTTCATTCCGTTCTCCAGTCGGACCACTTACATACTGACTGAGAAAGTTTTCTTGAACACACTGAACAAATCCCTCCCATCCAAGCTGCGAACATTATGGCAGTCTCAGTCTAGGTTTGGAAAGTTAAATCCCCGACCATTACAACTCTATCATTCTTACAGATACTTGACATCTCCGACGTATTTGCTGCTCAATTTCCCGCTGACTACTGCAGGCCTGCAGTACCGTCATATCAAACTGATCATCCAGCTGTATTTCTAAGTTCTGCTATTACAGTTTCACTGGGCGATCCCCAGGAATATGCTCTCTAAGCGCTGCAGTGATGTTTTCACTGATCAAAAACACCAATCCCCCTCTTCTCTTGCCTCTCCTTCTATCCTTCCTGTAGCATCTGTCCCGGGAACATTGAGCTGCCTGTCCTGCCCCTCCCTCAGCTGTGTTTCTGTAATTCCTGTGATGTCCCTGTCCCATGCTCCCAACCATACCGTGCGTTCATCTGTATAACCTGTTAGGCCTTTTACAT
The DNA here is from genome assembly GCF_037043375.1 of Chiloscyllium plagiosum. Taxonomy (NCBI): domain Eukaryota; kingdom Metazoa; phylum Chordata; class Chondrichthyes; order Orectolobiformes; family Hemiscylliidae; genus Chiloscyllium; species Chiloscyllium plagiosum. Next base: position 77,478,218 of record NW_028270176.1, read on the forward strand.
TAAAGTAAATGCAGCTTAATTTATCAGTTTTCCCTCATTGCCTGCTATGCTCTTGCCGGGCTTGTTGATTGAAATGATTCTCTTGAAATTCTGTCCCAGCCTCAACCTTCAGACCGCAGCCTGAGGCCACCCCCCTCACTGTGGACAACACCCTCACCTTTCATGTCATCTACAAACCTGCTAATGATTCCTTCTGCTTTCACATCCAAGTGACTAATGCCCCTAAGGAACAGCAATGGTTCCTGCACAGATCCCTGTGGTACATCCGCTGGGCAAAGGTTTTCAATCACAAAGCCAACCCACACAACCATTTTGGATCCAATTTGCCAACTTGCCTTGGATCCCATGGGCTCTTCCCATTTGGATGAGCCTTCCACGTGGGACCTTGTCAAAGGCCTGAATGAATTCCATGGAACCCACATCATCTGCACTGCCCTCATCAATATCTTCAATTGTAATTTCAAAGAAATTTCAGCTGATTTCATCAAACATTATCTTCCTCTTCCAAATCCGTGCTGAGTATCACTAATCGATCCCTGCCTTTCCAGTTATTGATTCAACCTGTCCCTTAGCATTGTTCCCAATTACCCTCTCACTGCTGTCAGACTACCTGTTCTGAATTTCCTGGCCTATCCCTGCTACCCTTCTTGAATAAAGGAACCACATTAGTGATCCTCCAGTCATTCAGTACTTCACCCATGGCCAGCAAAGTATTAAATATATCCACCAGGGCCCTAGCAATCTCCTCCATTACCTCCCATAGCAGTCTGTGATACATTTCATTGGGTACTGGGGATTTCTCCACCTTTATGCCTATGAAAATATTTAATACCTCCTCCTTATTGATCTTAACATATTCTGGAACCTCACCATCCTGACTGAAATCCCCGGCTACAATGTCTTTGTCCTGTGTGAATAGAGATGGGAAGTATTCATTGAAGACCTCACCTGCTTCCTCTGGCTCCATGCACAGATTGTCCCTTTGTTTTCTCACAGGCCTCCCTCTTTCGCTGGGAATCCTCTTACTCTCACGATGCTGATAAAATACCTGTGGCTTTTCCGCAATCGTATCTGCCAAATATATTTCATGACCATTGTTTGTCCCTCATTTTCCACAATCCCCTTCCACTCTCTATACTTGTGAAAGGCTTCACCAGATTTTATTGCACTGTATTTTCTTTATCAAACTCACGATATCACTTGATCAGTATTTCCTGGACTTGCTGCCTTTACTATTCACTCTTCAAGGAGCACACTGGCCCTGCGTTCTCACTGCATCACTTTAAATTACTCCCACTTTCCTAACATGGACCCAACTGCAGGGAGTTCCTCCCAGTCTCTGTTTGCCAGATCCTCTCTAATGATCGCAATACTGATAGGAGCTCAGATGTGAGGGGGACTGACAGGAGACTGTGTGGCTGCAGAAGAGACCCCAGGATGATGTGCTGCCTCCCGGATGCCAGGGTCAAGGATGTCTCTGAGCGGTTACTGAACATTCTGAAGGGGGAGGGTGAACAGCCAGAGGTCATTGTGCACATCGGTCCATATGACAGAGGTAGGCAAAGGGATGGGGTCCTGTGAAATGAGTACAGGGAGTTAGGGGAGAAGTTAAAAAGGGAGGATATTTATATTAATGATCTCCAGATTACTCCCAGTGCCACGTGCCAGTGAGGATAGAAATATAAAGATAAGCCGGATGGATGTGTGGCTGAGAAGCTGGTGAAGCGGGCAGGGTTTTCAGTTCTTGGGCCATTGAGATCTCTTCTGGGGTAGAGGTGACCTGTGCAAAGGGGATGGTTTGTACTTGAAGCAGAGGGGCACTAATATCCCAGGGAGGAAATTTTCTCGAGTTACCCAGGAGTATCTAAACTAGTTTGGCAGGGAGTTGTGACTCTGAGTAAGAGAGGGCCCATCGAAAAGTCAGAGGAAAGTACATCAGCCATCAAGAGCAAGGATAGCCAGGGGCATAGTCGAGGGAACGTAAAGACTGCTGGTTTAAAGGGCATTTGTTTCAACATACTAGTCCTGACTAGTAAGGCAGATGAGCTCAGAGCATGGATTAGCTCTGGGAACAAGGATATTATAGCTGTAACAGAAACATAGCTGAGAGAGGGCAGGATTGGCAGCTCACTGTTCCAGGATACAGAAGCTACAGGCGTGACAGAATGACAAGCAAGTGAGGGGGGAGCTGCCCCTTTGATTAGGAAGGACATAACAACAGTGGTTAGAGACCATCAAATGAGGCCATATATTTAAACCTTAGAAACAAAAAGGGGATGGTCTGTCTGCAGGGATGGTGTTCTAGACCCTCAAATGGCCAGCGGGTACTAGAGGAGAAAATGTGTCGTGAGTTTGCAGGTATCTATAAAAATAATAGAATAGCATTGGATGGAGATTTTAACTTCCCCTGGATTGACTGGGTCATCCAGAGTGTAAAAGGTCTGTACTGGGTGGAATTTGTATAATGTGTCCTAAAAGGTTTCTGAAAACAAGACGTAGACGGCTCTACGCTACTCAGGCGGATGCAACACGAGACCTCTCCTCAGAAAACGAGGTCAGACTGAAGTATCAGTGGGAGAGCACCTTGCGTCCAGTGACCACAACTGTTTTTGTTTTAACAGAGTTATGGAAAAAGATCAGACGGGTTGACAGATTTAGGTCTTAAACTGGAACTGGGCCAATATTGGAGCCATTCAGCAGGATCAAGCAGGGTTTGATTGGGTGAAGGAAAAAAAATCACACAACACCAGGCTACAGTCCAGATGGTTTATAGAGGAACCTCGATTATCTGAACTAGATGGGCGGGCACTATTTCGTTCGGATAATTGAGTGTTCAGTTAATCGATTCAATGCCTTTCCTCTGGGGCTCGGAGTTTTCAGTCCAGTCTGCTCCCTGTTCAGGTTACTAGGCAGCAACAAGACATGAGCGAGCCCCCACGCCCTGCCAGACCCCAAAAACACATCCCGCTCGCCTCCAAACCCATCCAACACCGCCCCCACCCGCCCCTCAATGTCACCCCCCCACCTGTCCCAAACCTACGAAAAAGTGGCCCCTGCCGCCAAAACCGTCGGACATCACCCTCCACTCGCCGCCTGCCCCACTTCCTAAACACGTTCGACATCAACCTCAGCCAGTCCCCAAACCCGCACAACACCACCCTCCGCCTACCACACCCACTGTCCAATCCATGTCCACGGCCGTGTCCCCGGCCCCCTGCCCCCATCATCCCCTCCCTCTTCTGGGCAGCTGGAGTGGACACCAACAGTAAGACAAAAATTGCCTTTGAGGGGGTAAGTCTCGAAATAGCGCACATGCACATGCACACACACGTTCAGACAGCCACACACAACCTTTTTACTGCAACATCTCAAAAAGTTTCACCTTTGCCCTATACAGAACAGTGTTCGAGAGAATATCTGGGGAAGGGGGGAGGGGTTAGGATTTATCCTTATATTTAACTCTCGGCTAAGTGTGGGGAGAGAGTGAGAAGTCAATCATTTGGAGATGGTCCCTGGGCTCGATGTCCAGGACTGTTCTCAGCAGCAATTCAGACAGCCGAGATCGGTTTTAATCAGTATAAACAAAAACACAACACAATCAGGGTTGAAACGGCTCTTTGATGTAATGTTTCTATTGGGACCTCAAGATCTCCTTTGAATAATCTGATATTGGGTTAATTGATATTTGGATAATCGAGGTCCCTTTGTATTTGAAAGCGCTAGATTTAGAAACTCTGGTGATCATTGTAAAAAGATAAAAGACTTAATCTAAGCTGTTTAATATTTCATTCCATGACACTACATTCCTGTTTCTATAAATTCTGTGCCTTAGGATTGTGCTCCACATCCACCTGTTGAAGAAGCAGTGCTTCGAAAGCTAGTGCTTGCAAATAAACCTGCTGGACTATAACCCGTGTTGTGTGATTATTAACTTTGCCCACCCCGGTTCAACACTGGCACGTCCAAATCATGACTAAAATCGATTGGGTCGGTCTGTTGGAATTAAAAGGAATGACTGGCAAATGGGAAGCTTTTAACAGTGTTCTCTCAAGCATCCAGTATGTTCCTGTTAGGGTGAAGGGAAAAGCTAGCAGGTTTAGGAATCCCTGGCCAAAGAGAGGTGTGTCACTCTGTTCACGACACATTGTCTTTAATGTTTCTGTATCTATGTAACCTCTTACAGTCCTAAATACACGATCAATCTGGGGAGACCCAAATAGCCTGTCAGGTCCCTGCAGCACTCCCAACCGGAAGAACAAATCATGTGACTTTCAGTTCCGATAAGACTCACAATCTGTGTAACATCCTCCCATCACTCGCACCCTACTATTAATGTAATCTCCTCCAGTCTCCATCCACTACTCATCTCCATAACCTTCTCCAGCACTTACACCTCTATCTGTGTAAACGCAACCCTTCCCACTTTTGCCATTCTGGAGGAGGTTACTAATGCTCCCTTATCTATGAAACTGTCTCCAACCAAAATTTCTGGAAAATCTGTCAGACACCACACCCTCCGTATCTAACTAATCTGCAGAACCGAAACCTTCCTGTATCTATAAACATCATCTATGACCACCCTCCATATCTCTGTTTGGTCCTCCAGTCGAAACAACCCACTTTCTCTCTAAACTTCTCCATTCACCTAAAACACTCCCGTCTGTGTAAACTGCTCCATCCTACAAACATCCATATCTGTGTAAACTGTTCCATCCATCCCAACCCCTCCTTCTCCATGAACTCCTGCAGGCCCGACAGCCCTCCACATTTCTGTAACACCCTCGTGGTTCTATGGTCCTCCGTCCCCGTGAAACCACCCCAGTCCCCACAGCCCTCCCAGTCTGGGTCGTCTGTTCCTGATCAGACCATTGGTGTTTCTGTTACCTGTGGCACTCCGAGCAAACCTTCCTAATTGTATCTATTCATTCAGATCCCATCCTCTCTAGCCTCCATAAACACCTTCCTGCCATTGTGACCCTCTCAATTTAGAACACAGAACAGTACAGCACAGTACAGGCTCTTCACCCCTTGATAATGTGCCGATCTTTTATCCTACTCTAACCTGCAGACCATTCAAAGAAGAAAAGAACAAAGAAAATTCCAGCACAGGAACAGGCTGTTCGGCCCTCCACACCTGTGCTGACCCAGATCCTCTGTCTAAACCTGCTGCCTATTTTCTAAGGATCTGTATCCTTTTGATTCCTGCCCATTCATGCATCTGTCTAGATACATCTTAAATGACGTCATCGTTCCCGCCTCTACCACCTCCACTGGCAACGCGTTCCAGGCCCCATCACCCTCTGCATAAAGAACGCTCCACGTATATCTGTCCTAAACCTTTCCCCTCTCACTTTGAACTTGTGACCCCCAATAAGTGCATTCCACAGTCTGGGGCAAAAAGCTTCTTGCTACCCACCATGTCTACACATCTCATGAGTTTCTAGACATCAATCAGGTCTCCAGTCAACCTTTGTCTTAATCTATTCAATCTCTCTTTATAGCTAGCCCCTTCCATACCAGACAACATCTGGGTGAACTTCCTCTGCACCCTCTCCAAAGCATCCACATCCTTTTGGTAATGTGGTGATCAGTACTGTATGTAACATTCCAAACGTGGCCGAATCAAAATCCAATACAACTGTAACATGACCTGCCAACTCTTTTACTCTATATCCCGTCCAATGAAGGAAAGCATGCTGTATGCAGCTTTCACCACTCTACTGACCTGCGTTGTCACCTTCAAGGAACAATGGACCTGAATACCCAGGTCTCTCTGTCCGTCAAATTTCGCCAGGACTTTTCCATTTATTGTATAGTTCACTTTTGAATTGGATCTTGCGAAATGCATCACCTCACATTTGCCTGGATTGAACTCCCCATCTGCCATTTCTCTGCCCATCTCTCCAATCGATCTATACACTGTAGTGTTCTCTGACTGTCCCCGTCACTATCTGCGACTCCACTAATATTAGAGTCATCTGCAAACTTACGAATCAGGAAACTGATTCCTTCGTCCAAATCATTAATGTATTTCACAAACAACAGTGGACCCAGTACGGATCACCGTGTAACACCACAGGGCACAGGTCTCCATTTTGAGAAATTCATTTTACTGTAATCCATGTGCATATCCAAACGTTAATTAAATGTCCCTAATGTTGCTCTCTCTACCACCAACGGTGGCAGTGCATTCCACATTCCCACCACTCTCTGTGTAACGTACGTACCTCTGATATCTCCCATAAACCTTCCTCCAAGTACTTTAAAATTATGCCCCATCGTTATAGCTATTTTCACAATGGGAAAATTCTCGGGCCAGCCACTCTGTGGATGCCTCTAATCATCTCGTACGTCTCTTATCATCTCGTACACCTCTACCAAGTCAGCTCTCATCCTTTTTCATTCCAATGAGAAAAGCCCTGGCTTCCCCAACATTTCTTCATTAGACCTGCCTTCCAATCCAGAAAACATCCTTATAAATCTCTGCACCCTCTTCGAAGCTTCCACATCTTTCCTATAATGAGGCGACCGGAACATAACACAATATTCCAAGTGTGGAGTAACCAGAGTTGTATGGAGCTGCAGCATAACCTCACAGGTCTTAAACTCAATCCCCCTGCTAATGAAAGCTAACACATCACATGCCTTCGTACCATCCCTATCAACTTGGCTGGAATCTTTGAAGGATCTATGAACGTGGACCCCAAGGTCTTCTGTTTCTCCACACTACCAAGAATCCTGCCTTTAACTCGGTAGAGGTTTTCTGCAGAATCCTTCAATACAAAACTCATAAACTGTGAAGCGTCTTCCCGTTCCCACAATCCTCCTTAGCTCTGTAACCTCTTTTATTGATGTGAACCCTCAAAACTACCAAAGCCAATTTCAACCACTTCAATATTACTAATAACTGCAAAATCCTCCAGTCCTGATATTCCTCCTAACTCTGTAACCCTCACCATCCTCCAGTACCCTTCTGGGGAACATTGCAGAAGAAGGAAGAGTTGTAGAGTCCGGGTCATGTTACGGAGGTAGGAAGAGCTGCAGAACCTGGAGGATGGTACAAATGTAGGAAGGGACGGGGATCTTGCAGGAGGTTAGAGGGAGCGGGATTCATATTACCTGCAGGATGGGACCGAGACTGCGTTGTGGAACCTGAAGGATATTTTAGTCTGAATGATTCATTTGTTTTTTTTTATTAGACTATTGGGCCGATCTTGATGACCTAATTTTGCTGATGTTTACCAGAATTGGCTGTGCACAGCTTCAGATTCCCAGGCTGGGAAATGTGAGTTCAGATGTGAATCTATTTGCCCATTCTGTCCGTGTGCCTGACACTGACCTGGTGCTGCTCTAGTAGAAAGTTCTCTCCGTGTATCTGGTAGCCTCCAGATTGACAGGACTGACCACAGGACTCACCTCATCAAAGCCTTCATTTAGAATGTTCTTTTTTATTATTATTTTCAAGTGACAGTTTCGTGAGATGCAGGAATTGGGGTGATTCCATTTTAAGAGAATGAAACCTTTATCATTGGAGATTGGGAAGCCTTCAAAAATGAGATAACGGTTTTCCAGAGACAGTATATAGTATTCCTGTTAGGGTGGAAGGAAATGCTGGTGGGTGTAGGGTATGCTGGATGACAAGAGAATGAAGATTTTGGTTAAGAAAAAAAGGAAAAATTTGTCAGGTATAGACACGAGAAATCAAGTGAATTCTCAGAATATAAAGGCAGGAGGAGTATACTTAAGAGAGAAATCAGAAGTGTAAAAAGGGGACATGAGATAGCTTTGACAAATAGTGTTAAGGAGAATCCAAAGGGTTTTTTATAAATAAATAAACGACAAGAGGGTAACCAGGGAGAAAATAGGGCCCCTCCAAGATCAGCAAGGCAGCCTTTGTGTGCAGCCGGAGGAGATGGTGGCGATACTATACGAGTATTTTGCATCAATGTTTACTGTGGCGAAGGAAATGGAGGATACAGAATGTGGGGAAGTAGATGGTGACGTCTTGACAAGCGTCCATATCGAAGAGGAGGCGGTGCTGGATGTCTTGAAATGCATAAAAGCGCATACATCCCCAGGATCTGATCAGGTGTACCTTGGAATCTGTGGGAAGCTCGGGAAGTTACTGATGGGCCCTTTGCTGAGAAATTTGTATCGTTGATTATCACAGGCGAGGTGCTTGTAGACTGGAGGTTGGCTAACGTGGTGCCACCATTTAAGAAAGGTGGTAAGGGAAAGCTAGGGAACTACCGACTAGTGAGCCTGACATCAGTAGTGGGTAAATTGTTGAAGGGAATCCTGCGAGATAGGATTTGCATGTATTTAGAAAGGCAAGGAGTGACTAGGGATAGTCAGCATGGCTTTATGTGTGAGAAATAATGTCTCAAGAAATTGATTGTGTTTTTTGAAGAAGTAACAAAAAGGATTGATGAGGGCCAATCATTAGATGTGATTTCTATGAACTTCAGTGAGGTGCGTGAAATAGTTCATCATGGGAGATTGGTTAGTAAGGTTAGATCTCATGGAATACAGGGAGAACTGGCTGTTTGGATACAGAACTGGATCGAAAGTTCTGTATCCCTCTGGACCACAGAGGGTGGTGGCGGACAGTTGCTTTTCACACTGGAGGACAATGGTGTGCCAAAAAGATCGGTGCTGGTGTCACTATGTTTCGTCATTATATTAATGATTTTGACATGAACATAGGAGATACAGTTAACAAGTTTGCAGATGACGCCAAAATTTGAGATATAGTGTTTATTACAGGACATTGTGGGAAAAAGGAAATTATAATTTTTTTTGGAATGGACAAACAATGTACAGTTTTAGTTAAACTCTGTCCCTTTCTGTTCCTTTCTGCTTGTCTTCAGCCACATCCCCATGCTGTTCCGAGGCTTCACATTTTCTCTTTGGATTTGGAAAGCTCCTTTCACCTGAACCCTGTCCCTGCATCCTCTCTATCAGTTTAAAACCCTGTCCATAAACCTACCGACAGGATTGGCCAGGACACTGGTCCCAGCAGTGTTGATTTTAATTCACTCTTGAGATATTGCTGTCTCTGGCTGGCCAGCATCGCATGCCCACCCTGACCAGCCTAAGAGCTGAGTGGCTTGCCAGATCATTACAGTGGGCATTTGAGCGTCAATCCCATTGCCCTGGGTCTGGATTCATACGTAGGCCAGACTGGCAGCCTAAAACAGATTTCCTTACTTAAAGGGTATGAAGTAGTCAGATGGGTATCCCTGCTACCGGCATTAAATTCTGGATGAACAGTCTAGTGAGAGTAACATGAGGCCATTGCCTGGCCCACTGATTGCTCACTCACCCCTGAGTACTGATCCCAGTGCACCTTCTTCCTGACCGTGATTTGATCCTGATACCATCCTGCACTCTGGTGCTATCACACAGTCTCTCTCCATGTGGTATCTGTTACTGTGAGAGTCTAATTGCTGCCGGTGACTGCACCTTTTGCAGCTACTCCAGATCCTGAAACAACAGAATTCTCCATTCCAGGGAGACGCAGCAGCACAGACCAGGGATGGAGACAGGGATTTTCCAGGTCTCTGTGGGACTCGGTGCCATTCTCCATGTTTAACCATCACTGCATCAGTCTGATTTCCCATTCTGTTCATTTCTCTGTCTCCTGTAGGTACTCAGGATGCTCCTGACTCAGCAGAATTCCCAATTCCTGTTTCGTCTACCACCACACTGAAGACAGTTGGTCAGCCAGAGAGATGGAGAGTGAGATCTGGAGCCTTCAGTAAATCCTGCAGATCGGTAAGATCACTCACAGTGAACAGAGCAGAGCGTATTTAAGGGATCGAACTCTGGTCCAGAAGACATGAAATAGATACAGTATTGAAGCACGAACACTATTATAGGGCAAGCCAAACAGAGAACAGCCAGGGAATTCCTAGAAGCATGGCACTCATCCACAGACTCTATCAACAAACACATCGACCTGGACCCAATATACCGGCCACTACAGCAGACAGCTGGAACTGACAACCGGAAGCGGCAGGGACAGGCCACTATGAACATCGGAGGAAACATCACAGAAGCGCTTCACAGGAGGCTCCCAAGCACTGAGGATGTCACCTAGACAGGGGACGAACCGTTTGCAAGACAAATTCCCAGCTCGGCGAACAGAACCACAACCAATCATAGCCAGCCTGCACCTCAATAGGAGCCAGGAGCAATGCCATTCGGCCCCACCCTAACCCAGAATGGAGAGCACGGGAAGCTGATAAAGGAAACAAGCCGCTCCCACGTGGCCTTCTGAAATGGAGCTGGAGGACAGAGCACATCTGGCCTGCTGTTTGCTTCCCCGAGACTGGCCTGCTCCACCTTACAGTGAGAGACTGGGGGGAACCTCAAGGAGATTTCACTTCTCACTGAGAGGCTGCAACTCCAATCCAATTCAGGCTGGTTCCCTCCGAGACTCACGGAAGAGGGCAGCCCTCTACAGATCAGGCCCGTGTGTCGCATAACCTCCAGTGTGGGGGCCAAGAGCTGGGAGGTAGTTAAGAACATAAGACCATCTGAAATAGGAACAGGAGGAGACCATTCAGCCCCTCGAGCCTGCCCTGCTATTCAATAGGATCGTGGATGATTTAGTATTTGATTTGGGAGCTGAAACCCAGAGACAGAGAATCAAATTATTCTGCTGTACAGAATCATCAGACAGGAGCTGGAACCAGAGAGAGCAAACACACACACACACATTGTGGGATTCAGGCTGTCTGTGGGAATTTTACCACAAGATGCGAGCTCTACACTGAGGAGGAACAAAGGCGCAAAATGCTAGAGGGGGCAGCTGCACAGTCTGATCCCACCAATCTCACTGCTTCCCACTCCCATGAGAGCTCTCATGTATATTTCTGTGTTCCCAGCTGTCAATCCCACATTTTTCCTTCAATCCCTATCTCACAACATCCTTCATATCTCTGCCCTGTTGACATTTCCCCTTCAGATTCCCTTCCTACAACACTCTGCCCCTTTGACACCCCATCATGTTTATCAGGAATGTTTAATCATTCAATCTTCCACAAAACCAACAACTTACTCATCTCTCTCTGCATCTTTCTCTCAGCTCTGTGGGATCTTGCCTTTCTTGTCTGTAAATCATTCTCGTTGCATCGCAGCAGCCCACCTCCACTCTCTCAGCTCTATTCTGCTGCTGCAACTCCTCTCTCTCTCTCTCTCTCTCTCTGTCCTATATCTCTGCCCAAGTTTTCTCTCTTGCTGTCTATTTGAACTTCACTCCCTGTCTTTGCCTCCCCTTTTTCACCTTGTATCTGTCTGACATTGTATTTCTCTTCCTGGGGTTTTACTCTCTCTCTCTCTCTCCCTATCTTTCTCTGTCTCTCTCCTGCTCTTTTTCAGTTCTTCTCACTTTCTCTCCCACCCTCTGCCTGCCTGTCTTTCTCGTGTTCTCGCCCTCCCTCTCACTGTCTGTCTGTCCATCTCTCTTTCTCTGTTGTAGTTTTTCTCCCTCTGTCTCCCTAGACCCCTGTCCCAGTGACTGGGGAAGGGACATGGGAAGAGTTTGTCTCAGTGTCGCTGGATGCTGTACAGTTAATGCGGGGAATTAACCTTTTCCTGGTCTCTCCCGAATGTTACCCCGACTGTGGGGAGGGGGTTAGTGTAAGGGACATAAAAGCACTTTTCTCATTGAGACTGAAATGAAGAAAAAGAGAAGGGGAGGGTGACAAAAAGAGAAAGAGACACATGGAGAGAGTGGGGATGGAGAAATTGAGGAGAGAGTGAGATGAGCAGTGAGATACAGGGAGAGGAAGAAGGACACAGATGGAGGGAGAAGGACAGTGTGTGTGGCTGGGGAATGGTTGCAGAGTGGGATATTTCTGTGCATGACAGCAGTCAGTCAAAAGGTGTGTTAGTCTCTGCACCATGTCCTCCAGCCCAGGAGCTGTGGGTCTACATGGGAAGGGGGAGATTGCGAGACAAGGGGGGAGTGGGACAGCCAGAGATGGGGACTGTTTGATGGGATTTTGGGGTTGGTGGAGAAAGGAGGGGCTGCTGTGAGAGACAGAGAGGTTGAGGGAGGGACAGCATGAGACGCAAAGTCTGAGACAGGATGGAGAAGAGGTGTTCAAAGTTGATGTGTTTGTTAAACACATCAACCTGGACCCAATATACCAGCCACTGCAGCGGACAGCTGGAACTGACAACCGGAAGCAGCAGAGACAAACCACTATAAATTCCGGAGGAAAGATCACAGAAGCGCTTCACAGAAGGCTCCCAAGCACTGAGGATATCACCTAGACAGGGGACGAAATGTCTGCAACACAAATTCCCAGCTCGGCGAACAGAACCACAACACGGAGAAGAGGTCTCCACAGAAAGGATAGTCAGTGAGGCCATTCAGGGGACAATCCTGAGGATCCTGAACAGGACCAGGATCATATAATGGGGGAGGGGGGGGGGAATGGGCAGAAAGAACTCCATCTGTGATACAAGCCTTCTATATTTCTGGGACTGGGATCTTGCTGTACATTAAAACAGCCACAGGCCAGTCAGTCAACCCAGACTCATTTACCTGCGTGAGAAAGTGAGGACTGCAGATGTTGGCGAGTCAGAGTTACAAAGTGTGGAGCTGGGGAAGCCGAGCAGGTCAGCCAGGAGAGTCGATGGTTCAGGCCTGACCTGCTGGGCTTTTCCAGCTCCACACTTTTCCTTCATTTCCCTCTGCCCCAGGGGGTGGGGCTCACAGCAATATTGGGGGGGGGGGGCAGCAAAATATTTGAGGGGACCATATTTGGTGAGGCAATTATTTGGGAGGGAAGATATTTGGGAAAGGGGATAAATTTGGGAGGACAGTGAAAATGAAGGGCATAGTATTTTTGAGGGGGTACTAAAATGGCGTGAGATCTTTCAGGTCTGAAATAGCGAAAAACAGAAAGGGAGGGTGAGAACAAGAGACAGAGATGGAGAGAGTGGGGATAGAGAAGGGGGATGGGAGAAAAATGGGCAGAGGGAGAGAGTGAGAGAAAGCAAGTGTGTGTGTGTGAGAGAGAGAGAGAAACAGAAGGACAGAGAGTGAGGGGACAGAGAAAGGGAGAGAAGGGGAAGTCAGACTAAGACTGAGGAGTTAAAACATGGACAGACTGAAGGGGTGACACTTTTTATTCCAGTTGGTTCCAACTCTCTCTCTCAATGGATTTTCACATTCCCTCTCTCCCATGCCCCTGGGTTTTGCTTCAGCCTCTCTCTCTCTCTTTCTCTCTCTCTCTTGGTTCTGCTTCTGGGTCTGCGAAACTGTTTTCTCTCGCCCTCTCTCTCTCTGGATGGTCAGATGGTCTCTGTCTCTTGCCATGCTGGTCTCCTCAGAAGGCCTCCAGAGATTCAGGCAATCAGTCTGCAGATAAACCCTGTTTGTGTTCATTTCTGGATGGTTTTCCGGAACATTCTATCGTTCTGGCCAATTAGGAGAAACCGTTAATAGTTTGAAGCATTGCCAATCATTTGGATGGCTTGTTGCTGTTAGTTTCTTTGTGTAGCAGGACCCGGTGCCTTCCTGTCTGGGCCCTCATTTGTTTGGTAGATACATCTGTCCAGAATAACTGCTGCCTTGTACATTATGCTGTGTTTGCGCTGTGCCTGGTGTGCGGGTTTGGTGATTTGGGAGATTTATTTGGCCAATAAACCTTGGCTGTCTATCTGTGTTTTAGCCAGGAGGTTGTGACATCTCCCCCAACTCATCCACTTGAATGGAAAGAAAAGAATTTATGCAATAAATTACAAACATAATTGTAAAAGCTGGTTATGCTTGTTGTCAGAGTAGCCAGCTGTCTGTGCAAAAGCCACTGTGTACGTTGGTCAAACCGATGGTCTTATAGCTTCCCTTGGAGGTCGCCACTGATGATGCTACCCAGCCAGGTAATGAAACGTCTGGATATCAAACCTATCAGCGAACAAACCTACACCCTAAGTCTTATAGCTGATAAGTGATATCATAAAATCTTGACAGAACAGAATCAGACCGTTCGGCCCATTGAGTCCACAATGACCCTCTGAAGAGAATCCAACTCAAACCCACACTCCCAATGATATCCCTGAAGCCCTGCATTTCCTGTGGCTATTCCAGCTAGCCCGAATATCCCTTGACATAATGGGCAATTTAACATGGCCAATCTGTCGTAATGGCAACTATGGGCAGGAAATCAATACTGGCCCAGCCAGGAACACTCAAACACTGCAAATGAATGAAACTAAGGTGATCACCCGGGGAGTTCCATCTACCTTCCAGCCCCTGGGGGTGTGTCCAGGCATTATTCACCATGATCGTACCCATCTGTTACAGCCTGCAATCCTAACCACCGGTATCCCGAGATATATCAAGGTGAGCGCGGTTAGGACCACAGCTGATGTGAGAGGAGCCGAATTCTTGGATAACAGGCTATGGGAATGTCATGGTATGCCTGTTCCTTCCCATTTACGTAAGTATGGTCCCTGGCAATGTTCCCTCTATCTCCACAGTAATCATGGGAGCCCATCCAAATACCTTTTTTATACAATTCCGAACATTTGGACTTCAACCTAACTTTGGTCACTTGGGTTAAGTGGAATCCCTCATACCAAGCCCAGGTGTCCCACCTAGAGTGTCCTCACTGCTGTTATTAACCCAGCCCTTGGTGAGCTGCTGTCACACACAGTGAGAGACGTTGGTGTGGGTGTTCTCCTGGGACAAATATTTATGCTGTTTGTCACTAACCTGGGATGGGATTTTCCCTTGGCTGGCCTGCCTGAGCTCCTCCCTCAGCTGTTCCACCATCCCGTTACCGTAGATACTGCACAGGGTGTTGTTTTACTGCTGACCGTCATTTCTGATTGGGGTTTGGACGATCTGGTTCATCGTGTTGGCGTGATCCTCCAGTTTGGTCACTAAGTGATGGTTAGCCTGATTCTCCACGAGTTGTCCCATGGTCTCCTCTGGGTTTTCTGTGTTCAGTCTTTCTCAGGCTCATTAGAGAGTTGTTGGATCAGGATCCGGAGTTTATTCTCCAAATTAGCCAAGTCAGCGTACTGACCGGTAACACTCCTGCCCTGGGGGTGGACTCTAATACTGTGGCTAAATCATCAAGGAATTCCCTTTTCTTTCATCTGATAATTGCTGTTGTGGGCTTTCCCTCATAATTCCCTGTCCCTTGTCCCATTATCCTGTCGGTCAGTTGGGAACATGATTATTGTAATGGGGAAGGAAACCATTCTGATTACTGTATCCCTGATATATTCATTATGATTAGTGTCAGTTTGTGATAAATGTTCGTGATCAAGTAATTCCCTGTGAGTTTAATGACTAGTCCATTGTGAGAGCCGGGTATGTGTGGGACAAGCTGGGGGAGGAGCCTTCCCTCCTGGTCTTGGCCCGTTTTTAATTTTGTTTCTGAGGAATTCTCTCTGGTGGGCTTCCTGGGATATCGCTGTCCTAAAATGACCCCTAGTCCAGGCAGGGTGCTTGGTATCCTACTAGCATGCACCCATTCTCGGGGAAACCCTACCAATCGCTTCTGATCCCTGAGATCCTGTAACACAATGTGCAAATCCCTAAAGTCTATTTCCTATTCAGCAATTAATTAGCAGAGGGCCCAAGCCTCATTACAGGGGGCGTCTGAGGGGTGGAATCCCAGGTGTCCCTCCTCCTTTCTGAGACATGGGAGACAAAGGGTCGGGCCCAGTTTCTCATCGCTAAGAGAGGTGCAGGTCACATCCCCAAAATTCCAGACAAATTGGACCCAGAGTCTCCGGGTGAAGCTGGCGGGGGTAGGGGAGGGGCATTCCCCTGGTTATTGTTCTGCAGTTATGTAGTGCCTCTGCAGGATATGCCTTATCCTGCCCTCGAGCCGTGAGGATCACTGCCTTCATATCATCATGGATGCCCCTCCCTAACTGTTGGCCCTCAGGGAGGGCTGAATGGCCTGCTGGACTAAGGCACATGGCGATTCATTTGGTTTGCTCCTCAGCGTCCAGTCCGGGTATAACAGACTGTCAGTCAATCTCATCCAAACATGTATCTGGGTCAGAGACGGGATCTTTTTGGTGCTGCCCACCAGTTGGGTGCCTGGACTGGCTGTTGTGTACGGAGTGAGACCATCAGCTGCTTTACACTGGGTATACACATGATTCATGGAATCTGAGTTCGGTTGTGGCTCAGGGCTGGGGGCAAAATGTGTCATATTCAGTCAGAGAGTGTCACAGTGTGTCACAGAGAGTGTCACCGTCTGTCAGAGAGTGTCACATTCAGTCAGAGAGTGTTACAGTGTGTCTCAGAGAGTGTCGTAGTGTGTCTCTGAGTACCAGAGCGATTCAGAGAGTGTTAGTGTGTCTCAGCAAGGGTCAGAGAATATCACAGAGTGTCACAGTGTGTCTCGCAGTGTCAGAGATAATCAGAGAGTGTCACAGTGTGTCTCAGAGTGTCAGAAAAATTCAGAGAGTGTCACACTGTTTCATAGTCTGTCAGAGAGTGTCATAGTGTGTCTCAGTGAGTGTCATAGTGTTACAGTGTGTCTGAGAGAGTGTCCGAGAGTTTCAGACATGTCACAGTCAGTCAGAATTTGCCACAGTGTGTCAGAGAACATGTCACAGTCTGTCACAGTCGGTCAGGAAGTGTCACAGTGTGTCTCGGAGAGTGTCACAGTGTGTCAGAGAAAATGTCCCAGTCTGTCGCAGTCGGTCAGGAAGTGTCGCAGTGTGTCTCAGAGAGTGTCACAGTGTGTCTCAGAGAGTGTCACAGTCTGTCACGGTCTGTCAAAGAGTGTCACAGTGTGTTTCAGAGAGTGTCGGAGAGGGTCTGAAAGAGTGACAGTGTGTCTCAGCGAGTCAGAAAGATTCAAATAGTGTTACAGTGTGTCTAAGAGAGTCTCAGAGAGCATCAGAAAGTGTCACAGTCTGTCTCAGAGAGGGTCAGAGTGTGTCACCGTCGGTCAGGGATTGTCACAGTGTGCCTTAGAGAGAGTCAGAGAAAGTCAGAAATGTCACAGTGTGTCATTTTCTGTCAGTGTCATAGTGTGTCTCAGAGTGTGTTAGAGATAGTCAGAGAGTGTCACAGTGTGTTTCAGAGAGTGTCACAGTGTGTTTCAGAGAGTGTCACAGTGTGTCTCAGAGAGTGTCACAGTCTGTCGGAGAGTGTCATAGTGTGTCTCAGTGTGTGTCAGAGAGAGTCAGAGAGTGTCACAGTGTGTTTCAGAGAGTGTCGCAGTGTGTCTTGGAGAGTGTCACAGTATGTCACAGTCTGTCAGAGAGTGTAATAGTGTGTCTCAGAGAGTGTCATAGTGTGTCTCAGAGAGTGTCAGAGAGAGTCAGAGAATGTCACAGTATGTCTCGGAGAGTGTCACGGTGTGTCACAGTCTGTGAGAGTGTAATAGTGTGTCTCAGAGAGTGTCATAGTGTGTCTCAGAGAGTGTCAGAGAGAGTCAGAGAATGTCACAGTATGTCTCGGAGAGTGTCACGGTGTGTCACAGTCTGTCAGAGAAGGTTACAGTGCTTTTTAGAGTGTGTCAGAGAGAGTCAGCGAGTGTCACAGTGAGTCGTACTCTGTCTCAGAGAGTGTCAGAGAGGGTCAGCGTTTGTCTCAGAGGGGGTCACAGTCTGTGAGAGAGTGTCATAGTGTGTCTCAGAGTTGGTCAGAATGAGTCAGAGAGTGTCACAGTGTGTTTAAGAGAGTGCCAGAGAAAGTCAGAGAGTGTCACAGTTTATCACAATCTGTCAGAGAGTGTCACCGTCTGTCAGAGAGTGTCACATTCAGTCAAAGAGTGTCACAGTGTGTCACAGAGAGTGTCACCGTCTGTCAGAGAGTGTCACATTCAGTCAGAAAGGGTCACAGTCTGTCTCAGAGAGGGCCAGAGAGTGTCACAGTGTGCCTCGGAGAGAGTCAGTGATAGTCAGAGAATGTCACAGCATGTCATAGTCTGTCATAGTGTGTCTCAGAGAGTGTCAGATATAGTCAGAGTGTGTCACAGTGTGTCTCAGAGAGTGTCACAGTGTGTCACAGTCCGTCAGAAAAGGTTACAGTGTATTTCAGAGTTTGTCAGAGAGTGTCACAGTGTTTCACACTGTGTCTCAGAGATTGTCAGAGAGGGTCAGCGTTTGTCTCAGAGAGGGTCACAGTCTGTGAGAGAGTGTAATAGTGTGTCTCAGAGAGTGGAAGAGAGTCAGAGAGTGTCACAGTGTGTCACAGTCTGTCAGAGAGTGTCACAGTGTGCCTCAGAGAGAGTCACAGTGTGTCTCAGAGAGAGCCAGAGAGTGTCAGAGCGGGTCAGAGAGTAACACAGTATGTCTCGGACTCAGAGAGAGGCAGAGAGTATCACAGTGTGTCTCAGACAGTGTCACAGTGTCTCAGAAAATGTCACCCAGTGTCAGAGAGCGTCACCGTCCGTCAGAGAGTGTCATTGTGTGTCACAGAAAGTGTCACAGTCTGTCAGAGAGCGTTACCGTGTTTCCCAGAGAGTCTGAGAGAGCGTCACAGGGTATCTCAGAGTGTCAGAGAGAGTCACTGTGTATCTCAGAGAGTGTCACAGTGTGTCTCAGAGAGTGTGAGAGAGAGTAGAAAAATGTCACAGTGTGTCTCAGAGAGGGACAGAGAGTGTCACAGTGTGCCTCAGAGAGAGTCACACTGTGTCTCAGAGAGAGTCAGAGAGTGTCAGAGCGGGTCAGAGAGAGTAACACAGTATGTCTCAGGGAGTCAGAGAGAGACAGAGAGTGTCACAGTGTGTCTCAGAGAGTGTCACAGTGTCTCAGAAAATGTCACCCAGTGTCACCGTCCGTCAGAGAGTGTCATTGTGTGTCACAGAAAGTGTCACAGTCTGTCACTGTCTGTCAGAGAGCGTTACCATGTTTCTCAGAGAGTGTGAGAGAGCGTCATAGGTTATCTCAGAGTGTCAGAGAGAGTCACAGTGTCTCTCAGAGAGTGTGAGAGAGAGTAAAAAAAGTCACAGTGTGCCTTAGAGAGTGTCAGAGTCAGAAAGTGTCACAGTGTGTTTCAGAGAGAGAGTAAGGGAGTGTCACAGTGTGTCTCCGTCAGTGTCAGAGGGAGTCTTAGAGTGTTACAATCTGTCAGAGAGTGTCACAGTGTGTCTCAGAGAGTGTCAGAGACGGTCAGAGTTTGTCTCAGAGAGGTTCACAGTCTGTGAGAGAGTGTCACAGTGTGTCTCAGAGAGGATCAGAGTGAGCCAGAGAGTGTTGTAGTGTGTTATACTGTGCCTCCGAGAGTATCACAGAGTCAGACTGTATCACAGTGTATCTCAGAGTCAGAGTGTGTCTCAGAGAGTAACACTGTGGGTCACGCCCTGTGAGAGAAGGCTACAGTATATTTTAAAGTGAGTCAGAGGGAGTCAGAAAGTGTCACAGTCTGTCTTTGAGAGTGACACATTGTGTCACAGTATGTCAGAGTGTCACAGTGTGTCTCAAATAGGATAAGAGTGTCACAGTGCGTCTCAAATTGTCAGAGAGTGTCTCAGCGAGTGTCAGAGTTTGTCGCAGTGTGACACAGTCTGACAGAGCGTGTCACAGTGTATTTGAGAGAGTGTCATAGAGTGTCACAGTGTGTCTCACATGTGTCAGAGAGTGTCACAGTGTGTCTCAGAGAGAATCAGACAGTGTCACAGTCTGTCTCAGAGAGTGTCACAGTGTATCACTGTCTGTCACAGAAGGCTACAGCAGATTTCCTAGTGAGTCAGACAGAGTCAGGAAGTGTAACATTCTGTCTTTGAGAGTGTCTCAGTGTGTCACAGTCTGTCAGAGAGTGTCACAGTGTGCCTCAGAGAGTGTCAGAGAGAGTCAGAAAGTGTCACAGTCTGTCTTTGAGAGTGTCTCAGTGTGTCAGAGTCGTTCAGAGAGTGTCATAGTGTGTCACAGAAATTGTCACAATCTGTCAGAGCGAGTCAGAGAGTGTCACAGTTTGTTGCAATCTGTCAGAGTGTCGCACTGTGTCGTGCTGTGCCTCAGAGTGTCAGAGAGTGTCACATTCTGTCTCAGAGAGAGTCAGAGAGAATCAGCATGTGTCTCAGAGAGTGAGAAAGTGTCAGAGAGTGTCACAGTATGTCACAGAGTGTCACAGTGTGTCTCAGAGAGTGTCAGAGAGTGTCACAGTCTGTCACAGTCTGTCACAGTCTGTCACAGAGTGTCACAGTGTGTCTCAGAGAGTGTCAGAGAGTGTCACAGTTTGTTTCAGCGAGTGTCAGGTAGGAGTGTGACAGTGTGTCACAGTGTGTCTAAGAGATTGTCAGAAAGAGTCAGAGAGTGTCACAGCGTGTCACAATCTGTCAGAGAGTGTCACAGTGTGTCTTAGAGAGTGTCAGATAGAATCTGAGAGTGTCACAGTGTGTCTATGAGGGTGTTAGAGAGTGTCACAGTCTGTCAGAGAGTGTCACAGTGTGTCTCAGAGAGAGTCAGAAAGTGTCGCAGTCTGTCTCAGTGAGTGTCACAGTGTGTCTCAAGAGAGTGCCACAGTGTCTCGGAAAGTCAGGGGGAGTCAGAAAGTGTCACAGTGTGCCTCAGAGAGAGTCATAGAGTGTCACAGTGTGTCTCAGAGAGTCAGAGAGAGTTAGAAAGTGTCACAGTGTGTCTCAGAGAGTGTCACAGTGTGTCACAGTCTGGCAGAGAGTGTCAGAGAGAGTCAGAAAGTGTCACCGTCTGTCTTTGAGAGTGTCTCAGTGTGTCAGAGTCGTTCAGAGAGTGTCATAGTGTGTCACAGAAATTGTCACAATCTGTCAGAGCGTGACAGTGTGTCTCAGAGCGTGACAGAGAGAGTCAGATAGTGTCACAGTTTGTCGCAACCTGTCAGAGTGTCACACTGTGTCGTGCTGTGCCTCAGAGAGTGTCAGAGAGTGTCACATTCTGTCTCAGAGAGAGTCAGAGAGAATCAGCATGTGTCTCAGAGAGTCAGAAAGTGTCTGAGAGTGTCACAGTATGTCACAGAGTTTCACAGTGTGTCTCAGAGAGTGGCAGAGAGTGTCACAGTCTGTCACAGAGTTTCACAGTGTGTCTCAGAGAGAGTCAGAAAGTGTCACAGTGTGTCTCACAGAGTGTCAGGTAGGATCAAACAGTGTCTCAATGCCTCTCAGAGAGTGTCAGATAGGATCAGAGAGCGTCAAAGTGTGTCTAAGAGATTGTCAGAGAGAGTCAGAGAGTGTCACAGTCTGTCAGAGAGTGTCACAGTGTGTCTCAGAGAATCAGACGGAGTCAGAATGTGTCACATTGTGCCTCAGAGAGAGTTAGAACGTGTCACAGTCTGTCTCAGAGAGTGTTACAGTGTGTCACAGTCTGTCAGAGAGTATCACTGTGTGCCTTAGAGAGTGTCAGAGTGAGTCAGAGAATGTCACAACGTGTTTAAGAGAGAATCAGAGAATGTTACAGTGTGTTGAAGAGAGTGTCAGAGAGGTTCACAGTGTGTCTAAGAGAGAGTCACAGTGTGCCTCAGAGAGAGTCAGAAAGTGTCACAGTCTGTCTTTGAGAGTTTCTCAGTGTGTCACAGTCGTTCAGAGAGTGTCATAGTGTGTCACAGAAATTGTCACAGTCTGTCAGAGCGTGACAGTGTGTCTCAGAGCGTGACAGAGAGAGTCAGAGAGTGTCACAGTGTGTCTAAGAGAGTGTCAGAGAAAGTCAGAGAATGTCACCGTTTGTCACAACCTGTCAGAAAGGGTCACACTGTGTCGTGCTGTGTCTCAGAGAGTGTCAGAGAGTGTCACATTCTGTCTCAGAGAGTGTCAGAGAGAATCAGTATGTGTCTCAGAGAGTCAGAAAGTGTCACAGTCTGTCACAGTCTGTCACAGAGTGTCACAGTGTGTCTCAGAGGGTGTCACAGTGTGTCTCAGAGAGTGTCAGTAGGATCAAAGAGTGTCACAATGCCTCTCGGAGAGTGTCAGAAATGATCAGAGAGTGTCACAGTGTGTCTAAGAGAGTGTCAGAGAGAGTCAGAGAGTGTCACAGTCTCTCAGAGAGTGTCACAGTGTGCCTCAGAGAGTGTCAGAGTGAGTCAGAGAGTGTCATAGTGTGTCATACTGTGCCTCAGAGAGTGTCAGAGAGAGTCAGACTGTATCACAGTGTGTCTCAGAGTGTGTCACAGTCTTTCTCAGGGAGTGTCATAGTGGGTCACAGTCTGACAGAGAAAGTTTTGGTATATTTCAGAGTGAGTCAGAGGGAGTAAGAAAGTGTCACAGTCTGTCTTTGAGAGTGTCACAGTGTGTCACAGTCTATCAGAGAGTGTCACAGAGTGTCCCAGATAGGCTAAGCGAGTGTCACAGTGTGTCTCAGAGAGTGTCACAGTGTGTCACAGTCTATCAGAGAGTGTCACAGAGCGTCCCAGATAGGGTAAGAGAGTGTCACAGTGTGTTTCAGAGAGTGTTAGATAGGATCAGAGAGTGTCACAGTGCGTCTCAAATTGTCAGGGGGAGTCAGAGAGTGTCCCAGTGTGTCTCAGCGAGTGTCAGAATGTGTCACAGTGTGTCACAGTCTGTCAGAGCGTGTCGCAGTGTGTTTCAGAGAGAGTCAGAGAGTGTCACAGTGTGTCTCAGAGAGTGTCAGATAGGCTCAGAGAGTGTCCCAGTGCGTCTCAAAGTGTCTGAGAGAGTCAGAGAGTGTCACAGTGTGTCTCAGAGAGTGTCAGATAGGATCAGAGAGTATCGCAGTGCTACTCAAAATGACAGAGAGAGTCAGAGAGTGTCACAGTGTGTGTCAGAGAGTGTCAGATAGGATCAGAGAGTGTCACAGTGCGTCTCAAAGTGTCACAGTGTGTCACAGTCTGTCAGAGAGTGTCACATTGTGTCTCAGAGAGTGTCGCAGTGTGTCACAGTCTGTCAGAGAGCGTCACAGTGTGTTTCAGAGAGAGTCAGAGAGTGTCACAGTGCTTTTCAGACAGTGTCAGAGAGCGTCACAGTGTGTCTCAGAGTGTTTCGAGGAGGATCAGAGAGTGTCACAGTGCATCTCAAAATCTCAGAGAGAGTCCCTATGTGCCTCAGAAAGTGTCACAGTGTATCACAGTTTCTCAGAGAGTGTCACAGTGTGTTTCAGAGAGAGTCAGAGCGTGTCACAGTGTGTGTAAGAGTCTCAGAGAGAATCAGAGAGTGTCACAGTCTGTCAAATAGTGTGAGAGTGTGTCTCAGAGAGTCAGACAGAGTCAGAAGGTGTCACAGTCTGTCTCAGAGAGTGTCACAATGTGTCATAGTCTGTCAGAGAAGGTTACAGTATATTTCAGATTGAGTCAGAGAGAATCAGAAAGTGTCACAGTCTGTCTTTGAGAGTGTCTCAGTGTGTCACAGTCTTTCAGAGTGTCACAGAGGGTCACAGTGAGTCTAAGAGAGTTTCACAGTGTATCTCAGAGTGTCAGAAAGTATCACAGTTTTTCTCAGAGAGTGTCACAGTGTGACACAATCTGTAAGAGAATCTTACAGTGTATTGCAGAGGGTCTCAGAGAGAGTCAGAAAGTGTCACAGGGTGTATACTGTGTCTCAGAGTGTGTCAGCATTTAGCTCAGAGACGGTCACAGTCTGTGAGAAAGTGTTACAGTGTGTCTCTGAAAGAGTCAGAGAGTGTCGCAGTGGGTCATACTGTGTCTCTGAGAGTGTCAGAGAGTGTCAGCATTTGGCTCAGAGAAAGTCACAGTCTGTCTTTGAGAGTGTCTCAGTGTGTCACAGTCTTTCAGAGAGTGTCACAGAGGCTCACAGTGAGTCTAAGAGAGTGTCACAGTGTGTCTCAGAGATGTCAGAGTAAGTCAGAGAGTGTCACAGTATGTCATACTTTGCCTCAGAGAGTGTTAGACTGTATCACAGTGTGTCTCCGAGAGTGTCAGATAAGATCAGAGAGTGTCACAGCGCGTCTCGGAGAGTATCACAGTGTGTCACAGTCTGTCAGAAAGTGTCACAGTGCGTCTTAAATTGTCAGAGAGGGGCCCAGTGTATCTCTGAGTCTCAGACAGTGTCACAGTGTAGCACAGTCTGTCAGAGAGTGTCACAGTGTGTCTCAGAGAGTGTCGGATAGGATCAGAGAGTGTCACAGTGTGTCTCAAATTATCAGAGAGGGTCCCAGTGTGTCGCAGACAGTGTCAGAGTGTGTCACAGTATGTCACAGTCTGTCAGAGAGTGTCCCAGTGCGTCTCCAATTGTCAGAGAGTGTCCCAGTGTGCCTCAGAGACAGACAGAGAGTGTCTCAGTGTGTCACAGTCACTCAGAGAGTGTCACAGTGTGTTTCAGAGAGAGTCAGAAAGTGTCACAGTCTGTCTCTGAGAGTGTCACAGTGTGTTAGAGTCTGTCAGAGAAGGTTACAGTATATTTCAGAGTGAGTCAGAGAGAGTGAGAAAGAGTCACAGTCTGTCTCTGAGAGTGTCTCAGTGTGTCACAGTCTGTCAGAGAGTGTCACAGTGTGCCTCAGAGAGTGTCAGAGAGAGTAAGAATGTGTTACAGTCTGTCTTTGAGAGTGTCTCAGTGTGTCATGGTCTTTCAGAGAGTGTCACAGAGGGTCATAGTGAGTCTAAGAGAGTTTCACAGTGTGTCTAAGAGTGTTAGAGAGAGTCAGAAATTGTCAGTGTTTCTCAGAGAGTGTCACAGTGTGACACAATCTGTCAGAGAATCTTACAGCGTATTGCAGAGTAATCTCAGAGAGAGTCAGAAAGTGTCACAGTGTGTCATACTGTGTCTCAGAGTGTGTCAGAGAGTGTCAGCATTTGGCTCAGAGAGTGTTACAGTCTGTGAGAGAGTGTCACAGTGTGTCTCAGAGATGTCAGAGTGAGTCAGAGAGTGTCACAGTGTGTCAGACTGTGCCTCAGAGTGTCAGATAGAGTCAGACTGTATCACAGTGTGTCAGAGAGAGTCAGAAAACGTCACAGTGTGTCTCAGAGAGTGTCAGAGAGAATCAGAGTGTCACAGTGTCTCTATGAGTTTGTCAGAGAGAGTCAGAGAGTATCACAGTCTGTTAGAGAATGTCACATTGTGTCTCAGTGAGTTTCACAGTGTCTCTCAGAGAGTCAGTGATAGTCAGAACGTGTCACAGTCTGTCTCAGAGAGTATCACAGTGTGTCACAGTCTGTCAGAGAGTGTCACAGAGTGTCTCAGTGAGTTTCACAGTGCGCCTCAGAGAGACAGAGACAGTCAGAAAGTGAGGCACTGTGACACTCTATGACACTCTCTCAAACACACTGTGACACTCTCTGACAGACTGTGACACTCTCTGACAGACTGTGATACTAACTTAGACACACTGTGACACTCTCTGATCCTAGCTGACACTCTCTGAGACACACTGTGACCTTCTCTGACACCGTCTGAGACACACTGTGACACTCTGTGACAGACTGTGATAGACTGTGACACTTTCTAACTCTCTGAGACACATACTGATTCTCTCTGACACTCTCTGAGACAGAATGTGACACTCTCTGACACTCTCTGAGGCACAGCACGACATAGTGTGACACTCTCTGACAGGTTGTGACAAACTGTGACACTCCGACTCTCTCTGTCACGCTCTGAGACACACTGTCACGCTCTGACAGACTATGACAATTTCTGTGACACACTATGACACTCTCTGAACGACTGTGGCACAGTGAGAAACTCTCAAAGACAGACTGTGACACTTTCTGTCTCTTTCTTATACTGTCTGAGGCACACTGTGACACTCTCTTAGACACACTGTGAACCTCTCTGACACTCTCAAACACACTGTAACATTCTCTGACTCTCTCTTAAACACGCTGTGACATTCTCTCACTCACTTAGACACTCTCTAAGGCACACTGTGGTACTCTCTGACAGACTGTGACACACTGTGACACTCTCTGAGACAGACTGTGACACGTTCTAACTCTCTCTGAGGCACAATGTGACACTTTCTGACTCCGTCTGATTCTCTGAGACACACTGTGACACTCCCTGACAGACTGTGACACTCTCTGACTCTCTCTGACTCTCTCTGACAATCTCTTAGACACACTTTGACGCTCTCTGATCCTATCTGACACTCTCTAAGAGGCATTGAGACACTCTTTGATCCTACCTGACACTCTGTGAGACACACTGTGACAATCTCTGAGACACACTGTGAAACCCTCGGAGACACACTGTGACACACTGTGAAACTCTGACAGACTGTGACACTTTCTGACTCTCTGAGACACATGCTGATTCTCTCTGACACTCTCTGAGACAGAATGTGACACTCTCTGACACTCTCTGAGGTACAGCACGACACAGTGTGACACTCTCTGACAGGTTGAGAAAAACTGTGACACTCTCTGACTCTCTCTGTCACGCTCTGAGACACACTGTCACGCTCTGACAGACTGTGACAATTTGTGTGACACACTATGACACTCTCTGAACGACTCTGACTCACTGAGACACTCTCAAAGACAGACTGTGACACTTTCTGAGTCTCTCTGACACTCTCTGAGGCACATTGTGGCACTCTCTGACACTCTTAGACACACTGTGAACCTCTCTGACACTCTCTTCAACACACTGTAACATTCTCTGACTCCCTCTTAAACACGCTGGGACATTCTCTGACTCTCTCTGACACTCTCTAAGGCACACTGTGATACTCTCTGACAGACTGTGACACACTGTGACACTCTCTGAGCCACACTGTGACACTTTCTGACTCCCCCTGACTTTCTGAGACACACTGTGGCACTCTCTTGAGACAGACTGTGACAGTTTCTGACTCTCTCTGACTCTCTGAGACACACTGTGACACTCTCTGACAGACTGTGACACTGTCTGACACCCTCATAGACACACTGATGACACTCTCAGATTCTATCTGACACTCTCTAAGACACACTATGACACTCTCTGACAGACTGTGACACTCCCTGACTCTCTCTGACAATCTCTTAGACACACTGTGACACTCTTTGATCCTACCTGACACTCTCTGAAACACACTGTGACACTCTCTGACACTCTCTGAGACACACTGTGACACTCTGTGACATACTGTGACACTCTCTGACACTTTCTCACTCTCTGAGACACATGCTGATTCTCTCTGACTCTCTCTGAGACAGAATGTGACACTCTCTGACACTCTCTGAGGCACAGCACGACACAGTGTGACACTCTCTGACAGGTTGTGACAAACTGTGACATTCTCTGACTTTCTCTGACACTCTCTTAGACACACTGTGATACTCTCTGACTCTCTCTGTCACATGTGAGACACACTGTGTCACGCTCTGACAGACTGTGACAATTTCTGTGATACACTATGACACTCTCTGAACGGCTGTGGCACACTGAAACACTCTCAAAGACAGACTGTGACACTTTCTGACTCTCTCTGACACTCTCTGAGACACACTGTGACACTCTCTGAGAGACGGTGACACACTGAGACACTCTCAAAGACAGACTGTGACACTTCCTGACTCTGTCTGACTCACTAGGAAATCTTCTGTAGCCTTCAGTGACGGACGGTGATACACTGTGACACTCTCTGAGACAGACTGTGACACTGTCTGACTCTCTCTGAGACACACTGGGACACTCTCTGACAATTTGAGATGCACTGTGACACTCTTATCCTATTTGAAACACACTGTGAAACTCTCTGACATACTGTGACACAATGTGTCACTCTCAAAGACAGACAGTGACACTTTCAGGCAGTGACCAGTGGGGAACCGCAGGGATCCGTGCTGGGGCCACAACTTTTTACAATATATGTTAATGATATAGAAGATGGTATCAGCAATAACATTAGCAAATTTGCTGATGATACAAAGGTGGGTGGCAGGGTGAAAAGTGATGAGGATGTTAAGAGTTTACAGGGTGACCTGGACAAGTTAGGGGAGTGGGCAGATGCATGGCAGATGCAGTTTAATGTGGATAAACGTATGGTTATCCACTTTGGTAGCAAGAACAGGAAGGCAGACTACTACCTCAATGGAATCAATTTGTGTAAAGGGGCAGTACAGAGAGATCTGGGTGTTCTTGTACACCAGTCAATGAAGGCAAGCATGCAGGTACAGCAGGTAGTGAAGAAGTCTAACAGCATGCTGGCCTTCATAACAAGAGGAATTGAGTATAGAAGCAAAGAGGTGCTTCTGCAGCTGTACAGGGCCCTGGCGAGACCACACCTGGAGTACTGTGTGCAGTTCTTGTCTCCAAATTTGAGGAAAGACATTCTGGCTATTGAGGGAGTGCAGCGTAGGTTCACGAGGTCAATTCCTGGAATGGCAGGATTACCTTACGCCGAAAGACTGGAGCGACTGGTCTTGTATACCCTTGAGTTTCGAAGACTGAGAGGGGATCTGATTGAGGCGTATAAGATTATGAAAGGATTGGACACTCTGGCAGTAGGAAACATATTTCCACTGATGGGTGAGTGCCGAACCAGAGGACACAGCTTAAAAATACGGGGTAGACCATTTAGGACAGAGCTCAGGAGAAACTTCTTCACCCAGAGAGTGGTGGCTGTGTGGAATGCTCTGCCACAGGGGGCAGTGGAGGCCCAGTCTCTGGATTCATTTTAGAAGGAGTTGGATAGAGCTCTCAAAGATAGTGGAATCAAGGGTTATGGAGATAAGGCAGGAACAGGATACTGATTAGGAATGATCAGCCATGATTATATTGAATGGCGGTGCAGGCTCGAAGGGCTGAATGGCCTACTCCTGCACCTATTGTCTATTGTCTATTGTCTATTCTCTATTTCTGACTCCCTCTGACTCACTCTAAAATATACTGTAGCCGTCTCTGACAGGGCGTGACCCACAGTGTCACTCTCTGAGACAGACTATGACACACTTTGACTCTCTGAGATACACTGTAATACAGTCTGACTCTCTGTGACACTCTCTGAGGCACAGTATGACACATTACGACACTCTCTGACTCACTCTGATCCTCTCTGAGACACACTGTGACACTCTCTCACAGACTGTGAACCTCTCTGAGACAAACTCTGACCATCTCTGACACTGACAGAGACACACTGTGACACTCTCTGACTCTCTCTCTGAAACACACTGTGACACTTTCTGACTCTCTCTGACTCTATGAGACACACTGTGACACTCTGTGACTCTCTCTGACACTCTCTGAGGCACACTGTGACTTTTTTTACCCTCTCTCACACTCTCCGAGACACACTGTGACTCTCTCTGACACTCTGAGATAACCTATGACGCTCTCTCACACTCTCTGAGAAACATGGTAACGCTCTCTGACAGACAGTGACAGACTGTGACACTTTCTGTGACACACAATGACACTCTCTGACGGACGGTGACACTCTCTGACACTGGGTGACATATTCTGAGACACTGTGACACTCTCTGAGACACACTGTGACACTCCCTGTCTCTGTCTGACTCCCTGAGACATACTGTGTTACTCTCTCTGACACTCTCTGACTCTCTCTGAGACACAGTGTGACTCTCTCTGAGGCACACTGTGACACTCTCTGTCCCTCTCTGAGACACACTGTGACATTTTTTTACTCTCTCTCACACTCTCTGAGACACACTGTGACACTCTCTGAGATACACAGTGACTCTCTCTGACACTCTGAGATACCCTGTGACGCTCTCTCACACTCTCTGAGAAACACGGTAACGCTCTCTGACAGACTGTGACACGTTCTGTGACACACAATGACACTCTGACGGACGGTGACACTCTCTGACACTGGGTGACATTTTCTGAGACACTGTGACACTCTCTGAGACACACTGTGGCACTCTCTGTCTCTCTCTGACTCCCTGAGACATACTGTGTTACTCTCTGACCCGCTCTGACACTCTCTGACTCTCTCTGAGACACACTGTGACTCTCTCTGAGGCACACTGTGACACTCTCTGGCAGACTGTGACACACTGTGATACATTGTGACTCTCTTGGACACACTGTGACACTCGTTGACACACTCTGACACTATGTGAGGCACAGTATGACATACTGTGACACTGTCTGACTCCCTCTAGCTCTCTCTGAGGCACACTGTGACACTCTCTGACAGACTGTGGCACTTTCTGACTCTCTCAGACTCACTTCGAAATATCTTGTAACCTTCTCTGACAGACTGTGAAACACTGTGACACTCTCAGAGACAGACTGTGACACATTCCGACTCTCTGAGACACGGTGTGACTCCCCTAGACACACTGTGACACTCTCTGACTCTGAGGCAGACTGAGACACTCTCTAAAACACACTGTGACACTCTCTAACAGACTGTGAATCTCTCTGACACACTCTGCGGCACACTGTGACACGCTCTGCCATACTGTGACACACTGTGACACTCTCTGACCCTCTCTGAGACCGACTGTGACACTCTCTGACTCTCCCTGACACTCTGAGGCACAACACGACATCTGTGACCCTCTCTGACACTGTGGCACTCACTGAGACACACTGTGACACTCTCTGACAGACTGTGACACTCTCTGACTTTCTCTGACCCTATCTGAGACACTCTGTGACACTTTCTGAGTCATTCTGTCACTCTCCGAGACACACTATAATACTCTCTCACATACTGTGACCCTCTCAGGGACAAACACTGACCCACTCTCACACTCTCTGAGACACAGTAAAACACACCGTGACACTTTCTGACTCTCTGTGACACACTCTGAAATACATGTAACCTTTTCTAACAGACTGTGACACACTGTGACACTCTCTGAAACACACTGTGACACTCTCTGACTCTCTCTGACACTCTGAGACACATTGTGACACTCTCACAGACTGTGACCCTCTCTGAGACAAACGCTGACCCTCTCTGACACTCTCTGAGACACAGTGTGACACTCTCTGATTCTCTCTGACAAACTCTGAAATACACTGTAACCTTTTCTGACGGACAGTGACACACTGTGACACTCTCTGAGACACACTGTGACACATTCTGACTATATCTGACACTCTCTGAGACACACTATGACAGACTATGACATGCTGTGACATTCTCTGACCATCTCTGACTCTCTCCGAGGCACACTGTGACACTCTCTGGCCCTACTGAGACTGACTGTGACCCTTTCTGACTGAATGTGACACTCTCTGACAGACGGTGACACTCTCTGTGACACACTGTGACACTCTTTGACTGAATGTGACACTCTCTGACAGACAGTGACACTCTCTGACAGATGGTGACACTCTCTGTGACACACTGTGATACTCTCTGACACACTGTTACTCTGACACTCTCTGAGACACACTGTGACAATCTCTGAATCTCTCTGATACTCTCTGAAACATACTGTGACACTCTCTGACACACTGTGACAGTCTCTGAACGACTCTAACAGACTGTGACATTTTCTGTGACACACGATGACACTCTGACAGACTGTGACACTCTCTGACAATGGTGACATATTCTGAGACACTGTGACACTCTCTGATACACTCTGTAACACTTTCAGTATCTCTCTGATTCCCTAAGACACAATGTGACACTCGCTGACACACTGCGACACTCTCTGACCGACTGTGATACTCTGTGACACATGGTGACATTCTCTGAGAAATTGTGACATTCTCTGAGACACACTGTGACACATTCTGTCGCTCTCTAACGCTCTTTTAGACACAGTGTGACACTCCCTGACTCTCTCTGACACTCTGAGACGCACTGTGACCCTCTGTGACACTCTCTAAGACACGTTGTGACACTCTCTGACCGACTCTGACACTCTCTGAGACACACAGTGACAACCTCTGACCCTGTCTGAGACGGACTGTGAAACTCTGTCACTCTCTCTGACACCGTCTGAGGCACAGACACTGTGACACTCTCTGACAGATTGTGATAAACTGTGACACTCTCTGACTTTCTCTGGCACTCTCTTAAACACACTGTGACACTCTCTGACTCATTCTGACCAACTCTGAGACACACTATGACACTCTCTCACAGACTGTGACCCCCTCTGAGACAAACGCTGACCCTCTCTGACACTCTCTGAGACAGAGTACGACTCACTGTGACACTCTCTGACTCTCTCTGACACACTCTTAAAAAGCACTGTAATCTTCTCTGGCAGACTGTGACACACCGTGACACTCTCCGAGACATACTGTGACACTCTCTGACTCTCTCTGACACTCTCTGAGACACACTATGACACTCTCTGAGACACACTATTACACTCTCTGACAGACTGTGACACACTGTGACACTCTCCAAGACACACTGTGACACTCTCTGAAACACACTGTGACACTCTCTGACTCACTCTGACACACACTGAGACACACTATGACACTCTCTGAGATACACTGTGACACTCTCTGAAACACTGTGACACTCTCTGACTATCTCTAACACACTGAGACACACTATGACACTCTGACAGAAAATGACACACTGTGACATTTCTGACTTTCTCTGACTCTCTCTAAGGCACACTGTGACAATCCCTGACCGACGGTGACACACTCTGACCCTCTCTGAGACAGACTGTGACACTTTCTGATGCTCTCTGAGACTCTCTTAGACACACTGTAACACTATTTGACTCTTTCTGACTCGCTGAGACACACTGTGACACTTTCGGACTCTCTCTGACACTCTCTGAAACACACTGTGACACTCTTTGACAGACCGTGACAGACTGTGACACTCTCTGAGACACACTGCGACACTTCCTGACCGACTGCGACAAACTGTGACATTTTCTCTGACAAACTGTGACACTCTCTGAGACACACTGTGACACTTGCTGACCGATTGTGACAGACTGTGACATGTTCTCTGACACACTGTGACACTCTCTGACTCACTGTGACATGTCTGAAACTCTCTGACACTCTCTCAGCCACACTGTAACACTCTATGACACTCACTGAGACACGCTATGACACTCTCTGACAGACTATGAAACATTGTGACATTTTCTGACTTTCTCTGACTCTCTCTTAGGCACAATGGGACACACTGTGACAGACTGTGACACTCTCTGATTATCTCTGACACTCTGAGACACACTGTGACACTCTGTGTCATTCTCTGACCCTTGCTGAGACACACTAACACTCTCTGAATCGCTCTGGTACTCACTGAGACACACTATGACACTCTCTGAGACACACTGTGACACTGTCTGACTGAATGTGACACTCTCTGACAGACGGTGACACTCTCTGTGACACACTGTGACACTCTCTGACTGAATATGACACATTTTGCCCCCAGCCCTGAGCCACAACCGAACTCAGATTCCATGAATCATGTGGATACCCAGTGTAAAGCAGCTGATGGTCTCACTCCGTACACAACAGCCAGTCCAGGCACCCAACTGGTGGGCAGCACCAAAAAGATCCCGTCTCTGACCCAGATACATGTTTGGATGAGATTGACTTGACAGTCTGTTATACCCGGACTGGACGCTGAAGAGCAAACCAAATGAATCGCCATGTGCCTTAGTCCAGCAGGCCATTCAGCCCTCCCTGAGGGCCAACAGCTCGGGAGGGGCATCCATGATGAGATGAAGGCAGTGATCCTCACTGCTCGAGGGCAGGATAAGGCATATCCTGCAGAGGCGCTACATAACTGCAGAACAACAACCAGGGGATTGCCCCTCCCCTCCCCCCCGTCAGCTTTACCCGGAGACTCTGGGTCCAATTTGTCTGGAATTTTGGGGATGTGACCTGCACCTCTCTGAGCGATGAGAAACTGGGCCCGACCCTTTGTCTCCCATGTCTCAGAAAGGAGGAGGGACACCTGGGATTCCACCCCTCAGACGCCCCCTGTAATGAGGCTTGGGCCCTCTGCTAATTAATTGCTGAATAGGAAATAGACTTTAGGGATTTGCACATTGTGTTACAGGATCTCAGGGATCAGAAGCGATTGGTAGGGTTTCCCCGAGAATGGGTGCATGCTAGTAGGATACCAAGCACCCTGCCTGGACTAGGGGTCATTTTAGGACAGCGATATCCCAGGAAGCCCACCAGAGAGAATTCCTCAGAAACAAAATTAAAAACGGGCCAAGACCAGGAGGGAAGGCTCCTCCCCCAGCTTGTCCCACGCATACCTGGCTCTCACAATGGACTAGTCATTAAACTCACAGGGAATTACTTGTTCACGAACATTTATCACAAACTGACACTAATCATAATGAATATATCAGGGATACAGTAATCAGAATGGTTTCCTTCCCCATTAAAATAATCATGTTCCCAACTGACCGACAGGATAATGGGACAAGGGACAGGGAATTATGAGGGAAAGCCCACAACAGCAATTATCAGATGAAAGAAAAGGGAATTCCTTGATGATTTAGCCACAGTATTAGAGTCCACCCCCAGGGCAGGAGTGTTACTGGTCAGTACGCTGACTTGGCTAATTTGGAGAATAAACTCCGGATCCTGACCCAACAACTCTCTAATGAGCCTGAGAAAGACTGAACACAGAAAACCCAGAGGAGACCATGGGACAACTCGTGGAGAATCAGGCTAACCATCACTTAGTGACCAAACTGGAGGATCACGCCAACACGATTAACCAGATCGTCCAAACCCCAATCAGAAATGACGGGCAGCAGTAAAACCACACCCTGTGCAGTATCTACGGTAACGGGATGGTGGAACAGCTGAGGGAGGAGCTCAGGCATGCCAGCCAAGGGGAAATCCCAACCCGGGTTAGTGACAAACAGCATAAATATTTGTCCCAGGAGAACACCCACACCAATGTCTCTCACTGTGTGTGACAGCAGCTCACCAAGGGCTGGGTTAATAACAGCAGTAAGGACACTCTAGGTGGGACACTGGGCTTGGTATGAGGGATTCCACATAACACAAGTGAACAAAGTTAGGTTGAAGTCCAAATTATCGGAGTTGTATAAAAAAGGTATTTGGATGGGCTCCCATGATTACTGTGGAGATAGAGGGAACATTGCCAGGGACCATACTTACGTAAATGGGAAGGAACAGGTCATACCATGACATTCCCATAGCCTGTTATCCAAGAATTCGGCTCCTCTCACATCAGCTGTTGTCCTCACCGCACTCACCTTGATATATCTCGGGATACCGGTGGTTAGGATTGCAGGCAGCAACAGATGGGTACGATCATGGTGAATCATGCCTGGACACACCCCCAGGGGCTGGAAGATAGATGGAACTCCCTGGGTGATCACCTTAGTTTCATTCATTTGCAGTGTTTGAGTGTTCCTGACTGGGCCAGTATTGATTACCTGGCCATAGTTGCCATTACGACAGATTGGCCATGTTAAATTGCCCATTGTGTCAAGGGATATTCGGGCTAGCTGGAATAGCCATAGGAAATGCAGGGTTTCAGGGATATCACTGGGGGAGTGGGTCTGAGTTGGATTCTCTTCAGAGGGTCATTGTGGACTCAATAGGCCGAACAGTCTGATTCTGTTCTGTCAAGATTTTATGATATCACTTATCAGCTATAAGACTTAGGGTGTCGGGTTGCTCGCTGATAGGTTTGATATCCAGACGTTTCATTCCCTGGCTGGGTAGCATCATCAGTGGCGACCTCCAAGGGAAGCTATAAGACCATCGGTTTGACCAACGTACACAGTGGCTTTTGCACAGACAGCTGGCTACTCTGACAACAAGCATAACCAGCTTTTAAAATTAGGTTTGTAATTTATTGCATAAGCTTCTTTTCTTTCCATTCAAGTGGATGAGTTGTGGGAGATGTCACAACCTCCTGGCTAAAACACAGATAGACAGCCAAGGTTTATTGGCCAAATAAATCTCCCAAATCACCAAACCCGCACACCAGGCACAGCGCAAACACAGCATAATGTACAAGGCAGCAGTTATTCTGGACAGATGTATCTACCAAACAAATGAGGGCCCAGACAGGAAGGCACCGGGTCCTGCTACACAAAGAAACTAACAGCAAAAAGCCATCCAAATGATTGGCAATGCTTCAAACTATTAACGGTTTCTCCTAATTGGC
Organism: Chiloscyllium plagiosum; assembly: GCF_037043375.1. Lineage (NCBI taxonomy): Eukaryota > Metazoa > Chordata > Chondrichthyes > Orectolobiformes > Hemiscylliidae > Chiloscyllium > Chiloscyllium plagiosum. Next base: position 77,514,119 of record NW_028270176.1, read on the forward strand.
CAGAACGATAGAAAGTTCCTGAAAACCTCCAGAAATGAACAAAAACAGGGTTTATCTGCAGACTGATTGCCTGAATCTCTGCAGACCTTCTGAGGAGACCAGCATGGCAAGAGACAGAGACCATCTGACCATCCAGAGAGAGAGAGGGCGAGAGAAAACAGTCTCGCAGACCCAGAAGCAGAACCAAGATAGAGAGAGAGAGAGAGAGAGAGAGAGGCTGAAGCAAAACCCAGGGGCATGGGAGAGAGGGAATGTGAAAATCCATTGAGAGAGTTGGAACCAACTGGATTAAGAAGTGTCACACCTTCAGTCTGTCCATGTTTTAACTCCTCAGTCTTCGTCTGACTTCCCACTTCTCTCCCTCTCACTGTCCCCTCTCTCTATCCTTCTGTCTGTCTCTCTCTCACACACACACACTCTTTCTCTCACTCTCTCCCTCTCCCTGTATCTCTCTGCCCATCTTTCTCCCATCCCCCTTCTCCATCCCCAATCTCTCCATCTCTGTCTCTTTTTCTCACCCTCCCTTTCTGTTTTTCGCTATTTCAGACCTGAAAGATCTCACCCAGTTTTGTAAACTCTCAAAAATATTATGCCCTTCATTTTCATTGTCCTCCCAAGTTTATCCCCTTCCCCAAATATCTTCCGTTCCAAATAATTGCTTCACCAAATATGCCCCCTTCAAATATTTTGCTGCCCCAACATTGCTGTGAGCCCCACCCCCTGGGGCAGAGGGAAATGAAGGAAAAGTGTGGAGCTGGAAAAGCACAGCAGGTCAGGCCTGAACCATCAACTCTCCTGGCTGACCTGCTGGGCTTCCCCAGCTCCACACTTTGTAACTGACTTTCCAGCATCTGCAGTCCTCACTTTCTCACGCAGGTAAATGAGTCTGGGTTGACTGACTGGCCTGTGGCTGTTTTAATGTACAGCATGATCCCAATCGCAGAATTATAGAAGACTTGTATCACAGATGGAGTTCTTTCTGCCCATCCCCCCTCCTCTCATTAAATGATCCTGGTCCTGTTCAGGATCCTCAGGATTGTCCCCTGAATGGCCTCACTGACTATCCTTTCTGTGGAGACCTCTTCTCCGTGTTGTGGTTCTGTTCGCCGAGCTGGGAATTTGTGTTGCAGACATTTCGTCCCCTGTCTAGGTGATATCCTCAGTGCTTGGGAGCCTTCTGTGAAGCGCTTCTGTGATCTTTCCTCCGGAATTTATAGTGGTTTGTCTCTGCTGCTTCCGGTTGTCAGTTCCAGTTGTCCACTGCAGTGGCTGGTATATTGGGTCCAGGTTGATGTGTTTAACAAACACATCAACTTTGAACACTTCTTCTCCATCCTGTCTCAGACTTTGCATCTCATGCTGTCCCTCCCTCAATCTCTCTGTCTCTCACAGCAGCCCCTCCTTTCTCCACCAACCCCAAAATCCCATCAAACAGTCCCCATCTCTGGCTGTCCCACTCCCCCCTTGTCTCGCAATCTCCCCTTGCCATGTAGACCCACAGCTCCTGGGCTGGAGGACATGGTGCAGAGACTAACACACCTTTTGACTGACTGCTGTCATGCACAGAAATATCCCACTCTGCAATCATTCCCCAGCCACACACACTGTCCTTCTCCCTCCATATGCGTCCTTCTCGCTCTCCCTGTTTCTCACTGTCCATCTCTCTCTCTCCTCAATTTCTCCATCCAAACTCTCTCCATGTCTCTCTTTCTCTTTTTGTCACCCTCCCCTTCTCTTTTTCTTCATTTCAGACTCAATGAGAAAAGTGCTTTTATGTCCCTTACACTAACCCCCTCCCCACAGTCGGGGTAACATTCAGGAGAGACCAGGAAAATGTTGATCCCCGCATTAACTGTACAGCATCCAGCGACACTGAGACAAACTCTTCCCATGTCCCTTCCCCAGTCACTGGGACAGGGGTCTAGGGAGACAGAGGGAGAGAAACTACAAGAGAGAAAGAGAGATGGACAGACAGACAGTGAGAGGGAGGGAGAGAATAAGACAAAGACGGGCAGGCAGAGGGAGGGAGAGAAAGTGAGAAGAACTGAAAGAGAGCAGGAGAGAGGCAGAGAGAGAAAGGGAGAGAGAGAGAGTAAGAACCAGGAAGAGAAATACAATGTCAGACCGATACAAGTTGAAAAACGGGAGGCAAAGCCAGGGAGTGAAGGTCAAATAGACAGCAAGAGAGAAAACTTGGGCAGAGATATAGGACAGAGAGAGAGAGAGAGAGAGAGGAGTTGCAGCAGCAGCATAGAGCTGAGAGAGTGGGGGAGAGGTGGGGTTCTGTGATGCAACGACAATGATTTACAGACAAGAAAGGCAAGATCCCTCAGAGCTGAGAGAAAGATACAGAGAGAGATGAGTAAGTTGTTGGTTTTGTGGAAGATTGAATGATTAAACATTCCTGATAAACATGATGGGGTGTCAAAGGGGCAGAGTGTTGTAGGAAGGGAATCTGAAGGGGAAATGTCAACAGGGCAGAGATATGAAGGATGTTGTGAGATAGGGATTGAAGGAAAAATGTGGGAGAGACAACTGGGAACACAGAAATATACATAAGAGCTCTCATGGGAGTGGGAAGCAGTGAGATCGGTGGGATCAGACTGTGCAGCTGCCCCCTCCAGCATTTTTACCTTTGTCTCTCCTCAGTGTAGAGCTCGCATCTTGTGGTAAATTTCCCACAGACAGCCTGAATCCCACAATGTGTTTGTGTGTTCACTCTCTCTGGTTCCAGCTCCTGTCTGATGATTCCGTACAGCAGAATAATTTGATTCTCTGTCTCTGTACTGTCTGGGTTTCAGTCCCAAATCAAATGCTAAATCATCCACGATCCTATTGAATACCAGAGCGGGCTCGAGGGGCTGAATGGTCTCCTGTTCCTATTACAGATGGTCTTATGTTCTTAACACTACCTCCCAGCTCTTGGCCCCCACACTGGAGGTTATGACTACACAAGGGCTTGATCTGTAGAGGGCTGCCCCCTTCCGTGAGTCTTGGAAGGAACCAGCCTGATTTGGATTGGAGTTGCAGCCTCTCAGTGAGAAGTGAAATCTCCTTGAGGTTCCCCTCAGTCTCTCACTGTAAGGTGGAGCAGGCCAGTCCCGGGGAAGCAAACAGCAGGCCAGATGTGCTCTGTCCTCCAGCTCCATTTCAGAAGGCCACGTGGGAGGGGCTTGTTTCATTCATCAGCTTCCCGTGCTCTCCCTTCTGGGTTAAGGTGGGGCCGAATGGCCTTGCTCCTGGCTCCTAATAAGGTGCAGGCTGGCTATGATTGGGTTATACAGGGCATGCCCCTGGAGTGAGGTCAGTTAGCTCAGTTGGATGGACAGTTGGTTTATAATGCAGAGTAAAAACAATAGCGTGTGTTCAATTCCCACACCAGCTGGGGTTACCCTGATGGATTCTCCTTCCCAACCTCTCCCCTCAGCTGGGCCATGGTGACCCTCTGATTAAAACACCACCACACACCGCTCTCTAATGAGGAGCTGACCCATGCTCTGGTCAGACTGCGGTGACATTACATTGGTTTGTACCTGGGGCACTGTGTGCAGGACTAGTCACTGCATTGCCGGAGGGATGTTAGTGTGTGGGGAAGGTTTACTGGATGAATCCCCACTGGAATGAATGGCACTCTCTTTCCCCCAGTTAAGTCACTCTTGCAGCTTTTGTGTCTTTGGAGACACAAGCACCAATTCACCTGAAGCAGCAGCTGGATTTTATATTCATGAGCACCCAATAAGCTTGGCTAGTTTACACACATACACACACACACACACACACACACACATACACTCCCTCAAACACACACAGACACACTCTCACACACACTCTCACAAAGGACCCCGCCACACACAGGCTCTCTCATACACACAGACACACGCTCCCTCAAACACAAACACAGACACACTCTCACACACAAGCACACACTCTATCTCCCACACACATACACACACAGACATACGCTCCCTCAAATACACATACGGGCACACTCTCTCACACATACACGCAGACACACTCTCTCTCAGACAGACACACTCTCTCACACACACAGACACTCTCTCTCACGCAGACACACTCTCTCACACACACAAATACACACACTCTCTCTCATTTACACACACACTCTCATTCTCTCACACACCCACTCACTCTCACGCACACAGACTCTCTCTCACACACACTCTGTCTCTCACACACACAGACATTCTCTCTCACACACATACACACAGACAGACACACAAACACACGATCCCTCAAGCACACACAGACACACTCTCTCACATATACACATAAACGCACAGTTACTCTCTCTCTCATACACACATACGCTCGCAGACACACGCTCCCTCAAAAACACACAGACACACTCTCCCACATACACACATAAACGCACAGTTACTCTCTCTCACACACACATACACACGCAGACACACGCTCCCTCAAACACATATAGACACACTCTCTCTCTCACACACACACATGGACACACACTCTCTCTCACACACACACTGACACACACTCTCACACACACAGAGGCTCTCTCTCACACACACAGTTACACACACAGACACACGCTCCCTCAAATATGCATACACACACTCTCTCTCACACACACACTGACACACACACACTCTCTCACACACACATACACACTATTTCTCACATAAGACACACTGTCATACAGACACACAGACACATACACACATAGACACACAGACACACACACAATAGACACAGACACATTCTCTCACACACACAGACACACTCTCACACACACATACACACGGACACACTCTCTCTCACACACATACACTCTCTCTCACACACACACTGACACACACACACACTCTCACACACACATACGCACTATTTCTCACATAAGACACACTGTCATACAGACACACAGACACATACACACATAGACACACAGACACACACACAATAGACACAGACACATTCTCTCACACACACAGACACACTCTCTCTCACACACACACACACTCTCTCACGCACACCCTCACTCACACACTTGCACACAGAGACACACACACCCTCAAACACACACAGCTCCACGCTCTCACATGAACATGCAATTTCTTTCTCATGCACACATATGTGAGAAATAGTGTGTATGTGTGTGTGAGAGAGTGTGTGTGTGTCAGTGTGTGTGTGAGAGAGAGTGTGTGTATGCATATTTGAGGGAGCGTGTGTCTGTGTGTGTAACTGTGTGTTTGTGTGTGTGTGAGAGAGAGCGTCTGTGTGTGTGAGAGTGTGTGTCAGTGTGTGTGTGTGAGAGAGTGTGTGTCCATGTGTGTGTGTGTGAGAGAGAGTGTGTCTATATGTGTTTGAGGGAGCGTGTGTATGTGTGTGTGAGAGAGAGTAACTGTGTATACAAAGAGATACACATGCATCCACTCTTTCACACACACAAACACGGGCAGTCTCTCTCTCTCTCTCTCTCTCTCTCTCTCTCTCTCTCACACACACACACACACACACACACACACACACAGCTGTAAAGGCATGGTTGAGGTATTGCTGGAGAAATGATTTCTCCGAGGACTGAGCCATGATCCCACATGATGACTGCTCCAGGGGGACAGACAGCAGCTACAGAGACTTGTTGGATCTTCCTGTGCACCACATCTTGCATCGACAGCATTAGTCTGTTTGGGTGCCTGATTTTCTAAAATGTCTCCAAGCAACAAGTAACAATAGATTGATGAAAGTTTTCCTCCAAACTATGTTTCAGACACATGTTGCTGTTATTTTTCACTGATTGTGTAAAATGATCTGGATCTGCTGAAATGGGGAGTGGCTTCCATTTCAAATTACAACACCAGAGTGCCTCGGGGACCCTGACGAAATGATCAGGGAATTGCAACTGTTCCTTTCTACCCTCTGCAAACTGTACCATCAGATAGTGCTCCCTCAGTAACTCAGATAGTTCTCCCTCAGTACCTCAGATAGTTCTCCCTCAGTACCTCAGATAGTTCTCCCTCAGTACCTCAGATAGTTCTCCCTCAATACATCAGATAGTTCTCCCTAAGTACCTCAGATAGTGCTCCCACAAAACCTCAAAGTGCTCCCGCAGCACCTCAGATAGTTCTCCCTCAGTACCTCAGATAGTGCTCCCTCAATACCTCAGAAAGTGCTTCCTCAGTACCTCAGATAGTGCTCCCTCAATTCCCCCTGATAGTTCTCCCTCAATACATCAGATAGTTCTCCCTCAGTACCTCAGATAGTGCTCCCGCAGCACCTCAGATAGTTCTCCCTCAGTACCTCAGATAGTGCTCCCTCCATACCTCAGAGAGTGCTCCCTCAGCACCTCAGAGAGTGCTCCCTCAGTACCTCGGAAAGTGCTTCATCAATATCTCAGATAGTGCTCGCTCAATATCCCAGATAGTTCTCCCTCAGTACCTCAGATAGTGCTGCCTCAGTACCTCAGAACGTGCTCCCTCAATACCTCAGATATTCTCCCTCAATCCCTCAGAAAGTCCTCCCTCAATATCTCAGATAGACCTCCCTCAATATCTCAGATAGTTCTCCCTCAATAGCTCCGATAGTGCTCCCTCAATACTTCAGATAGTGCTCCCTCAGTACCTCAGATAGTTCTCCCTCTGTACCACAGATAGTGCTCTATAAATACCTCTGAAAGTTAATCCTCAATACCTCAGAAAATGCTCCCTCAATACCTCAGCTAGTGCTCCCTCAATACCTCAGGTATTTCTCCCCTCGTACATCAGAAAGTGCTCCTTCAATACCTCAGAAAGTGCCCCCTCAAAAGGTCCCATAGTTCTCCCTCAGTACCTCAGATAATGCTCCCTCAATTCCTCAGATAGTGCTCCATCAATACCTCAGAGAGTGCTCCCTCAGTACCTCAGAAATTTCTCCTTCAGTACCTCAGAAAGTGCTCCGTCGGTACCTCAGAAAGTGTTCCCTCAATACCTCTGAAAGAGCTTCCTCAATAGCACAGAAAGTGCTCCCTCAATACCTCAGATATTTCTCCCTCAATACCTCAGAATGTGCTCCCTCAATACCTCAGATAGTTCTCCCTCAATATCTCAGATAGTTCTCCCTCAATAGCTCAGATAGTGCTCCCTCAATACCTCAGAATGTGCTCCCTCAATATTTCAGATAGTGCACCCTCAATACCTCAGAATATGCTCCCTCAATATTTCAGATAGTGCTCCCTCAATACCTCAGATAATGCTCTCTCAATTCCTCAGATAGTGCTCCTCAATACCTCAGAATGTCCTCTCTCAGTACCTCAGAAAGTGCTCCCTCAGTACCTTAGAAAGTGCTCCCACGGAACCTCAGAAAGTGCTCCCTCAATACCTCTGAAAGAGCTCCCTCAATAGCACAGAAAGTGCTCCCTCAATTGAACAGAAATTGCTCCCTCAATACCTCAGATTTTCTCCCTCAATACCTCAGAAAGTGCTCCCTCAATACCTCAGATAGTTCTCCCTCAATATCTCAGATAGTTCTCCCTCAATAGCCCAGAAAGTGCTCCCTCAATACCTCAGAATGTGCTCCCGCAATACCTCAGAAAGTGCTCCCTCAATAGCTCAGATAGTGCTTCCTCAATACATCAGATAGTGCTCCCTCAATATCTCAGAAAGTGTTACCTCAATACCTCAAACGGTTCTCTCTCAGTACCTCAGAAAGTGCTCCCTCAATACCTCTGAAAGAGCTTCCTCAATAGCACAGAAAGTGCTCCCTCAGTACCTTAGAATATGCTCCCTCAATATCTCAAAAATGATCCCTCAATACATCACATATTGCTCCCTCATTACCTCAGTTCGAGCTCCCTCAGTACCTCAGAAAATGGTCCCTCAATATCCTAAAAATGATCCCTCAATGCCTCAGAATGTGCTCTCTCAATACCTCAGACATTGCTCCCTCAGTACCACAGATAGTTCTCCCTCATTACTTCAGATAGTAATCCCTTAATACCTCAGACATTGCTCCCTCAATATGTCAAAATATGCTCCCTCAGTACCTCAGATAGTGCTGCCTCAATACCTCAGATGGTGCTCCCTCAATACCTCAAATAGTGCTTCCTCAGTACCTCAGATAGTGCTTCCTCAGTACCTCAGATAATGCTCCCGCAATACCTGAGATAGTGCTCCCTCAGTACCTCAGAAAGTGCTCCCTCAGGACCTCAAAAAGTGCTCCCTCAATACCTCAGATAGTTCTCCCCAGTACCTCAGACAGTGCTCCCTCAATACCTCAGAAAGTTCACCCTCAGTACCTCAGACAGTGCTCACTCAATACCTCTGAAAGTGCTCCCTCAATACCTCAGAAAGTGCTCCCTCTCTACTTCAGATAGTTCGCCCTCAGTACCTCAGATAGTACTCCTTTAATACCTCAGAAAGTGCTCCCTCAATACCTCAGAAAGTGCTCCCTCAGTACCTCAGATAGTTCTCCCTCAGTACCTCAGATAGTACTCCGTTAATACCTCAGAAAGTACTCCCTCAATACCTCAGATAGTGCTCCCTCAGTATCTCAGATAGTTCTCCCTCAGTACCTCAGATAGTATCCGTTAATACCTCAGAAAGTGCACCCTCAATACCTCAGATAGTGCTGCCTCAGTACCTCAGAAAGTGCTCCCTCAATATCTCAAAACGTGCTCCCTGAGTACCTCAGATAGTGCTCCCTCAGTACCGCAGAAAGTGCTCCCTGAGTACCTCAGAATGTGCTCCTTCAATACCACAGACAGTGCTTCCTCAAAACCCAGAAAGTGCTCGCTCAATACCTCAGAATGTGCTCCCTCAATACCTCAGAAAGTGCTCCCTCAATAACTCAGATATTTCTCCCTCAGTACCTCAGATACTGCTCCCTCAATACCTGAGATAGTGCTCCATCAGTACCTCAGACAGTGCTCCCTCAATACCTCAGATAGGGCTACTTCAATACTTCAGATAGTGCTCCCTCATTACCGCAGATAGTTCTCCCTCAGTACCTCGGATCGTGCTCCCTTAATACCGCCGAAAGTGCTCACTCAATATTTCATCACTCCGATACCGCCGAAAGTGCTCACTCAATAGTTCTCCATCAATACCTCAGATAGTGCTCCCTCAATGCCTCAGAAAGTGCTCCCTCAATACCTTAGAATGTGCTCCCTCAATACCTTAGAAAGTGCTCCTTCAATAGCTCAGATAGTTCTCCCTCAGTACCTCAGATAATGCTCACTCACTTCCTCAGATAATGCTCCCTCAATACCTCAGAAAGTGCTCACCCAGTACCTCAGACAGTGTTCTCTCTGTACATCAGAAAGTGCTCCCTCAATACCTTAGAAAGTGCTCCCTCAATAACTCAGAAAGTGCTCCCTCAATAGCTCAGATAGTTCACCCTCAGTACCTCAGATAATGCACTCTCAATTCCTCAGATAGTGCTCCTTCAATTCCTCAGAAAGTGCTCCCTGAATACTTCAGACAGTGCTCCCTCAAAAGTTCAGAAAGTGCTCCCTCAATACCTCAGATAGTTCTCCCTCAGTACCTCAGAAGATGCTCCCTCAATATCTCAAAATGTGCTCCCTCAGTACCTCAGATAGTTCTCCCTCAATACCTCAGAAAGTGCTCCCTCAATACCTCAGATTGTGCTCCCTCTCTACTTCAGATAGTTCTCCCTCACTACCTCAGATATTACTCCCTTAATACTTCAGAAAGTGCTCCCTCAATACCTCAGATAGTGCTCCCTCAGTACCTCAGATAGTTCTCCCTCAGTACCTCAGAAAGTGCTCCCTCAATATCTCAAAAAGTGCTCCCTCAGTACCTCAGATAGTGATCACTCAGTACCTCAGAAAGTGCTCCCTCAATATCTCAAAAAGTGCTACCTCAATATCTCAAAACGTGCTACCTCAATACCTCAGAAAATGCTCCCTCAATTCTCAGATAGTGCTCCCTCAGTACCTCAGTAAGTACTCCTTCAATTCCTCAGATAGTGCTCCCTCAGTACCTCAGATAGTGCTCCCTCAGTACCTCAGAAAGTGCTCCCTCATTACCTCAGAAAGTGCTCGCTCAATGCCTCTGAATGTGCTCCCTCAATATCTCAGATAGTTCTCCCTCAATACCTCAGAAAGTGCTCCCTCAATACCACTGAAAGTGCTCCCTCAATACCTCTGAAAGTGCTCCGTAAACACCTCAGAAAGTGCTCCCTCAATACCTCAGAATGTGCTCCCTCAATAGCTCAGATATTTCTCCCTCAATGTCTCAGATAATGCTCTCTCAATTCCTCACATAGTGCTCCCTCAATACCACAGATTGTGCTCCCTCAGTACCTCGACAGTGCTCCCTCAATACCTCAGACAATGCTCATTCAAAAGCTCACAAAGTGCTCTCTAAGTACCTCAGAAAGTGCTCCCTCAGTACTTTCGATAGTTCTCCCTCAGGAGCTCAGAAAGTGCTCCCTCAATACCTCAGAATGTGCTCCCTCAATCCTTCAGATAGTGCTGCCACAGAGCCTCAGATAGTTCTTCCTCCGTTCCTCAGATAGCACTCCGTTAATACCTCAGAAAGTGCACCCTCAATACCTCAGAAAGTGCTCCCTCACTAACTCAGAAAGTGCTCCCTCAATAGCTCAGATAGTTCACCCTCAGTACCTCAGATAATTCACTCTTAATTCCTCAGATAGTGCTCCTTCAATTCCTCAGAAAGTGCTCCCTGAATACATCAGACAGTGCTCCCTCAAAAGTTCAGAAAGTGCTCCCTCAATACCTCAGATAGTTCTCCCTCAGTACCTCAGAAGATGCTCCCTCAATATCTCAAAATGTGCTCCCTCAGTACCTCAGATAGTTCTCCCTCAATACCTCAGAAAGTGCTCCCTCAATACCTCAGATTGTGCTCCCTCTCTACTTCAGATAGTTCTCCCTCACTACCTCAGATATTACTCCCTTAATACCTCAGAAAGTGCTCCCTCAATACCTCAGATAGTGTTCCCTCAGTACCTCAGATAGTTCTCCCTCAGTACCTCAGAAAGTGCTCCCTCAATATCTCAAAAAGTGCTCCCTCAGTACCTCAGATAGTGATCACTCAGTACCTCAGAAAGTGCTCCCTCAATATCTCAAAAAGTGCTACTTCAATACCTCAGATAGTGCTCCCTCAATACCTCAGAAAATGCTCCCTCAATTCTCAGATAGTGCTCCCTCAGTACCTCAGGAAGTACTGCTTCAATTCCTCAGATAGTGCTCCCTCAGTACCTCAGATAGTGCTCCCTCAGTACCTCAGAACGTGCTCCCTCATTACCTCAGACAGTACTCCCTCAATACCTCAGATAGTTCTCCCTCAGTACCTCAGAAGATGCTCCCTCAATATCTCAAAATGTGCTCCCTCAGTACCTCAGATAGTGCTCCCTCAATACCTCAAAAAGTGCTCTCTCAGTACCTCAGAAATTGTTCCCTCAATACTTCAGAAAGTGCTCCCACAATACCTCAGATATTTCTCCCTCAGTACCTCAGAAGATGCTCCCTCAATACCTCAAAATGTGCTCCCTCAGTACCTCAGATAGTGCTCCCTCAATACCTCAGAAATTGCTCCCTCAGTACCTCAGAAATTGTTCCCTCAATACTTAGCAAGTGCTCCCACAATACCTCAGATATTGCTTCCACAGTACAACAGATAGTTCTTTCTCAGTACCTCACATAGTTCTCCCTGAGTTCCTCAGATAGTACTCCCTAAATATCGCAGGAAGTGCTCCCTCAATACATCAGGTAGTGCGACCTCAGTACATCAGATAGTTCTCCCTCAGTACCTCAGATAGTTCTCCCTCAATGCCTCAGATACTGCTTCCTCAGTACATCAGATAGTGCTCCCTCAATAACTCAGATAGTACTCCCTTAAGACCTCAGATACTTCTCCCTCAATACCTCAGAAAGTGCTCCCTCAGAACCTCAGTTAGTTCTCCCTCAATACCTCAGATAGTGCCCCCTCAGTACCTCAGATAGTGCTCCCTCAATACCTCAGATAGTTCTCCCTCAATAACTCAGTTAGTACTCCCTCAACACCTCAGATAGTGCTCCCTCAGTACCTCAGAAAGTGCTCCCTCAGTACCCCAGATAGTGCTCCCTCAATAACTCAGATAGTGCTCCCTCAATGCCTCAGATACTGCTTCCTCAGTACCTCAGATACTGCTCTCTCAATACCTCTGAAAGTGCTCCCTCAATACTTCATAAAGTGCTATCTCAATACCTCAGATAGTGCTTCCTCAGTACCGCAGAAAGTGCTCCCTCAATTCCACAGATAATGCTTCCTCAGTACATCAGATAGTGCTTCCTCAGTACATCAGATAGTGCTCCCTCAATAACTCAGATAGTGCTCCCTCAGTACCTCAGATAGTTCTCCCTCAGTACCTCAGATGGTACTGTCTTAATACCTCGGAAAGTGCTCCCTCAATACCTCAGATAGTGCTCCCGCAGTACCTCAGAAAGTGCTCCCTCAATATCTCAAAAAGTCCTCCCTCAGTACCTCAGATAGTGATCACTCAGTACCTCGGAAAATGCTCCTCAATATCTCAAAAAGCACTCCCTCTGCACCTCAGATAGTGCTGCGACAATACCACAGACATTTGCTCCCTCTGTGCCTCAGAAAGTGCTCCCTCAATACCTCAGATAGTGATTCCTCAAAACACAGAAAGTGCTCCCTCAAGACCTCACTTAGTACTCCCTCAATACCTCAGATAGTGCTTCCACATTACATCAGATAGTGTTCACACAATACCTCAGATAGTGCTTCCTCAGTGTCTAAGAAAGTGCTCCCTCCGTACCTCAGAAAGTGCTCCCTCAGTACGTCTGGAAGTGCTCTCTCAATGCCTCTGAAATTGCTCCCTCAATACCTCAGATATTTCTCCCTCAATACCTCAGAAAGTGCTCCCTCAATACGTCAGATCGTTCTCCCTCAATATCTCAGATAGTTCTCCCTCAATACTTCAGAAAGTGCTCCCTCAATAGCTCAGATATTTCTCCCTCAGTACATCAGATAATGCTATCTCAATCCCTTAGATAGTTCTCCCTCAATACCTCAGACAGTGCACCCTCAGTACCTCAGACAGTGCTCCCTCAATACCTCAGATAGTGCTTCCTCAGTACCTCAGATAGTGCTTCCTCATTACCTCACATAGTTCTCCCTGAGTTATTCAGATAGTACTCCCTTCATACCTCAGAAAGTGCTCCCTCAATACTTCAGATAGTACTTCCTCAGAACCTCAGATAGTGCTTCCGCAGTACCTCAGATATTTCTCCCTCAATACCTCAGAAAGTGCTCCCTCAATACTTCAGATAATGCTTCCGCAGTACCTCAGATAGTGCTTCGTCAGTACCTCAGATAGTGCTCCCTCAGTACCTCAGAAAGTGCTTCCTCAGTACCTCAGAAAGTGCTCCCTCAATATCTCAGATAGTGCTTTCTCATTACATCAGATAGTACTCCCTCAATACCTCAGATAGTGCTCCCTCAGTACCTCAGAAAGTGCTCCCTCATTACCTCAGAAAGCGCTCCCTCAGTACCTCAGAAAGTGCTCAATCAACGCTTCTGAAAGTGCTCCCTCAATAACTCAGAAAGTGCTACTTCAACACCTCAGAAAGTGCTCCCTCAATATCTCAAAAAGTGCTCTCTCAGTACCTCAGATAGTGCTCCCTCAATACCTCAGAAAGTGCTCCCTTAGTACCTCAGTTAGTACTCCCTCAGTACCTCAGAAAGTGCTTCCTCAGTACCTCAGAAAGTGCTCCCTCAATACCTCAGATAGTGCTTTCTCATTACATCAGATAGTACTCCCTCAATACCTCAGATAGTGCTCCCTCAGTACCTCAGAAAGTGCTCCCTCATTACCTCAGAAAGCGCTCCCTCAGTACCTCAGAAAGTGCTCAATCAACGCTTCTGAAAGTGCTCCCTCAATAACTCAGAAAGTGCTCCCTCAACACCTCAGAAAGTGCTCCCTCAATATCTCAAAAAGTGCTCTCTCAGTACCTCAGATAGTGCTCCCTCAATACCTCAGAAAGTGCTCCCTTAGTACCTCAGTTAGTACTCCCTCAATACCTCAGATAGTGCTCCCTCAGTACCTCAGATAGTGCTTCCTCAAAACCCAGAAAGTGCTCCCTCAATACCTCAGTTAGTACTCCCTCAATACCTCAGATAGTGCTCCCTCAGTACCTCAGAAAGTGCTCCCTCAGTACCTCAGAAAGTGCTTCCACAATGCCTCTAAATGTGCTCCCTCAATACCTCAGATATTTTTCCCTCAATGCCTCAGAAATTGCTTCCTCAATACGTCAGATCATTCTCCCTCAATATCTCAGATAGTGCTCCCTCAGTACCTCAGAAAGTGCTCCCTCAGTACCTCTGAAAGTGCTCCCTCAATGCCTCTTAAAGTTCTCCCTCAATACCTCAGATATTTCTCCCTCAATGCCTCAGAAATTGCTCCCTCAATACGTCAGATCGTTATCCCTCAATATCTCAGATAGTTCTCCCTCAATACCTCAGAAAGTGCTCCCTCAATACCTCAGAATGTGCTCCCACAATACCTTAGATTGTGCTCCCTCAATAGCTCAGATATTTCTCCCTCAGTACATCACATAATGTGCTCCCAATTCCTCAGATAGTGCTCCCTCAGTACCTCAGACTGTGCTCCCTCAATAGCTCAGAAAGTGCTCCCTCAATACCTCAGATTGTTCTCCCTCAGTACCTCAGAAGATGCTCACTCAATATCTCAAAATGTGCTCCCTCAATACCTCAGAAAGTGCTCCCTCAGTACATCAGAAATTGTTCCCTTAATACTTCAGAATGTGCTCCCTCAATACCTCAGATATTGCTTCCACAGTACAACAGATAGTGCTTTCTCAGGACCTCAGATAGTTCCATCCACCTTGACACCCCGTGCTGGCCTCCTACCTGCCCTCGACCTCTTCATAGCCAATTGCCGCCGCGATATTAACCGCCACCTGAACTCCCACACCCCTCTCACCCACTCCAACCTCTCACCTTCGGAACGCGCAGCCCTCCACTCCCTCCGTTGCAACCCCAACCTCACTATCAAACCAGCAGACAAGGGAGGCATGGTAGTAGTTTGGCGCACCGACCTCTACACCGCTGAGGCCAAACGCCAGCTCGCAGATACCTCCTCCTACTGCCTCCTTGACCATGACCCCACCCCCACCACCAAACCATCATCTCCCAGACCGTCCATAACCTCATCACCTCGGGGGATCTCCCATCCACCGCCTCCAACCTCATAGTCCCACAACCCCGCACCTCCCGTTTCTACCTCCTGCCCAAAATCCACAAACCTGACTGCCCCGGCCGACCCATTGTCTCCGCCTGCTCCTGTCCCACCGAACTCATCTCCGCCTACCTTGACACCGTCCTGTCCCCCTTAGTCCAAGAACTCCCCACCTACGTTCGGGACACCACCCACGCCCTCCACCTGCTCCATGATTTTCGCTTCCCCGGTCCCCAACGCCTTATTTTCACCATGGACATCCAGTCCCTGTACACCTCCATCCCCCATCACGAAGGACTCAAAGCCCTCCGCTTCTTCCTTTCCCGCCGTACCGACCAGTACCCTTCCACTGACACCCTCCTTCGACTGACTGAACTGGTCCTCACCCTGAACAACTTCTCTTTCCAATCCTCCCACTTCCTCCAAACGAAAGGAGTAGCCACGGGCACCCGCATGGGCCCCAGCTATGCCTGCCTCTTCGTAGGATATGTGGAACAATCCATCTTCCGCAACTACACTGGCCACACCCCCCACCTTTTCCTCCGCTACATCGATGACTGTATCGGCGCCGCCTCGTGCTCACACGAGGAGGTGGAACAGTTCATCCACTTCACCAACACCTTCCACCCCGACCTCAAATTCACCTGGACAGTCTCAGATTCCTCCCTCCCCTTCCTCGACCTTTCTATTTCCATCTCAGGCGACCGAATCAACACGGACATCTACTACAAACCGACTGACTCCCACAGCTACCTGGACTACACCTCCTCCCATCCTGCCCCCTGCAAAAACGCCATCCCATTCTCCAAATTCCTTCGACTCCGCCGCATCTGCTCCCAGGAGGACCAGTTCCAAAAACGCAAATCCCAGATGGCCTCCTTCTTCAAGGACCGCAATTTCCCCCCCGACGTGATCGACGATGCCCTCCACCGCATCTCTCCCACTTCCCGATCCTCCGCCCTTGAACCCCGCCCCTCCAACCGCCACCAGGACAGAACCCCACTGGTCCTCACCTACCACCCCACTAACCTCCATGTACAGCGCATCATCCGCCGTCATTTCCGCCACCTGCAAACGGACCCCACCACCAAGGATATATTTCCCTCCACTCCCCTATCAGTATTCCGTAAAGACCACTCCCTCCATGACTCCCTCGTCAGATCCACACCCCCCACCAACCCAACCTCTACTCCCGGCATCTTCCCCTGCAACCGCAGGAGGTGCAAGACTTGCGCCCACACCTCCCCTCTCACCTCCCTCCAAGGCCCCAAAGGAAACTTCCATATCCGCCACAGATTCACCTGTACCTCCACACATATCATCTATTGCATCCTCTGCACCCGATGTGGCCTCCTCTATATTGGGGAGACAGGCCGCCGACTTGCGGAGCATTTCAGAGAACACCTCTGGGACACCCGGACCAACCAACCCAACCACCCTGTAGCTCAACATTTCAATTCCCCCTCCCACTCCACCAAGGATATGCAGATCTTTGGACTCCTCCATCGTCAGACCACAGCAAAACGACGGTTGGAGGAAGAACGCCTCATCTTCCGGCTAGGAACCCTCCAACCACAAGGGATGAACTCGGATTTCACCAGTTTCCTCATTTCCCCTCCCCCCAGCCTGTCTCAGTCAAATCCATCAAATTCAGCACCGCCTCCCTAACCTGCAATCTTCTTCCCGACCTCTCCGCCCCCACCCCAATCTGTCCTATCACCCTCACCTTGACCTTTTTCCACCTATCACATTTCCGACGCCACTCCCCCAAGTCCCTCCTCCCTATCTTTTTTCTTAGCCTGCTGGATAAACTTTCCTCATTCCTGAAGAAGGGCTAATGCCCGAAACGTCGATTCTCCTGTTCCCTAGATGCTGCCTGACCTGCTGCGCTTCTCCAGCCACACATTTCCATCTCAGATAGTTCTCCCTCAGTTCCTCAGATTGTACTCCCTTAATACCTCAGAGAGTGCTCCCTCAATACCATAGATTGTGCTCCCTCAATATTCAGGTACTGCTCCCTCAGTACCTCAGATAGTTCTCCCTCAGTACCTCAGATAGTGTTTCCACAGTACATCTGATAGTGCTCCCTCAATAACTCAGATAGTGCTCCCTCAGTACCTCAGATAGTTCTCCCTCAATGCTTCAGATACTGCTTCCTCAGTACATCAGATAGTGCTCCCTCAATAACTCAGAAAGTGCTCCCTCAACACCTCAGAAAGTGCTCCCTCAATATCTCAAAAAGCGCTCCCTCAGTACCTCAGAAAATGCTCCCTCAATATCTCAATAAGTGCTCCCTCAGTACCTCAGATAGTGTTCCCTTAATACCGCAGAAAGTGCTCCCTCAATACCTCAGATAGTGGTCCCTCAGTACCTCAGATAGTGCTCCCTCAATACCTCCGATCGTGCTCCCTCAGTACCTCAGAATGTGCACCCACAATACCTCAGATGGTGCTTCCTCAAAACCCAGAAAGTTCTCCCTCAATACCTCAGTGAGTATTCCCTCAATACCTCAGAAAGTGCTCCCTCAGTACCTCAGAAAGTGCTCACTCAGTAGCTCAGATAGTGCTCCCTCAATAACTCAGATAGTGCCCCCTCAATACCTCAGATAGTGCTTCCTCAGTACCTCAAAAACGTGCAGCACTCCCTCCGTACAGACCCCCTGGCAGTGCAGCACTCCCTCAGTACTGACCCTCTGACAGTGCAGCATTCCCTCAGTAGTGACCCTCTGACAGAACAGCATTCCCTCAGTACTGACCCTCTGACTCTGCAGCTCTCTTTTTGGACTGACATTTCTACAGTGCAGCATTTCCTCAGTACTGATACTCATACAGTGTGGCATTCCCTCCGACAATGTGGCACTTCCTTAATACAGATGCTCTCACAGTGCATCACTCCATCGGTACTGACCCTTCAATAACGTGGTATTTACTCAGTACTCACCCTCCAACAGAGCAGAACTCCCTCAGTACTGACCCTCTGAAACAACACTCCCTCAGAACTGACAAACTGACCGTGTAGCACTCCCTCAGAATGACCCTTTGAGTGTGCATCACTCTCTCAGTACTGACCCTCTGGCAATGCAGCAATCATTCAGTACTGACTGTCCGACACATAGCGTGACGATCCCTCAGTACTGAACCCCTCACAGCACGGTGATCCGTCAGTACTAATCGCCTCACAGTGCCGTGCTCCCTCAGTTCTAAACCTTTCACAGCGCGGTGATCCCTCAGTCGTAACCTTCTCACAGTGCGACACTCTGATGGCATGGCCATCCATTAGCACTGACCCTCAGAGAGTGTGCACTTCATCATCACTGACACTCTCACTGCACAGCAATCTCTCAGTCCGGGCCCTCTCACAATGCTGCATTCCCTCCACACTGACTCTCTGACAATGCTGCACTCCTTCCACACTGACCCTCTGAAAATGCTGCACTCCGTCCACACTGATCCTCTGACAATGCTGCACTCCCTCCATACTGAACCTCTGAAAATGCTGCACTCCCATCACACTGACCCTCTGATAATGCTGCACTCCCTCCACACTGACCCACTGACAATGCTGCACTCCCTCCATACTGACCCTCTGACAATGCGGCACTCCCTCCACACTGACCCTCTGACAATGCTGCACTCCCTCCACACTGACCCTCTGACAATGCTGCACTCCCTCCACACTGACCCTCTGAAAATGCTGCATTCCCTCCAGACTGACCCTCTGACAATGCTGCACTCCCTCCACACTGACCCTCTGACAATGCTGCACTCCCTCCACACTGATCCTCTGACAATGCTGCACTCCATCCATACTGACCCTCTGACAATGCTGCACTCCCTCCACACTGACCCTCTGACAATGCTGCACTCCTTCCATACTGACCCTCTGATAATGCTGCTCTCCCTCCACACTGACCCTCTGACAATGCTGGACTCCCTCCACAATGACCCTCTGACAATGCTGCACTCTCTCCACACTGATCCCTCAGTTCTGACTCTCTGACTGTGTGGAAGTGGCCCTATACTGACCTCCGAGAGTGTGGCCAATCTCAGCACAAAACCTCTGACAGTACAGCACTCCATCATAACTGACTCTCTGACAGTGCAGCACTGCCTCAGTACTGTCTCATTGACAGTGTAGCAGTCCCTCAGCACTGACCTTCTGCCTCGGTCCTGCACATCTGACAGTCCAGCAGTGCCTCAGTACTGTCTGTCTGACAGTGCAGAACTCTCCCTGTACTAACCCTCTGACAGTGCAGCACTCCCTCAGTATTGACCCTCTGACAGTGCAGCACTCCCTCAGTACTGACCCTCTGTCAATGAGGCACTCCCTCAGTACTGACCTGCTGATAGTGCAGTGCTCTCTCAGTGCGGATCCTCTGATAGTGAGGCTTGCCGTCTGGACTGAAACTCTAACAGTGTGGTGCTCACTCAGTACTGACTCTCTGACAGTGCAGCACTCCCTCAGAACTGACCCTGTGACAGTGCGGCACTCCCTCAGAACTGACCCTCTGACAGTGCAGCACTCTCTCAGTACTGACCCTCTGACAGTGCAGCACTCCCTCAGTACTGACCCTCTGACAGTGCAGCACTCTCTCCGTACTGACCATCTGACTGTGCAGCATTCCCTCAGTACTGACCATCTGACTGTGCAGCACTCTCTCTGTACTGACTCTCTGAAATTGCACTGACTCAGAATTCACACTCTCACTGTGTAGCGCTCCCTCAGTAGTGACCTTTTGTTAATGCATGCTCCCTCAGTACTGACCCTCTGACAGTGTAGTGCTCGTTCAGTACTGACCCTCTGATGGTGCAGTGCTCTCAGAGTACAGAGCCTCAGACAGTGCGGCATTCCCTCTGGACTAAACCTCTGACAGTGTAGTGCTCCCTCAGTACTGACCCTTTGACAGTGTAGTACTCCTCAGAAATGGCTGTCTGGTCATGCAGCAGTCCCTCACTACTGACTGTCCGAAAGTGCAGTGATCCCTCAGTACTCACCCTCTGGCAGTGTAGCAGTCCCTCAGTACTGACCCTCCGACAGTGCAGTGATCCCTCAGTACTGACCCTCTGAAGTGCGGCACTCCCTCAGTACTGACCCTCTGACAGTGCGGCACTCCCTCAGTACTGACCCTCTGACAGTACAGTGATCCCTCAGTACTGACCCTCTGACAGTGCGGCACTCCCACAGTACTGACCCTCTGACAGTGCGGCACTCTCTCAGTACTGACCCTCTGACAGTGCAGCATTCCCGCAGAACTGACCCTATGACCTTGCAGCTCTTTGACAGTGCAGTGATCCTTTAGTTCTGACATTCTGACAGTGTAGCGCTCGCTCAGTACTGACTCTATGACAGTGCAGCACTCCCTCAGTGCTGACCCTCTGACAGTGCAGCACTCCCGCAGTACTGATCTTCTGACAGTGCAGCACTCCCTCAGTACTGAGCCTCTGACAGTGCAGCACTCCCTCAGTACTGACCCTCTGACAGTGCAGCACTCCCTCAGTACTGACCCTCTGACAATGCAGCACTCCCTCAGTACTGACCATCTAACAGTGCAGCCCTACCTCAGTACTCACCCTCTGACAGTGCGGCTCTCCCTCAGTACTAACCCTCTGAGAGTGCAGCACTCCCTCAGTACTGACCCTCTGACAGTGCAGCACTCCCTCAGTACTGACCCTCCGACAGTGCAGCACTTCCTCAGTACTGACCCTCTGACAGTGCAGCACTCCCTCAGTACTGACCCTCTCACAGTGCAGCACTTCCTCAGTACTGACCCTCTGACAGTGCAGCATTCCTTCAGTACTGACCCTCTGACAGTGCAGCATTCCCTCAGTACTGACCCTCTGACAGTGCAGCACTCCCACATTACTGACCATCTGACAGTGCAGCACTCTGACATTACTGACCATCTGACAGTGCAGCACTCCCACAGCACTAACCCTCTGACATTACTGCACTCCCTCAGTGCTGACCCTCTGACAGTGCACCACTCCCGCAGTACTGATCTTCTGACAGTGCAGCATTTCCTCAGTACTGACCCTCTGACAGTGCAGCACTCCCTCAGTACTGATCCTCTGACAGTGCAGCATTCCCTCAGTACTGACCCTCTGACAGTGCAGCATTCCCGCAGAACTGACCCTATGACCTTGCAGCTCTTTGACAGCGCAGTGATCCTTTAGTTCTGACATTCTGACAGTGTAGCGCTCGCTCAGTACTGACTCTATGACAGTGCAGCACTCCCTCAGTGCTGACCCTCTGACAGTGCAGCACTCCCGCAGTACTGATCTTCTGACAGTGCAGCACTCCCTCAGTACTGAGCCTCTGACAGTGCAGCACTCCCTCAGTACTGACCCTCTGACAGTGCAGCACTCCCTCAGTACTGACCCTCTGACAATGCAGCACTCCCTCAGTACTGACCATCTAACAGTGCAGCCCTACCTCAGTACTCACCCTCTGACAGTGCGGCTCTCCCTCAGTACTAACCCTCTGAGAGTGCAGCACTCCCTCAGTACTGACCCTCTGACAGTGCAGCACTCCCTCAGTACTGACCCTCCGACAGTGCAGCACTTCCTCAGTACTGATCCTCTGACAGTGCAGCACTCCCTCAGTACTGACCCTCTCACAGTGCAGCACTTCCTCAGTACTGACCCTCTGACAGTGCAGCATTCCTTCAGTACTGACCCTCTGACAGTGCAGCATTCCCTCAGTACTGACCCTCTGACAGTGCAGCACTCCCACATTACTGACCATCTGACAGTGCAGCACTCCGACATTACTGACCATCTGACAGTGCAGCACTCCCACAGCACTAACCCTCTGACATTACTGCACTCCCTCAGTGCTGACCCTCTGACAGTGCACCACTCCCGCAGTACTGATCTTCTGACAGTGCAGCATTTCCTCAGTACTGACCCTCTGACAGTGCAGCACTCCCTCAGTACTGATCCTCTGACAGTGCAGCATTCCCTCAGTACTGACCCTCTGACAGTGCAGCATTCCCGCAGAACTGACCCTATGACCTTGCAGCTCTTTGACAGTGCAGCGATCATTTAGTTCTGACAATCTAACAGTGTAGTGCTCCCTCAGTACTACCCTCTGAGAATGCACCGATCCCTCAGTACAGACCCTCTGACAGTGCAGCACTCCCTCAGTACTGACCCTCTGACAGTGCAGCACTCCCTCAGTACTGACCCTCTCACAGTGCAGCACTTCCTCAGTACTGATCCTCTGACAGTGCAGCATTCCCTCAGTACTGACCCTCTGACAGTGCAGCATTCCCTCATTACTGTCCCTCTGACAGTGAAGCACTCCCACATTACTGACCATCTGACAGTGCAGCACTCCCACAGTACTAACCCTCTGACATTACTGCACTCCCTCAGTACTGACCCTCTGACAGTGCATCGCTCCTCAGTACTGACCCTCTGACAGTGCAGCACTCCCTCAGTACTGACCATCTGACAGTGCAGCATTCCCTCAGTGTTGACCCTCCGACAGTGCAGCTCTCCCTCAGTGTTGACCCTCCGACAGTGCAACACTCCCGCACTACTGACCATCTGACAGTGCAGCACTCCCTCAGTGTTGACCCTCCGACAGTGCAGCACTCCCTCAGTACTGACCATCTGACAGTGCAACACTCCCTCAGTACTGACCCTGTGACAGTGCAGCACTCCCTCAGTACTGACCCTCTGACAGTGCAGCACTCCTTCAGTACTGACCCTCTGACAGTGCAACACTCCCGCAGCACTGACCCTCTGACAGTGCAGCACTCCCTCAGTACTGTCCATCTGACATTGCAGCACTCCCTCATTCCTGACCCTCTGATAGTGCAGCACTCCCTCAGTACTGACCCTCTGACAGTGCAGCACTCCCTCAGTACTGATCCTCTTGCAGTGCAGCACTCCCTCAGGACTGACCCTCTGACACTGCAGCATTCCCTCAGCACTGACCCTCTGACAGTTCAACACTCCCTCAGAACTGACCCTGTGACAGTGCAGCACTCCCTCAGCACTGACCCTCTGACAGTGCAGTACTCCCTCAGCACTGACCCTCTGACAGTGCAGCACTCCCTCAGTACTGACCCTCTGACAGTGCAGTGCTCCCTCAGCACTGACCCTCTGACAGTGCAGCACTCCCTCGGTACTGACCCTCTGACAGTGCAGCACTCCCTCAGTACTGACCCTTGACAGTGCACCACTCCCTCAGCACTGACCCTCTTTTTTCCTATTTCATAGAGTCTTGTGGAAATTTGGAGACATGGGGTTTGCAGATTCTGAGGAAGCCTGAGAGAGGCACACAAACTAAGCCCTGTCTGAAAGACTCTGTAATAGACTATTCAGAGGCACAGGATCACAGAGGTGCACAGCTTGGAAATGGATCCTCCTGTCCAACTCGTCCATACCAACCAGATATTCTCATCTCATTTCATTCCATTAGCTAGCACTTGGCTAATGTCCCTCTGAACCCTTCTTATTCACATACTCATCCTGATACCTTTTAAATGTCACAATTGCACCAGCCCTCATCACTTCCTCTGGCAGCTACCTGCATGCCCTTGAATAAGTGCTCAAACATTCATACTGTCGATAAAAACTCTAATAAACACCAACCAACGAAAGGCTATCATTGTCATTTTCAACCCACCCTTTGATTCTCCATTCTGCTGATTTGAACAAAGGTAAAGAAGCAGAGTTTGTGACCATCCACCGTGGTCCTGTTATAAAACTTATTTTCAAATGTGGCTTGCATGTGATTCCCACACCCTCGAATAGTTGCCTGGAAGTGGGGGTGAGCTGTACTCTCCTGCTTCAGTCCTTGGGTGTCCCCCAGTGATGTTAGGGAGAGAGCTCCAGGATTTTGACCTGAACCATGTCAAGAGCTCTCTTCCTGTAGTGCCCTTTTAAAGGTGGGAAGTTAGTATAGACCAGGAGGACCCGAGAGCTGCTGTCTTGTCAGAGAGAGAGGCCTGGTGGGTCACACACCTCAGGTGAGGGGCGAGGTTGAGAAGCTGGGACCTTCATGGTAATTTCAGACATGATAGAGATTGAGCCAACAATGTTGGCATCACGAACCTGTTAGCTGTGATAACTGACCCCCCTTTGTAGCAGAGGGATTAAATCCCTTTAATAGAGCAAGCTTGAGAATTCAACACTAAAATCAATCTGTACGGACGCGCTGGAGACCTGAAACATCAATACAGAGATTGCTGAAGAAACTCAGCATGTCCGGCAGCATCTCTGAAGGGAGTGGGAGAAAGAGACAGAGAGAGAGTTCACCTTTCAATCCAGTGATTTCTGCGGGAAAGTTCCTTCAGAACAGACCGTTTTGAGGAAGGGTCACTTGAAATGTGAATTGTTCCTCTCTCTCTTCACTGTTGCTACCTGCTGAATTCTGCTGAATTTCCCCAACATCTGTTTGCTTGAGAATTTGACCTGATCCAAGCGTCACTGAGTAATTCAGTCTGTGTGCAATGCCCTGAGGCTGCTTCTGCTGAAAGTTGACAAACAGGTTTAAGGCTTTGTAAGGTATTATATTCGGAGGGCGGGGTACATGGGAGAACAGATACAGAACACAGGCACTTCACAAAGATCCTTCTCAATGTAACTTTGTGATGTTCATTCAGAAGGAACAGCTCAGACCGAACATTTCAGTTAATCAGCCAAGGGGAGTATATATGTCATGACAAAGACTTGTTGTAAAGACTGTACAGAACAGAACTTTAGTGACTATGTTTGTACGTAAAGTGTTTTTGTGAATAAAGTCTCTTTTTGAAATTGATATAAATATTTTTTCCAGGGGGACCAAGCATCTTGAGCTTGTGGAGGCATTGCCCTTTTCCCTAATCTTTCTTAAATAAACGCTAGACAAGTTCGATACTCCCCGGGTACAAACATCAAACGGTCATCAACGGGGAGGAGATGGTGGGATTGTCACGGGGGGGTCATTGTTGCCTCACCCCACCCGGGTTCGATTCTAGCCTTGGGCGACTGTCTGTGTGGAGTTGGCACACTCTCCCCGTGTCAGCCTCCGGGTGCTCCAGTTCCCTCTCACTGTCCAAAGATGTGCAGGCTGGTTGGGTTAGCCAGAGGAAATGAAGGGATCCAGGGATAGAGGGGGTAGTGTGGGATGCTCTGCCGAGGGTCAGTGTGAACCTGATAGGCCGAATGGCCTGCTTCCACATCTTCGGGATTCTATGATCAATCCAGAGACCCAAATGATGTTCTGGGACCTGGGCTCCAATCTTAGGGGTGGCAGTGGGTCATCACAGTGAGAACAGGTTTGGGGATGTACACGGTCCAAGGGGGCAACAGGTTTGCTTTCTGAGGTGTTGAGGGCATGAATGTTCTGTCAAGGTGCTTTGAGGATAAACATACTGATGGGATGGTTTCTAAGGTATTGAGGGAGCACTATCTGTCAGTACAGGGTGCAGATGGTCGAAAGGTCCAGATACACTTCATAGGACATAGAACAGTACAGCACAGAACAGGCCCTTCAGCCCACGATGTTGTGCTGACCATTGATCCTCATGTAAGGTAAACCTAATGTACGAACCCTCAAATGTCTGTGACCATATGCATTTCCAGCAGTCTCTTAAATATCCCCAATGACCTTGCTTCCACAACTGCTGCTGGCAACGCATTCCATGCTCTCACAACTCTCTGTGTAAAGAACCCGCCTCTGATATCCCCTCGATACTTTCCACCAAACAGCTTAAAACTATGACCCCTCGTGTTAGTAATTTCTGCTCGTGGAAAAATGTCTCTGGCTCTCAACTCTATCTATGCCTCTCATTATCTTGTACACCTCAATTAGGTCCCCTGTCTTCCTTCTTTTTTCCACTGAAAGCAGTCCAAGCTCAGTCAACCTCACTTTGTTAGATAAGCCCTCCATTCCAGGCAGCATCCTGGTAAACCTCCTCTGAACCCTCTCCAAAGCATCCACATCTTTCCTATAATAGAGCGTCCAGAACTGGACACAGTATTCCAAGTGCGTTCTAACAAAAGTTTTATAGAGCTGCATCAAGATTTCACGACTCTTAAACACAATCCTCCTGTTAATGAAAGCCAAAACAACATATGCTTTCTTAACAACCCTGTCCACTTGGGTAGCCATTTTAAGGGATCTATGTACCTTCACACCAACATCCCTCTGTTCCTCCACACTACCAAGAATCCTGTCTTTAATCCTGTACTCAGCTTTCAAATTTGACCTTCCAAAATGCATCACCTCGAATTTATCCAGGTTGAACTCCATCTGCCACCTCTCAGCCCATCTCTGCATCCTGTCAATTTCCCGCTGCAGCCAACAACAGCCCTCTATACTGTCAACGACACCTCCAACCTTTGTGTCATCTGCAAACTTGCTGATCCATCCTTCAATACCCGCATCCAAGTCATTAATAAAAATTACAAACAGTAGAGGCCCAAGGACAGAGCCCTGTGGAACACCACTCGCCACTGACTTCCAGGCAGAATATTTTCCTTCTACTCCCACTCGCTGTCTTCTGTTGGCCAGCCAATTCTGTATCCAGACAGCTAAGTTTCCCTGTATCCCCTTCCTCCTGACCTTCTGAACGAGCCTACCATGGGGAATCCTTATCAAATGCCTTACTGAAGTCCACATACACAACATCCACCGCTCGACCCTCATCAACTTGCCTAGTAACATCCTCAAAGAACTCAGTAAGGTTTGTGAGGCATGACCTGCTCCTCACAAAGCCGTGTTGATTGCATTTAATCAAGCCATGCTCTTCCAGATGGTCATAAGTCCTGTCCCTCAGAATTCTTTCTAACTCCTTACAGACGACAGACGTGAGAGTGTCTGGTCTGTAATTGCCGGGGATTTCCCTATTTCCTTTCTTGAAGAGAGAAATTACATTTGCCTCCCTCCAGTCCTCAGATACGACTCCAATGGAGAGCGAGAATGTAAGGATTTTCGCAAGCAACGAAGCAATCACATTTCTCACTTCCCAAAGCAGCCGAGGACAAATCTGGTCTGGCCCTGGCGACTTGTCAATGTTAATGTTTGTCAAAATATTCAGCACATCAGCTTCCTCAATCCCTATCCGTCCCAGCATGCTTACCTGCTTCTCAATGGTTTCATTCACTACAAGGTCCTTTTCTTCAGTAAAGACAGAAGCAAAAAACTCATTTAGGGCTTCTCCTACCTCCTCAGACTCTATACACAAGTTCCCTATGCTACCCCTGACCGGCCCTACTCTTTCTTTGATCATTGTCTTACTCCTCACATCCGTGTAAAATATCTTTGGATTCTCCCTAATCCTTCCTGCCAAACCTTTTTTCCTGCCCCCTCCTGGTTCTCCTCAGGCCATTTTTGAGCTCCTTCCTCGCCTGCCTGTAATCCTCTAGAGCTGAGCAAGACCCTTGCTTCCTCCACCTTACGTAAGCTGCCTTCTTTCTTTTGACGAGAAGCTCCTCCTCTCTCGTCATCCAAGGTTCCTTTATCTTGCCCCTTCTTGCCTGTCTCAGAGGGACACATTTATGCATCACTCGCAACAACTATTCCTTAAACCGTCTCCACATGTATATAGTGGTCTTTCCATGGAGCAATTGCTCCCAGTCCATGGTTCTCAACTCACGTCTGATAGTATCATAGTTTCCTTTTCCCCAATTAAATATCCTCCCATTGTGCCTGTTTCTCTCCTTCTCCATAGCTGTGTAGAATGTGAGGCAGTTGTGGTCACTATCACCAAAATGCTCTCCCACCGCAAGATCTGACACCTGCCCCAGCTCATTGCCGAGCACCAAAATCAAAATGGCCTCTCCCCTCGTCGGTCAGTTAGGAAACCCTCCTGAACACACCTTACAAAAATAGCTCCTTCCAAACCATCTGCTCGAAGGAGGTTCCAATCAATATTGGGAAAGTTAAAGTCACCCATTACAACAACCCTATTACATTTACTCTTTACCAAAATCTGCCGACCTATGCTTTCTTCAATCTCCATGCTGCTGTTGGGGTGGGGGGCTGCAGTAAACCCCTAATGAGGTGACTGCTCCCTTACTGTTTCTAATTTCCACCCATACTGACTCAGTGGGCAGACCGTCCTCGACAATGGTAACTTCTGTAGCTGTGATACCCTCTCTGATTTCCTTTCTGAATTCATTGCATGTGCTGTCCCTCAAGGGTTGACCAGCACGGTGGCTCAATGGTAGGCACTGCTGCCTCACAGCATCAGGGACCCTGGTTCGATTCCAGACTCGGGCGACTGTCTCTGTGGAGTTTGCACTTTCTCCCAGTGTCTGCGTGGGTTTCCTCCGGGTGCTGCGGTTTCTTCCCACAGTCCAAAGATATGCAGGTTCGGTGAAATGGCCATGCTAAAGTGCCTTTAGCGTTAGGTGCATAAATCAGTGGTAAACGTAGGGGAATGGGTCTGGATGGGTTCCTCTTTGGGCGGTCGGTGTGGACTTGTTGGGACGAAGGGACTGTTTCCACACTGTAGGGAATCTAAGGATCTATTCTTGGACCCTCCTTTTTCTCACCTACATACTGCCAGGAGGTGACATTGTCCAAAAGCACCGTGTTAGGTTTCACATGTACACTGACACTGCCCAGCTCT
This sequence comes from Chiloscyllium plagiosum, assembly GCF_037043375.1. Classification (NCBI taxonomy): domain Eukaryota; kingdom Metazoa; phylum Chordata; class Chondrichthyes; order Orectolobiformes; family Hemiscylliidae; genus Chiloscyllium; species Chiloscyllium plagiosum. The sequence goes on from NW_028270176.1 coordinate 77,542,893, forward strand.
CCCTCCCCATCATCCCTCTCCATTACTCCACTGTTACTCAGTTATCAAACTGCTTACCACGCTCCCACTACTCGAATAGCTGCAATTTTCTCCAATGAAACATTGTAATGGTTAAACCCGTTGCCTTCAGTTGCTATTACAAATTCCTTTCCCTGACTGCTGAGCCCCTCCCCCCACTGGGAAATATCTGAGGTACACTACATTCTTTACAATATTGCTGTTATATCTGACCCCAAGGTGACCTTCTGATCAGACATCCACACAATCACAAACATCAGGAATTCCATTCTCTAAAATGTTGCTTGTCCCCCCTCACCCCAGCTCCATTGCTACTGAAACCCCTTACCCGTGTCGGTGTTACCTTAAACTTGACGAATCTGAAGCCGAACCCTTGATTCCGTGACTGACCCAGAATCTGTGAGCTTTCTGTGTTTCCTGCACAATTACCCCCTGGTCCCTTTGTGGTGCAGCTTTCTACAGTTTCCACCATTTAAATAGCACTGTGTTCTTTTATTATCTCCTCCAAAATGACCAACTTCCCATTTTCCCAAATTATACTCCATCTGGCAACTTGTTACCCCCTTCTCCTGTGCATCTCTCTCTCTTCACAATCCTTAGACCTTTACAGTTATGCCTTTTCTGACAGACTCCCCCGCACCCCGTACCCCCAATTCTTCTAACCGTTTACTGGGAATCCTGGGCAGTGGGAAGCGTGCAGTGTTGCTCTGTTTTCCGTGAGACTCTATGGGATGACTGGGAGGAGCTTGCTGCCCATTGGACAGAATGGAGACAACTTGCCCATCGCGCTGCATGAGCCTTTCACCCCCCATGTCTTATTGATGAGGCACAGCGGCAGCACGGAAGGAAAGAAAAGGAAGGAAATCCTGCTCTCCGCATCTCACTGACTCTTGGATCATTCTGTTCCTTCTATGAAAGATCTGCTCTGTTCAGTCACATGAAGTCCCAAGTTGGAAACTCATAGAAACCCACATAGATTCCCCCCTGAACCAACTGCTGACCTCCACAAGGGGTAATGTGTACAGTCATCCTGGGCCAGGAGGAGGGGATGGTGTGAGTTTCTAACCTGAACTGTCAGTGATGGATTTTATAAACTTGTATTACAGGATATTACAGGTGGGCATTCAGATGGTAATCTCAGTAACTGTAACGCCAAACTCTTACTCAATTCATCAGGACCTGGATATTCACATTGTGCGTGAACATTGTGTTCCAGCTCAATCCCATTTACTGCAGAAAAGTTCTCCTTTAAATCATCCCATTCTCTCAATAGTTCTCCCCACACCTTCAATGTGTCATGTAATCCTTGTATAATGAGCTGATGGGTGTAAGGTTTATTATTATAACGGGTAACTTTTGTGAACCCCTCTGTCACAGCTCCCCTCAATTTCCTTTGCTACAAGGAGAACAATCTCAGTTTCCCTAAATCCCTGATTCCCAATGTCTGTTTGCTCTCTATAAGGCACACATCAGGGTTGTGTTGGAACAGTGTCCACTTTCCTGCATCAGTGCAGCTCCCAGCAATGTTAAAGAACATGAACATCCTCCAGGACAAAGCACTGTGCCTGAGTGGTGTCCCATCCACCACCTTCAGCATTCCCTCTCTCTACCCCCGAGGTACAGTGACATCACTGTGTAAGAGGCAAAGTCAGTATTGTCCTACCGGACCATAGGGCTGCTCTCTCATTAGGGAGAGATGACTGGTGGTGGTTTAACCTGAAGGTTACCCCAGCCCAGGCAAGGGAAGAGGTTGAAAAGGAGAGTCCATCTATTGTAGATCGATATTATCTACCCAATGTATCAGCAACAACTATATCATACCAATGAATAATGTAAAAGAATATCCAAAACATGCTGCTACAATCCCCCATTCCTTGAACCATTCTGGTAAATCCCCTGTGCCCCCTCTCAGGGACCCTGCCATCCTTCCCAATGTATGGGCGATCTCTGGTTTGCACAGACCCAGCTGCTCTGTGTTCCTGTGGGTGATGCCATCATCGAGCACCAGTTGCACTGAACCTCACTGTCTGGGAGGGTGGGAGACAAGGAATTCCCAATAGCATTTAAGACACATTTAGGTGCACACTTGTGATACCAAGACAGATGGTGCGAATGACTGTGTATTGTAAAATGGATCAGGATAGTTTGGTGATAGTTTTCTTTACTGGCACAGACTCAATGGCCCACAGAGCCTTTTTCTGTGCTGTAAACCTCAAGACACTTAATAGAGGAATATGACAGGCCACCTTTGAAACCAGGTCAGAAAAAATGATAGTAGAATAGATGACACATGATTGGTCAATGTGTTTGTGAGGAAAGTGAGATGGAGAGATTTAGGAGGAAATTCTGGAGCTCGATGCAGGAATCTGAAAGAGCCGTCATCAAGTGAGAAATAAAAATGGGGTATCCTCAAGGCCGAAATCAAAGAAAGGCACATACAGCACAGCTTTGAGAGACTGGAGGGGATTAGAGTTAGGGAGGGGTCTGAGGCTGGAGAGAAATGATTAGAGATAAGGAAGATGTTCACCGAGCTGGGAATTTGTGTTGCAGACGTTACGTCCCCTGTCTGCTGCAGCTGGAACTGACAACTGGAAGCAGCAGATACAAATCACTATAAATGCCGGAGGAAACATCACAGAAGTGCGTCACAGGAGGCTCCCAAGCCCTGAGGATGTCACCTAGACAGGGGACGAAACGTCTGCAACACAAATTCCCAGCTCGGCGAACAGAACCACAACAACGATCACCCGAGCTACATATCTTCTCACAAACTTTGAAGATAAGGAAGAGTTGTGAGCATGGGTGAGGTGACAGAGATAGGGAGAGATGTGAAAAGGGAGGAATGTAGAGATAGCAAGAATTAGAGTCGTAATGTTATGTAGCATGGAAATAGACCCTGTGATCCAATCAATCCATGTCAAACATAATTCCAAACTGAGGTAATCTCACCTGCCTCCCCTTGGTCCACATGGATCCAAACATTTCCTATTAGGTACCTGTCCAAATGGGTTTCCCGTAGAATCACTGTGGTGTGGAAACTGGCCATTTAGTGTCAGAGTCATTGAGATGTACAATATGGAAACAGACCCTTCCATCCAACCCATCCATGCTGACCAGATATCTCAACCCTATCTAGTCCCACCCGCCAGCACCCAGCCCATATCCCTCCAAACCCTTCCTATTCATATATCCATCCAAATGCGTCTTAAATGTTGCAATTGTACCTGCCTCTACCACTTCCTCTGGCAGCTCTTTCCATGCACGTACCACCCTCTGCATGAAAAAGTTGCCACTTTGGTCTTTTTTATATCTTTTCCCTGTCACCCTAAACCTATGCCCTCTAGTTCTGGACTAGTTTCTGGAAGACTGGTGCCATTATTTGAGAAAGGTCGTAAGGAAAAGCCAGCGAACTATTGACTGGTGAGCCTGAAGTCAGTAGAAGTCAAGTTGTTGGAAGGGCTTATAAGGGGCAGGATTTACATGTAATTGGAAAGACAAGAATGATTTGGGATAGTCAGCATGGCTTTGTGCATGGAAATCACTTACTTGGACTTCAGAAAGACGTTCAGCAAGGTTCCACATAACAGACGGGTTAGCAAGTTCATCACCATAGAATACAAGGAGATGGGGAGATTTGGATACAAAATTGGCTGGAAGGTCATAGAGTCATACAGATAAACATAACAGAAACAGACCCTTCGGTCCAACCCGTCCATGTTGACCAGGTATCCCAACCCATTCTAGTCCCACCTGCTAGCATCTGGCCCATATCCCTCTAAAACCTTCCTATTCATGTTCCCACCGAAAGAGGAACCTCAATTATGTGAACGAGTTGGGTGGGCACTAATTCATTCGGACAATCAATGATTCGGTGAAGCGATTAAATGCCTTTCCTCTGGGGCTCGGAGTTTTCAACTCCCCATTCTGCTCCCCATTCAGAAGACTGCAGCAGCACACAGCACAAATGCCCACCCACACACGGCCCCCAGCCTGACCCCTACCGCCGTGCAACACCGCTCCCAGCCTGACCCTCACTGCCACCCACACACCACCCCCAGCCTGACCCTCACCGTCGTCCAACACCGCTCCCAGCCTGACCTACATGGGAATCCACACACCACCCCCAGCCAGACCCTCACTACTGTCCACACACCGCCACCAGCCTGACCCTCACTGCCGTCCACACAGCACCCCCAGCCTGACCCTTACCGCTGCCCACACACCGCCACCAGCCTAACCCTCACTGCCGTCCACACACTGCCACCAGCCTGACCCTCACCGCCGGTCAACGCCACCCCCAGTCTGACCATCATCGCCTCCAGCCTGACCATCACCGCCCCCAGACTGACTCCCTCCACCGTCCACACACTGCATCCAGCCTGCCCACCTTTGCCATCCACACACCGCACCCAGCCTGACCCTCACCGCCGTCAAACGCCACCCCCAGTCTGACCATCACCGTCCCCAGCCCGACCCCGTCCGTCGTCTACACACTGCCCCCAGCCTGACCCCCTCCACCGTGCACACAACACCCCCACCCTGAACCTCACTGCTGACCCACACCGCCACCAGCCTGACCCTCACCGCCGTCCAACACCACCCCCAGTCTGACCATCACCGCCGCCAGCCTGACCCCCTACGCCATCAACACACCACCCCCAGCCTGAACCACTCCGCCGTCCACACACCACCTGCAGCCTGACCCTCACCGACGTCCACACAACACGCTCAGCCTAATCCTCACCACCCCGAAACACCGCCCCCAGCCTGACCCTCTCTGCAGTCCACACACCTCCCCAGCCTGACCCTCACTGCCACCCACATACTGAGCCAGCCTGACCCTCACCACTGTCCACCCACTGCCCCCAGCCTGAACCTCACCGCTGTCCACACACCGCCCCCAGCCTGACCCTCACCATGGTCCAAGTCCGCCCCCAGCCTGACCCTCACTGCCGTCAAACAGCGCCCCAGCCTGACCCACAATTCCACCTGCACACCGCCCCCAGCCTGACCCTCACCGCCGTCAACACACCACCCCAACCCTGACCCTCACTGCAGTCCACACACCTCCCCAGCCTGACCCTCACTGCCACCCACATACTGAGCCAGCCTGACCCTCACCACTGTCCACCCACTGCCCCCAGCCTGAACCTCACCCTGTCCACACACCGCCCCCTGCCTGAACCTCACCGCTGTCCACACACCGCCCCCAGCCTGACCATCACCATGGTCCAAGTCCGCCCCCAGCCTGACCCTCACTGCCGTCAAACAGCGCCCCAGCCTGACCCACAATTCCACCTGCACACCACCCCCAGCCTGACCCTCACCGCCGTCAACACCCCGCCCCAACCCTGACCCTCACCGCTGTCCAACACTGCCCAAAGCATGACACTCGTTGCCATCCAACAGCGCCCCTGGCTTGACGCTCACCACCATCCACACACCGCCCCAAGCCTGACTCTCACCGCCGTCCACAAACCGCCCCAATCCTGACACTCATTGTTGTCCAACACCACCCTCAGCCTGACCCTCGCCGCCATACACACAACGCCCCAAGCCTGATCCTCACCGCCGTCTGCACACCGCCCAAGCCTGACACTTATTGCCATCTGCACACCGTCACCAGCCTGACCCTTGCCGCCATCTGCACACCGCCCAAGCCTGACACTCATTGCTGTCTACTGACTGCCCCCAGCTTGACCCTTGCCACCGTCCACACACCACCCCAAACCTGACCATCACAACTGTCCAACTCTGCCCCAAGCCTGACCCTCACTGCCGTCTACACACCGCCCCAAGCCTGACCCTCACTGCCGTCCAACACTGCCCCAAGACTGACATTCATTGCCATCCAACACTGCCCCCAACCTGACCCTCACCGCCGTCCACACACCGCCCCCAAGCCTGACACTCATTGCCGTCCAACACCGCCCTAAGCTTGACCCTCACCTATGTCTACACACCGCCCCAAACCTGACACTCACTTACCCAAAACACCGCCATCCACCCTGACCCTCACTGCGATCCATTCACTGCCCCCAGCCTGACCCTCACCGCCATCCACCCACTGCCCCCAGCCTGACCCTCACCACCGTCCACACACTACTCCCAGACTGACCCTCACCAACGTCCAACACCGCCTCCTATGTGACCCTCATCGACGTCGAACACTGCACCCTCCATGACCCTCATTGATGTCCAACACTGCCCCCAGGCAGACTCTCACCACTGTCGACACACCGCCCCCAGCATGACCTTCACCGCCGTTCAACGTTGCCCCCAACCTGACCCTCACCACAGTCCACACATCGCCCCAAGCCTGACACTCAACGTTGTCTACACACCGCACCAAGACTGACCGTCACTGCTGTCTGCACACCACCACCAACCTGACCCCCGCCGCTGACCACTCACTGCCCCCTGCCTGACTCTCACCACCATTCAACACCACCCCCAGTCTGAACATCATCGCCCCCAGCCTGACCCCCTCCGTTGTCCACACACCTCCACCCAAAATCTCACTGCCGTCCCGACACCGCCCCCAGGCTGAACCTCACCGCCGTCCAACGCCACCCCCAGTCTGACCATCACCGTCCCCCAGTCTGACCCCCTCCGCCATCTTCACACTGCCCCCAGCCTGACCCACACCGCTGTCCAAAGCCACCCCCAGTCTGACCGTCACCGCCCCCAGCCTGACCCCCTCCGCCGTCCACTCACTGCCTCCAGCCTGACCCCCTCTGCCATCCACACAACACCCCCACCCTGAACCCCACTGCTGTCCCCACACCGCCCCCAGCCTCATACTCACCACCGTCCACTGCACCCCCAGCCTGACCATCAACGCCCCCAGCCTGAACCCCTCCGCCGTCCACACACCGGCCCCACCCAGAACCTCAATTCCATTCACACATCACACCCAGCCTCACCCTCACCACCCCGAAACACCGCCACTAGCCTGACTCTCACTGCCGTCCACACACCTCCCCAGCCTGACCCCCACTGACACCCACATACCGAGCCAGCCTGACCCTCACCGCCATCCAATCACCGCCCCCAGCCTGAACCTCACAGCTGTACACACCGCCCTCAGCCTGACCCTCACCATCGTCCAACACTGCCCCCAGCCAGACCCTCACAGCCGTCAAACGCCACCCCAGCCTGACCCAAAATGCCACCTGCACATCGCCCCCACCCTGACCCTCACCGCTGTCCAAACACCGCCCCCAGCCTGACCCTCACCGCCATCCAATCACCGCCCCCAGCCTGAACCTCACGACTGTCCACACACCGCCCCCAGCCTGAACCTCACCATCGTCCAACACTGCCCCCAGCCTGACCCTCACCGCCGTCAGACACCGCCCCAGCTTGACCCACAATGTCACCTGCACACCACCCCCAGCCGGAACGTCACCGCTGTACACTTCCTGCAGCCTGACCCTCACCATGGTCCAACACTGCCCCCAGCTTGACCCTCACCGCCTTCAAACACCGCCCAGCCTGACCTACAATGCCAACTGCACACCGCCTCCAGCCTGACCGTCACCCCTGTCAACACACCGTCCCAAGCCTGACCCTCACTGCTGCCCCAAGCATGACACTCGTTGCTGTCCAACACCGCCCCCAGCTTGACGCTCGACGCCATCCACACACCGACCCAAGCCAGACCCTTACCGCCGTCCACAAACCGCCCCAATCCTGACACTCATTCCTGTCCAATACCGTCGCAAGCCTGACACTCATTGCCATCTACACACCGTCCCCAGCCTGACCCTTACCGCCGTCTCCACACTGCCCCAAGCTTGACCCTCGCTGCTGTCCAACACCAACCCAAGCCTGAGACTCATTGACTTCCAGCACCGTCTCAAGCCTGACCCTCGCCGCTATACACACACCGCCCCAAGCCTGACACTCATTGCCGTCTGCACACCGTGCCCAGCCTGACCCTTGCCGACGTCTACACACCGCCCCAGGCCTGACACTCATTGCTGTCTACACACTGCCCCCAGCTTGACCCTCACCGCTGTCCAACACCACCCGCAGACTGACCCTCACCACTGTCAACACACCCCCAGGCTGTCCTTCACTTCCGTCAAACACCACCCCAGCTTGACCCACAATGCCACCCGCACACAACACCCACACCCTGACCCTCTCTGCCATGCACACACCACCCCAAACCTGACACTCATTGCCGTCCAACACCGCCCCCAGCTTGAACCTCACTGCCGTCCACAAACCGCACCAAGCCTGACCCTCACTGCCGTCCACACACCGCCCCAAGCCTGACCCCTTCCGCTGTCCACACACTGCCCCCAGCCTGACCCCCTCTGCCATCCACACAACACCCACATCCTGACCCTCTCTGCCATTCACACACCGCCCCAAACCTGACAATCACTGACCCAAAACACCGCCCCCAGCCTGACACTCACCATCGTCCATACACTACTCCCAGCCTGACCCTCGCCAACGTCCAACACCGCCCCTATATGACCCGCATCGACGTCCAACACTGCACTCTGCATGACCCTCATTTATGTCCAACACTGCCCCAGGCAGACCCTCACCGCTGTCGACACACCGCCCCCACCCTCACCATCACTGCTGTCAACACACTGCCCCCAGCATGACCTTCACCGCCGTTCAATATTGCCCCCAGCCTGACCCTCACCACAGTGCGCACACCTCACCCAGCCTGACCCTCACCGCCGTCCACACACTGCCCCAAGCCTGACCCCTTTCGCTGTCCACACACTGCCCCCAGCCTGACCCTCTCTGCCATCCACACACCGCCCCATACCTGACACTCACTGACCCAAAATAACGCCCCCAGCCTGACCCTCACTGCCGTCCACTCGCTGCCCCCAGCCTGACCCTCACAGCCATCCACACACTGCCCCCAGCCTGACCCTCTCTGCCATTCACACACCGCCCCAAACCTGACACTCACTGACCCAAAACAGCGCACCCACCCTGACCATCACCGCTGTCGACACACCGCCCCCAGCCTGACCATCACCGTTGTTGACACACTGCCCCCAGCATGACCTTCACCACCGTTCAACATTGCCCCCAGCCTGACCCTCACCACAGTCCACACACCGCACCCAGCCTGACCCTCACCGCAGTCCACACACTGTCCCAAGCCTGTCCCCTTCCGCTGTCCACACACTGCCCCCAGCCTGATCCTCTCTGCCATCCACACACCGCTACAAACCTGACACTCACTGACCCAAAAAATGCCCCCAGCCTGACCCTCACTGCCGTCCACTCGCTGCCCCCAACCTGACCCTCACGGCCATCCACACACTGCCCCCACCCTGACCCTCTCTGCCATTCACACACCGCCCCAAACCTGACACTCACTGACCCAAAACAGCGCACCCACCCTGACCATCACTGCTTTCAAACATCGCCCCCAGCATGACCTTCACCACCGTTCAGCATTGCCCCCAGCCTGACCCTCACCACAGTCCACACACCGCACCAAGACTGACTGTCACTGCTGTCCACTCACCGCCCCCAGCCTGACTCTCACTGCCATTCAACGCCACCCCCAGTCTGACCATCATCGCCTCCAGCCTGACCATCACCGCCCCCAGCCTGTCCCCCTCCGCCGTCCACACACTGCCCCCGCCTGACGTCCACTGCCATCCACACACCGCCCCCAGCCTGACCTTCACCGCTGTCCACTCACGGCCCCCAGCCTGACTCTCACCGCCGTCCACACACCCACACCCTGAACCTCACTGCCGTCCCCACACCGCCCCCAGCCTGACCCTCACCGCCGTCCAACGCCACCCCCAGTCTGTCCATCACCGCCCCCAGCCTGACCCCCTCTGCCGTCCACACACTGCCCCCAGCCTGACACCCTCCGCCATCCTCACACTGCCCTCAGCCTGATCCTCACCGCTGTCCAACGCCACCCCCAATCTGACCATCACCGCCCCCAGCCTGACCCCCTCCGCCCTCCACACACTGCCTCCAGCCTGACCCCCTCTGCCATCCACACAACACCCCCACCCTGAACCTCACTGCTGTCCCCACACCGCCCCATCCTGACACTCATCGCTGTCCAACGCCACCCACAGTCTGACCATCACCGCCCCGAGCCTGACCCTCGCCGCCATACACACACCGCCCCAAGCCTGACCCTCACCGCCATCCACACACCGCCCCAAGCCTGACACTCATTGCTGTCGTCACACTGTCCCCAGCCTGACCCTCACCGCCGTCTACACACTGTCCCAAGCCTGACACTACTTGCTGTCTGCACACTGGCCCCAGCTTGACCCTCACCGCCGTCTACACACCGCCCCATGCCTGACACTCATTGCTGTCTACACACTGCCCCCAGCCTGACCCTCACCGACGTCTACACACCGTCCCAAGCCTGATACTCATTGCCATCCGACACCATCCCCAGCTTGACACTTGCCGCCATACACACACCACCCCAAACCTGACTCTCATCACCGTCTACTCACCGCCCCTAGCCTTACCCTCACCGCTGTCCAACACCACCCCCAGATTGACCTTCACATCCGTCCAACACGCCCCCAGGCTGTCCTTCACCTCTGTCAAACACCGATCCAGCCTGACCCACAATTCTACCCGCACACCGTCCCCAGCCTGACCCTCACTGCGGTCTACACACCAGCCCAAGCCTGACCCTCACCGCTGTCCAACACTGCCCCAAGCCTGACACTTATTGCCGTCTACATAGCGTCCCAGCCTGATCCTCACCACTGTCCAACACCACCCCAAGCCTGACCCTCACCGCCGTCTACACCACCCCAAGCCTGACCCTCACCGCCGTCCACACACCGTCCCCAAGCCTGACATTCATTGCCGTCAACACCGTCCCCAGATTGACACTCGCGCCGTACACACATACTGTCCCAAGCCTGACCCTCACCACCATCCACCCACCGCCCCCAGCCTAACCCTCACCACCGTCCACACACCGCTCCCAGCCTGACTATCACCACCATTCAACGCCACCCCCAGTCTGAACATCATCGGCTCCAGCCTGACCATCACCATCCCCAGCCTGACCCCCTCCGCCATCCACACACTGCCACAAGCCTGACACTCATTGCTGTCCGACACCGCCCCCAGCTTGACCCTTGCTGCCGTCCATACACCACCCCAAACCTGACACTCATCGCCGTCTACACACTGCCCCTAGCCTGACCCTCACCTCCGTCCAACATCACCCCCAGACTGACCATCACCTCCGTCCATCACGCGCCAGGCTGTCCTTCACCTCCGTCAAAAACCGCCCCAAGCCTGATCCTCACGGCTGTCCACACACCACCCCCAGCCTGACCCCCACCGCTGTGTAAAATCGCATCCAGCCTGTCCCTCAGCGTCATCCACACACCGTCCCAATCCTGTCCTCCTTCGCTTTGCACACACTGCCCCCAGCTAGACCCCCACTGCCATGCACAAAACACCCACACACTGACCCTCTCTGCCATCCACACACCGCCCCAAACCTGACACTCACTGAGCCAAAACACCGCCCCAAGCCTGACCCTCACTGCCGTCCACTCACCGCCCCCAGCCTGACCCTCACTGCTGTCCACTTAATGCCCCCAGCCTGTCCCTCACTGCCACCTACACACCGCCCCCAGCCTGACCCTCACCGCCATACACCCACCGCCCCCAGCCTGACCCTCACTGCCGTCCACACACCGTCCCCAGCCTGACCTTCATTGCCGTCCACTCACTGCCCTCAGCCTGACCCTCACTGCCACCTACACACCGCCTCCAGCCTGACCCTCGCCGCCATCCACCCACCCCCGCAGCCTGACCCTCACCACCGTCCACACACCACTCCCAGCCTGACCCTCACCAACGTCCAACACAGCCCCCTATGTGACCCTCATCGACGTCCAACACTGCACCCTGCATGACCCTCATTGATGTCCAACACTGCCCCCAGGCTGACCATCACTGCTGTCGACACACTGCCCCCAGCCTGACCCTCACCGCTGTCGACACACCGCCACCAGCCTGACAATCACCGCTGTCAACACACCACCCCCAGCATGACCTTCACCGCCGTTCAACATTGCTCCCAGCCTGACTCTCACCACAGTTCACACACCGCCCCAAGCCTGGCACTCAACGTCGTTCACACACCGCACCAAGACTGACCTTCATTGCTGTCCGCACACCGCCTCCAGCCTAACCCTCACCAGCTTCCAACACTGACCCCAGCCTGACCCTCACCGCTGTTCACACAGCGCCCCAAGCCTGACCCTCTTTGTCATCTATGCACTGCCCCCAGCCTGACACTCACCTCTGTCCAAGCCCAACCCAGCCTAACCCTCACCACTGCCCACACACTGTCCTCAGCCTGACACTCACCGCCCTCCACACACCACCCTCAGCCTGACCCTCACCACTGTCCAACACCATCCCCAGACTGACCCTCACCTCCATCCATCAGCACCCCCAGTCTGACCCTCACTGCTGTCCATACATGGACCCCAGCCTGACCCTCACCTCCGTCCAACACCGCACCCAGCTGGAGTCACACTGCCACCCGCACACTGCCCACAGCCTGACCCTCACCGCCATCTATACACCACCCCCAGCCTGACTCGCATCTCAGTCCACACAATGCACCCAGCCTGACTCTCGCCGCCGTCTGCACACCACCCCAAAACAGTCCCTCACCGCTGTCCACACACCATATCCAGCCTGACCATCATCACTGTCCAACACCGCGCGAAGCCTGACACTCATTGCCGTCTACACACTGTCTCTAGCCTGACCCTCACCACCGTCCATGCACCGCCCCCAGTCTGTCCCTCAGCACTGTCAACACACCGCCCCAAGAATGACCCTCACCGCTGTCCACACAACGCTCCCTGCATGACCCACACCACTGTCCACACACAGCCCCCGTCTGACCCATACCACTATTCAACACTGCACCCAGCCCAACACTCACTGCCGTCCACTCACCGCCCCCACACTGATATCCACCACCTTCCAACACTGCCCCGAGCTTGACCCTCAACTCCCCCAGCCTGACCCTCACCGCCATTCACACCCCATCCCCAGCCAGACTCTCACCTCCATCCACCAACCGTCCCCAGCCTGACCCACACCGACATCCATATACCGCTCCCAGCCTGACCACCACCACCGTCCACAGACCACCCCCAGCCTGACCCTCACCGCCGCCTACACCCCACCACCAGCCTGATAATCACCGCCATCCAAACACAGACCCCAGCCTGACCCTCACCTCAGTCTAACCCCGCCCCCAGCCTGATCCTCACTAACGTACACACACTGCCCGAAGCATGTCCCTCACCGTCGTCCACACACCGCACCAAACCTGAACTTCACTCCCGTCTACATACCGCCCCCAGCCTGACCCTCACCAGAGGACTGGAGGGAGGCAAATGTAGTTCCTCTCTTCAAGAAAGGAATTAGGGAAATTCCCCGCAATTACAGACCAGTCAGACTTACGTCTGTCGTCTGTAAGGAGTTAGAAAGGATTCTGAGGCATCGGATTTATGACCATCTGGAAGAGCATGGCTTGATTAATGGCAGTCAGCACGGCTTTGTGAGGGGCAGGTCATGCCTCACAAATCTTGTTGAGTTCTTTGAGGATGTAACTAGGCAGGTTGATGAGGGTTGAGCTGTGGATGTTGTGTATCCTGACTTCAGTAAGGCATTTGATAAGGTTCCCCATGGTAGGCTCGTTCAGAAGGTCAGAAGGAATGGGATAAAGGGGAATTTAGCTGACTTGATACAGAATTGGCTGGTCAAGAGAAGACAGCGAGTGTTATTGGAAGGAAAGTATTCTGCCTGGAGGTCAGTTGTGAGTGGTGTTCCACAGGGCTCTGCCCTTGTGCCTCTACTCTTTGTAATTTTTATTAATGACTTGGATGAGGAGATTGAAGGATGGGTTAGCAAGTTTGCAGATGACACAAAGGTTGGAGGTGTCGTTGACAGTATAGAGGCTGTTGTTGGCTGCAGCGGGATGTTGACAGGATGCAGAGATGGGCTGAGAGGTGGCGGATGGAGTTCAACCTGGATAAATGCGAAGTGATGCATTTTGGAAGGCCAAATTTGAAAGCTGAGTACAGGATTAAAGACAGGATTCTTGGCAGTGTGGAGGAACAGAGGGATCTTGGGGTGCTGATACATAGATCCCTTAAAATTTCCACCTAAGTGGCAGTATTGTTAAGAAAGCATATGGTGTTTTGGCTTTCATTAACAGGGGGATTGAGTTTAAGAGTCATGAGATCTTGTTGCAGCTCTATAAAACTTTGCTTAGACCGCACTTGGAATACTGTGTCCAGTTCTGGTCGCCCTATTATAAGAAAGATGTGGATGCTTTGGAGAAGGTTTAGAGGACGTTTACCAGGATACTGCCTGGAATGGAGGGCTAATCTAAGGAAGAGAGGTTGACTGAGCTCGGACTTTGTTCATTGGAAAAAAGAAGGAAGAGAGGGGACCTAATTGAGGTGTACAAGATAATGAGAGGCATAGATAGAGTTGACAGCCAGAGACTTTTTCCCAATGGCAGAAATTGTTAACACGAGGGGTCATAGTTTTACGCTGTTTGTAGGAAAGTATAGAGGGGATGTCAGAGGCGGGTTCCTTACGCAGAGAGTTGTGAGAGCATGGAATGCGTTGCCAGCAGCAGTTGTGGAAGCAAGGTCATTGGGGATATTTAAGAGACTGCTGGAAATGCATATGGTCACAGACATTTGAGGGTTCGTACATTAGGTTTAACTTACATGAGGATCAATGGTCAGCACAACATCGTGGGCTGAAGGGCCTGTTCTGTGCTGTACTGTTCGATGTCCTATGAAGTGTATCTGGACCTTTCGACCATCTGCACCCTGTACTGACAGATAGTGCTCCCTCAATACCTTAGAAACCATTCCTTCAGTATGTTTATCCCCAAAGCACCTCGACAGAACATTCATGCCCTCAACACCTCAGAAAGCAAACCTGTTGCCCCCTTGCACCGTGTTCATCCCCAAATCTGTTCTCACTGTGATGACCCACAGCCACTCCCAAGATTGGAGCCCAGGTCCCAGAACATCATTTGGGTCTCTGGATTGATCATAGATTCCCTGAGATGTGGAAGCAGGCCATTCGGCCTATCAGGTTCACATGACCCTGGTCAGAGCATCCCATTCCCCCGCTATCCCTGGATCCCTTCATTTCCTCTGGCAAACCCACCTAGCCTTCACATCTTTGGACAGTGAGAGGGAACTGGAGCACCCGGAGGCTGACACGGGGAGAATCTGCCAACTCCACACAGACAGTCGCCCGAGGCTGGAATCGAACCCGGGTGGGGCGAGGCAACACTGAGCCCCCGTGACCATCCCACCATCTCCTCCACGTTGATGACCGTTTGATGTCTATACCTGGGGAGTATCGAACTTGTCTAGCGTTTATTTAAGAAAGATTAGGGACAAGGGCAATGCCTCCATAAGCTCAAGATGCTTGGTCCCCCTCGAAAAAATATTTATATCAATTTCAAAAAGAGACTTTATTCACAAAAAAACTTTACGTACAAACATTGTCACGAAAGTTCTGTTCTGTCCAGTCTTTACAAGAAGTCTTTGCCATGACATATATCCTCCCCTTGGCTGATTAACTGAAATGTTCGGTCTGAGCTGTTCCTTCTGAATGAACATCACAAAGTTACATTGAGTTGGATGTTTGTGAAGTGCCTATGTTCTGTATCTGTTCTCCCATGTACCCCGCCCTCCGAATACAATACCTTACACAGCCTTAAACCTGTTTGTCAACTTTCAACCGAAGCAGCCTCAGGGCATTGCACACAGACTGAATTACTCAGTGACGCTTGGATCAGGTCAAATTCTCAAGCAAACAGATGGTGGGAAAATTCAGCAGAATTCAGCAGGTAGCAACGGTGAAGAGAGAGAGGAACAATTCACATTTCAAGTGACCCTTCCTCAAAACGGTCTGTTCTGAAGGAACTTTCCCGCAGAAATCACTGGACTGAAAGGTGAACTGTCTCTCTGTCTCTTTCTCCCTCTCCCTTCAGAGATGCTGCCGGACATGCTCAGTTTCTTCAGGAATCTCTGTATTGATGTTTCAGGTCTCCAGCGCGTCGATGCAGATTGATTTTAGTGTTGAATTCTCAAGCTTGCTCTTTGAAAGGAATTGAATCCCTCTGCTACAAATGAGGGTCAGTTAACACAGCTAACAGGTTCGTGATGCCAACATTGTTGGCTCAATCTCTATCATGTCTGAAATTACCACGAAGGCCCCAGCTTCTCAACCTCACCCCTCACCTGAGGTGTGTGACCCACCAGTCCTCTCTCTCTGACAAGACAGCAGCTCTCGGGTCCTCCTGGTCCATACTGACTTCCCAACTTTAAAAGGGCACTCCAGTAAGAGAGCTCTTTACATGGTTCAGGTCAAAATCCTGGAGCTCCCTCCCTAACATCACTGTGGGACACCCAAGGACTGCAGCAGGAGAGTACAGCTCATCCACACCTTCCAGGCAACTATTAGAGGGTGTGGGAATCACATACACGCCACATGTGAAAATAAGGAGAAAGTGTGGTCTCCAGATGCTGGAGATCAGAGCTGAAAATGTGTTGCTGGAAAAGCGCAGCATGTCAGGCAGCATTCAGGGAACAGGAGAATCGACGTTTCGGGCATAAGCCTGAAGAAGGGCTTATGCCCAAAACGTCGATTCTACTGTTCCCTGGATGCTGCCTGACCTGCTGCGCTTTTCCAGCAACACATTTTCAGCACATGTGAAAATAAGTTTTATAACAGGGTCACAGTGGATGGTCACTAACTCCATTTCTTTCCCTGTGTTGAAATCAGCGTAATGAAGAAGCTAAGGGTGGGTTGAAAATGACAATGATAGCCTTTCGTAGGTTGGTGTTTATTAGAGTATGTATCAACAGTATGAATGTTTGAGCACTTATTCAAGGGCATGCAGGTAGCTGCTAGAGGAAGTGATGGGGGCTGGTATAATTGCTACATTTAAAAGGCATCAGGATGAGTATGTGAATAGGAAGGGTTTAGAGGGATAACAGCCAAGTGCTAGCTCATGGAATGAAATGAGATGAGAATATCTGTTTGGTATGGACGAGTTGGACAGGAGGGTCCATTTTCAAGCTGTGCACCTCTGTGACTCTGTGTCTCTGAATAGTCTTTTACAGAGAGTTTCAGACAGGGCTTGGTTTGTGTGTCTCTCTCATGCTTCCTCAGAATCTGAAAACCCTGTGTCTCCAAATTTCCACAAGACTCTATGAAATCGAAAAAGAGAGGGTCAGTACTGAGGGAGTGCTGCACTGTCAAGGGTCAGGACTGAGGTAGTGCAGCACTGTCAGAGGATCAGTACTGAGGGAGTGCTGCACTGCCGGAGGGTCAACACTGAGGGAGTGCTGCACTGTCAGAGGATCAGTACAGAGGGAGTGCAGCACTGTGAGAGGGTCAGTACTGAGGGAGCGCTGCACTGTCAGATGGTCAGTACTGAGGGAGTGCTGCACTGTCGGAGGATCAGTACTGAAGGAGTGCTGCACTGTCAAAGAGTCACAAATGAGGGAGCGGTGCATTCTCAGAGAGTTAATACTGAGGGAGCGCTACACTGTAAGACTGTCAGAACTAAAGGAACGCTGCACTGTCAACGAGCTGCAATGTCAGAGGGTCAGTACTGAGGGAGTGCCGCACTGTCAGAGGGTCAGTACTGAGGACGTTCTGCACTGTGTGAGCGTCAGTACTGAGGGAGTGCCGTACTGTCAGAGGGTCAGTACTGAGGAATCACTGCGCGGTCGGACAGAGGGTCAAGAGTGAGGAACTACTGTATTACCAGAGGGCCATTTCTGAGGAGTACTACACTGTCAGAGGGTCAGTACTGAGGGAGCACTACACTGTCAGAGGTTTAGTCCAGAGGGAATGCCGCACTGTCTGACGATCTGTACTCTGAGAGGACTGCACCATCAGAGGGTCAGGACTGAGAGAGCACTACACTGTCAGAGGGTCAGAACTGAGGGAGCACGCACTATCAAAAGGTCACTACTGAGGGAGCTCTACACAGTGAGAATGTCAGTTCTGAGTGCGTGCTATTTCAGAGAGTCAGTACAGAGAGAGTGCTGCACTGTCAGAGGGTCAGTACTGAGGGAATGCTGCACAGACAGATGTTCAGTACCGAGAGAGTGCTGCACTGTCAGAGGGTCAGTACTGAGTGAGCACCACACTGTCAGAGTTTCAGTGCAGACGGCAAGCCTCACTATCAGAGGATCTGCACTGAGAAGCACTGCGCCATCAGATGGTCAGTACTGAGGGAGTGCCTCATTGCCAGAGGGTCAGTACTGAGGGAGTGCTGCACTGTCAGAGGGTCAGTACTGAGGGAGTGCTGCACGGTCAGAGGGTTAGTACAGAGAGAGTGCTACACTGTCAGATAGACAGGACGGAGGCACTGCAGGACTGTCAGAAGTGCAGGACCGCAGCAGAGGGTCAGTACTGAGGGAGTGCTACACTGTCAATGAGTCAGTACTGAGGCAATGCTGTAAAGTCAGAGTGTCAGTTATGATGGAGTGCTGTACTGTCAGAGGTTTTGTCCTGAGGTTGGGCGACACTGTCAGAGGGCCAATATAGGACCACTTCCACACTGTCAGAGAGTCAGTCCTGAGGGAGTGCATGACTATCAGAGAATCAGTATGGAAGGAGTGCAGCATTGTCAGAGGATCAGTGTGGAGGGAGTGCAGCATTGTCAGAGGATCAGTATGGAGGAAGTACAGTATTGTAAGGGGGTCAGTGTGGAGGGTGTGCAGCCTTGTCAGAGGATTAGAATGGAGGAAGTGCAGCATTGTCAGAGGGTCAGTGTGGAGGGTGTGCAGCATTGTCAGGGGATCAGTGTGGAGGGAGTGCAGCATTGTCAGAGGGTCAGTGTGGAGGGAGTACTGCATTGTCTGAGGGTCAGTGTGGAGGGAGTGCAGCATTGTCAGAGGATCAGTGTGGAGGGAGTGTAGCATTGTCAGAGGGTCAGTGTGGAGGGAGTGCAGCATTGTCAGAGGGTCAGTGTGGAGGGAGTGCAGCATTGTCAGATGGTCAGTGTGGAGGGAGTGCAGCACTGTCAGAGGATCAGTGTGGAGGGGGTGCAGCATTGTCAGAGGATCAGTGTGGAGGGAGTGCAGCATTGTCAGAGGGTCAGTGTGGAGGGAGTGCAGCATTGTCAGAGGGTCAGTGTGGAGGGAGTGCAGCATTGTGATAGGGTCAGTACGGACGGAGTGCAGCATTGTCAGAGGGTCAGTGTGGAGGGAGTGCAGTATTGACAGAGGGTCAATGTGGAGGGAGTGCAGCATTTTCAGAGGGTCAGTATGGAGGGAGTGCAGCATTGTCAGAGGGGCAGTGTGGAGGGAGTGCAGCATTGTCAGAGGGTCAGTGTGGAGGGAGTGCAGCATTGTCAGAGGGTCAGTGTGGCGGGTGTGCAGCATTGTCAGAGGGTCAGTGTGGAGGGAGTGCAGCATTGTCAGAGGGTCAGTGTGGAGGGAGTGCAGCAATGTCACAGGCTCTGTGTGGGGACACTGCAGCATTGTCAGAGGGTCAGTGTGAAGGAAGTGCAGCATTGTCAGAGGATCAGAATGGAGGGAGTGCAGCATTGTCAGAGGGTCAGTGTGGAGGAAGTGCAGAATTGTCAGAGGAACAGTGTGGAGGGAGTGCAGCATTGTCAGAGGGTCAGTGTGGAGGGAGTACTGCATTGTCAGGGAGTCAGTGTGGAGTGAGTGCAGCATTGTCAGAGCATCAGTGTGGAGGGGGTGCAGCATTGTCAGAGGATCAGTGTGGAGGGAGTGCAGCATTATCAGAGGGTCAGTATGGAGGGAGTGCAGCATTGTCTGAGGGTCAGTGTGGAGGGAGTGCAGCATTGCCAGAGGGTCAGTGTGGAGGGAGTGCAGCATTGTCAGACGATCAGTGTGGAGGGAGTGCAGCATTCTCAGAGGGTCAGTGTGGAGGGAGCGCAGCATTGTCAGAGGATCAGAATGGAGGGAGTGCAGCATTGTCAGAGGATCAGAATGGAGGGAGTGCAGCATTGTCAGAGGGTCAGTGTGGAGGAAGTGCAGCATTGTCAGAGGGTCAGTGTGGAGGGAGTGCAGAATTGTGAGAGGTTCAGTACGGAGGGAGTGCAGCATTGTCAGAGGGTCAGTGTGGAGGGAGTGCAGCATTGTCAGAGGGTCAGTGTGGAGGGAGTGCAGCATTGTCAGAGGGTCAGTGTGGAGGGATGCAGCATTGTCAGAGGGTCAGTGTGGAGGGAGTGCAGCATTGTCAGATGGTCAGTGTGGAGGGAGTGCAGCATTCTCAGAGGATCAGTGTGGAGGGAATGCAGAAATGTCAGAGGATCAGTATGGAGGGACTACAGCATTGTCAGAGGGTCAGTGTGGAGGAAGTGCAGCATTGTTAGAGGATCAGTGTGGAGGGAGTGCAGCATTGTCAGAGGGTCAGTGTGGAGGGAGTACTGCATTGTCTGAGGGTCAGTGTGGAGGGAGTGCAGTATTGACAGAGGATCAGTGTGGAGGGAGTGCTGCACTGTCAGAGGGTCAGTGCGGAGGGAGTGCAAAATTGTCACAGGGTCAGTGTGGAGGGAGTGCTGCATTGTCAGGGAGTCAGTGTGGAGTGAGTGCAGCATTGTCAGAGGATCAGTGTGGAGGGGGTGCAGCATTGTCAGAGGATCAGTGTGGAGGGAGTGCAGCATTGTGAGAGGGTCAGTGTGGAGGGAGTGCAGCATTGTCAGAGGGTCAGTGTGGAGGGAGTGCAGCATTGCCAGAGGGTCAGTATGGACGGAGTGCTGCATTGTCAGAGGATCAGTGCGGAGGGAGTGCAAAATTGTCACAGGGTCAGTGTGGAGGAAGTGCTGCATTGTCAGGGAGTCAGTGTGGAGTGAGTGCAGCATTGTCAGAGGATCAGTGTGGAGGGGGTGCAGCATTGTCAGAGGATCAGTGTGGAGGGAGTGCAGCATTGTGAGAGGGTCAGTGTGGAGGGAGTGCAGCATTCTCAGAGGGTCAGTGTGGAGGGAGTGCAGCATTGTCAGAGGATCACGTGGAGGGAGTGCAGCATTGTGAGAGGTTCAGTACGTCGGGAGTGCCGCATTGTCAGAGGGTCAGTGTGGAGGGAGTGAAGCATTGTCAGAGGGTCATTGTGGAGGGAGTGCAGCATTGTCAGAGGGTCAGTGTGGAGGGAGTGCAGCATTGTCAGAGGGTCAGTGTGGAGGGAGTGCAGCATTGTCAGAGGGTCAGTGTGGAGGGTGTGCAACATTGTCAGAGGGTCAGTGTGGAGGGAGTGCAGCATTGTCAGAGGTTCAGTAGGGAGGGAGTGCAGCATTGTCAGAGGATTAGTGTGGAGGGAGTGCTGCATTGTCAGAGGATCAGTGTGGAGGGAGTGCAGCATTGTCAGAGGGTCAGTATGGAGGGAGTGCTGCATTGTCAAAGGATCAGTGTGGAGGGAGTACAGCATTGTCAGAGGTCAGTGTGGGGACACTGCAGCATTGTCAGAGGGTCAGTATGGAGGGAGTGCAGCATTGTCAGACAGTCAGGACGGAGGGATTGCTGTGCAGTGAGAGGGTCAGTAATGATGAAGTGCGCACTCACTGACGGTCAGTGCTAATGGATGGCCATGCCGTCTGCGTGTCGCACTGTGAGAGAGTTACTACTGAGGGAGCGCTGAACTGTGAACGGGTTAGAACTGAGGGAGCACGGCACTCTGAGGGTATTAGTACTGAGGGATCACCGCGCTGTGAGGGGATCAGTACTGAGGGAGCACCACACCATGTGTCGGACAGTCAGTACTTAGTGATTGCTGCATTGCCAGAGGGTCAGTACTGAGAGAGTGATGGACTGTCAAAGGGTCATTACTGAGGGAGCACTACACGGTCTGTGTGTCAGTTCTGGGGGAGTGTTGTTTCAGAGGGTCAGTGCAGAGGGAGTGCTGCAGGGTCAGTGGGTTAGTACAGAGGGAGTGCTACACTGTCAGATAGACAGTACAGAGGCACTGCAGGACTGTCAGAAGTGCAGGACCGAGGAAGAGGGTCAGCACTGAGGGAGTGCTACACTGTCAATGAGTCAGTACTGAGGCAATGCTGTACTGTCAGAGTGTCAGTTATAATGGAGTGCTGTACTGTCAGAGGTTTTGTCCTGACATTGGGAGACACTGTCAGAGGGCCAATATAGGGCCACTTCCACACTGTCAGAGAGTCAGTCCAGAGGGAGTGCATCCCTATCAGAGAATCAGTATGGAAGGAGTGCAGCATTGTCAGAGGATCAGTGTGGAGGGAGTGCAGCATTGTCAGAGGATCAGAATGGAGGGAGTGCAGCATTGTCAGAGGGTCAGTGTGGAGGGAGTGCAGCATTGTCAGAGGATCAGTGTGGAGGGAGTGCAGCATTGTCTGAGGGTCAGTGTGGAGGTAGTGCAGCATTGTAAGAGGATCAGTGTGGAGGGAGTGCAGCATTTTCAGAGGATCAGTGTGGAGGGAGTGCAGCATTGTAAGAGGGTCAGTGTGGAGGGAGTGCTGCATTGTCAGGGGGTCAGTGAGGAGGGAGTGCAGCATTTTCAGAGGATCAGCGTGGAGGTGGTGCAGCATTGTCAGAGGATCAGTGTGGAGGGAGTGCAGCATTGTCAGAGGGTCAGTGTGGAGGGAGTGCAGCATTGTCAGAGGATCAGTGTGGAGGGAGTACAGCATTGCCAGAGGGTCAGTGTGGAGGCAGTGCAGCATTGCCAGAGGTTCAGTGTGGAGGGAGTGCAGCATTGTCTGAGGGGCAGTGTGGAGGGAGTGCAGCATTGTAAGAGGATCAGTGTGGAGGGAGTGCAGCATTGTGAGAGGTTCAGTACGGTGGGAGTGCAGCATTGTCAGAGGGTCAGTGTGGAGGGAGTGTAGCATTGTCAGAGGATCAGTGTGGAGGGCGTGCAGCATTGTCAGAGGGTCAGTGTGGAGGGAGTGCAGAATTGTCAGAGGGTCAGAATGGAGGGAGTGCAGCATTGTCAGAGGGTCAGTGTGGAGGGAGTGCAGCATTGTCAGAGGGTCAGTGTGGAGGGAGTGCAGCATTCTCAGAGGGTCAGTGTGGAGGGAGTGCAGCATTGTGAGAGGGTCAGTGTGGTGGGAGTGCAGCATTGTCAGACGGTCAGAATGGAGGGAGTGCAGCATTGTGAGAGGGTCAGTGTGGAGGGAGTGCAGCATTGTCAGAGGGTCAGTGTGGAGGGAGTGCAGCTTTGTCAGAGGGTCAGTGTGGAGGGAGTACAGCATTGCCAGAGGGTCAGTGTGGAGGCAGTGCAGCATTGCCAGAGGTTCAGTGTGGAGGGAGTGCAGCATTGTCTGAGGGTCAGTGTGGAGGGAGAGCAGCATTGTAAGAGGATCAGTGTGGAGGGAGTGCAGCATTGTGAGAGATTCAGTACGGAGGGAGTGCAGCATTGTCAGAGGGTCAGTGTGGAGGGAGTGTAGCATTGTCAGAGGATCAGTGTGGAGGGAGTGCAGCATTGTCAGAGGGTCAGTGTGGAGGTAGTGCAGAATTGTCAGAGGGTCAGAATGGAGGGAGTGCAGCATTGTCAGAGGGTCAGTGTGAAGGGAGTGCAGTATTGTCAGAGGGTCAGTGTGGAGGGAGTGCAGCATTCTCAGAGGGTCTGTGTGGAGGGAGTGCAGCATTGTGAGAGGGTCAGTGTGGTGGGATTGCAGCATTGTCAGACGGTCAGAATGGAGGGAGTGCAGCATTGTCAGAGGGTCAGTGTGGAGGGAGTGCAGCATTGTCAGAGGGTCAGTGTGGAGGGAGTGCAGCATTCTCAGATAGTCAGTGTGGAGGGAGTGCAGCATTGTGAGAGGGTCAGTACGGAGGGAGTGCAGCATTGTCAGAGGATCAGTGTGGAGTGAGTGCAGCATTGTCAGAGGATCAGTGTGGAGGGAGTGCAGCATTGTCAGAGGGTCAATGTGGAGCGAGTGCTGCATTGTGAGAGTATCAGTACGGTGGGATTGCAGCATTGTCAGAGGATCAGTGTGGAGGTAGTACAGCATTGTCAGAGGGTCAGTGTGATGGGAGTGCAGCATTGTCAGACAGTCAGGACGGAGGGATTGCTGTGCAGTGAGAAGGTCAGTAATGACGAAGTGCGCACTCACTGATGGTCAGTGTTAATGGATGGCCATGCCGTCAGATTGTCGCACTGTGAGAGAGTTACTACAGAGGGAGCGCTGAACTGTGAACGGGTTAGAACTGAGGGAGCACGGCACTCTGAGGGTATTAGTACTGAGGGATCACCGCGCTGTGAGGGGATCAGTACTGAGGGAGCACCACATTGTGTGTCGGACAGTCAGTATTGAGTGATTGCTGCATTACCAGAGGGTCAGTACTGAGAGAGTGATGGACTGTCAAACGGTCATTACTGAGGGAGCACTACACGGTCTGTGTGTCAGTTCTGAGGGAGTGTTGTTTCAGAGGGTCAGTGCTAAGGGAGTGCTGCACTGTCAGAGTGTCTGTACGGTGGTCGCGCTGCACTGTCAGAGGTTCAGTAATGAGGGAGTGCTGCACTGTCAGAGGGTCAGTACTGAGGGAGCGCTGCACTTTAAAAGGTCTGTACGGAGGGAGTGCTGCACTGTCAGAGGGTCAGTACTGAGGGAGCGCTGCACTGTTGGAGGGTCAGTACTGAGGGAGCGCTGCACTGTCAGAGAGTCAGTACTGAGGGAGTGCCACACTGTCAGAGTATCATGACTGAGGGAGTCCTGCACTGTCAGCGCATCAGTCTGGGGGATACCTGCATTGTAAGAGAGTCAGTACTGAGTGATTGCCACACTATCAGATGGGCTGAATGGCCTAATGTTTGCTCCCATGTCTTGTGGTCTGCGAGGAATATCTGAAATTGTTCAGTATATTTCTGCCTCTGCTTCCTACAGACCCTGCTCAGTAATGATTCCCACGTCCAAGTTCCAGAGAGTGTGTTCTAACAGACAGTCTTCATTTGGTTACCACCCACTTTTCCCAGGGATCAAGTTTTCGTGTCACTGCCTGACCTGCCAGCTCAAAGGGATATTTTCATGCTGCAGGGCTGAGGTTTATTCCTCAGCTTTCATGTGCTCATCCCAAATGAATCCCACTGCCCCTCACCCAGCACAGTTGTGTGTTCCTTATTTCTGAGCTTCCCAATGCTAATCACATCCAGAATGACATCCCACACTCCTCCAAATCGTATCGCAGGCTATTTGCCTGGGAGCGAGGAGTGCTAAGAGAGGAAATAAAAATCTGACAGTACTTTACAGTGACATTTAGGGTGAATTGATAATGAGAGAAAGAGTAGGTTGTGGAACACAGTGAGAATTTGTGCATGGACCCAGAGGCTACAGTGAATGGATGCATTTTGTCAGCGCTCATTGGGACAGGGTTGGTATGAAATCGTGGAGATGCTCTGTGATACAATTAAATGTATTAGCATATACATAGAGAGAGATGGTTCTGAGTGGTCTGGCCTTCTTACAACCCAATAAATCTCCAAAGACGGTGGAAATGTATCTCAGTTTACCGAATGAGGGGATGGAGGAAGTAGCAGGGACACTTGCAAACATTTTCAAATCCCCTCTGGCCACAGGAGAGGTGCCGTCGGACTGACCATGTGGTACTGTTATTCAAGTAGGAACATGGGATATACCAGGCAGCGACAGGCCAGTCAGGCTAATACCGTGGGTGGGGCATCTGTTGGAAGCAATTTGGGGAGATAGAATTAATCAGCATTTACAGGGACTGGAGTTCATGATGAACAGTCAGAATGGTTGTGTTAAGGGGAGGTCAGGTCTGACCAATGGGATTGCACTTTTTAAGGAGGTGACCAGCTGTGTAAATAAGGGCAATACTTTCCTGTCGCCTGCTTGGAGTCAGTAAGGCTTTTATCAGGACCCATACTGGAAACTGATAGTGAACATAAAAGCTCAAGATCCAAGGAATTTGGCGCAGAATGCTGAGTGGCAGGAAGCAGACAGTGATGGCCCAATTAGAAATCTCTGTCTGTTCATGTCTCACTGCTGGGGTCTTGCTGATGTGGTTGATAGAAAAGATTTAGATTTGAATGGTGGATGGTTAATCAGTGGGTTCATGAATGATATGAAGTTTGGTGAGGTGATAAATACTGAGGAGGACAGCCTTAGGTTACAGAAGGATGTAGATGGCCTTGTCAGATGGACCGATCAGTGACAACGGGTGAGGTGCCTGAAGATTGGCCAGTGATTAATGATGTGCCATTATTGAAGTAAGGCTGCAAGTAACAACCATTGAGCTGTGAGCCTGATGGCAGTGGTGGGTAAGCTGTTGGAGGGCATTCTGAGAGACAACTTACATGCATTTGGAAAAGCAAGAATTGATTAGGGATGGTCAGCTTGGCTTTGTTTGTGGAAATGATGTGTCCATCTTGATAGAGCTTTTGAAGGGATGACCAAGGAAACAGATGAGAAGGTTTCACTTGGGAGACTGACTTAGTAAAAGGTTAGATGAGATGGCAGCCAAGGAGAGAGGACAGCACGGTGCCTCAGTGGTTTGATTCTAACTCCCAGTGACTGTCTGTGTGGAGTTTACACATTCTCTCTGTATCTGTGCGCGTTCCCTCCGGGTGCTCCAGTTTCCTCCCACCGCCCAAAGATGCCATGGGAAATGCAGCCTTACAGGGAGAGAGTAGAGGATGTGAGTCTGGGTGGGATGCTGTTCAGACAGTCAGTGTGGAGCCAATGGACGGAATGGCTTGATTGTACACTGTAGGAATTCTAAACTTAATCCAGAGAGACAAGTCATGTTCTGGGAACTTGGGCTCCAATCTTGGACAGGGGTGGATGTGGGTCCTTACAGTCTGAAGGGGTTTGAACACAGTCTGAGGGGGGAGCTGGGCTGAGCCCTGAAGTGTTGAGGATGTGAATGTTTTGTGTAGCTACTGTCTAAGGGGCTTTGGGTGTTAAACACAACAAAGTGGTGCTTTCTTCGGTATTGAGGGAGCACTTTCTGAGGTACTGAGGAAGCACTTTCTGAGGTACTGAGGGAGCACTTTCTGAGGTATTGAGGGAGCACTCTCTGAGGTACTGAGGGAGCACTTTCTGAGGTACTGAGGGAGAACTATCTGAGGTATTGATGGAGCACTTTCTGAGGTACTGAGGGAGAACTATCTGAGGTATTGATGGAGCACTTTCTGAGGTATTGGGGGGAACTATCTGAGGTATTGAGGGAGCACCATCTGAGGTATTGAGGAAGCACTTTCTGAGGTACTGAGGAAGAACTATCTGAGGTATTGAGGGAGCACCATCTGAGGTATTGAGGAAGCACTTTATGAGGTACTGAGGGAGAACTATCTGAGGTACTGAGGGAACACTTTCTGAGGTATTGATGGAACACTTTCTGAGGGACTTAGGGAGCACTTTCAGTGGTATTCAGGGAGCACTATCTGACGTATTGAGGGAGAATTATCTGAGGTATTGATGGAGCACTTTCTGAGGTATTGAGGGAGCACTTTCTGAGGGACTGAGGGAGCACTTTCAGAGGTATTGAGGGAGCACTATCTGAGGTATTGAGGGAGAACGATCTGATATTGAGGGAGAACTATCTGAGGTACTAAGGAAGAACTATCTGACGTACTGAGGGAGCACTTTCTGAGGTACTGAGGGAGCACTTTCTGAGGTATTGAGGGAGCACTATCTGAGGTATTGAGGGAACACTATCTGAGGTACTGAGGGAGATCTTTCTGAGGTACTGAGGGATCACATTCTGAGGTACTGAGGGAGAACTATCTGAGGTACTGAGGGAGGACTATCTGGAGTATTCAGGGAGAATTATCTGAGTTATTGAGGGAGAACTATCTGAGGTACTGATGGAGAACTATCTGAGGGACTGAGGGCGAACTATCTGAGGTACTGAGGGAGAACTATCTGACGTATTGAGGGAGAACTATCTGGGGTATTCAGTGAGAACTATCTAAGGTATTGAGGGAGCACTATAATACGTACTGAGGGAGAACTATCTGGGGTATTGAGGGAGCACTATCTGAGGTATTGAAGGAGCACTATCTGAGGTATTGAGGGAGAACTATCTGAGGTACTGAGGGAGAACTATCTGAGGTACTGAGGGAGAACTATCTGAGTTACTGAGGGAGAACTATCTGGTGGTACAGAGTGCAAAGGGTAGAAAGGAACAGATGCAATTCCCTGATCATTTCCTCAGGGTCCCCGAGGCACTCTGGTGTCGTAATTTGAAATGGAAGCCACTCCCCATTTCAGAAGATTCAGATCATTTTACACAATCAGTGAAAAATAACAGCAACATGTGTCTGAAACATGGTTTGGAGGAAAACTTTCATCAATCTATTGTTACTTGTTGCTTGGAGACGTTTTAGAAAATCAGGCACCCAAACAGACTAATGCTGTCGATGCAAGAGCTGGTGCACAGGAAGATCCAACAACTCTCTGCAGCTACTGTCTGTCCCCCTGGAGCAGTCATCATGTGGGATCATGGCTCAGTCCTCGGAGAAATCATTTCTCCATCAACACCCCGACAATGCCTTTACAGCTGTGTGTGTGTATGTGTGTGCGAGAGAGAAAAACAGTCAGCCAGAGAGAGAGAGACTGTCCGTGTTTGTGTGTGTGAAAGAGTGGATGCATGTGTATCTCTGTGTGTCTGTATATGTGTGCGTGAGAGAGAAAGTGCATGTTAATGCGAGAGTGAGTGGCTGTGTGTGTGTTTGAGGGTGTGTGTGTCTCTGTGTGCATGTGTGTGAGTGAGGGTGTGCGTGAGAGAGTGTGTATGTGTGTATATGTGTGTGAGAGAGAGTGTGTCTGTGTGTATGTGTGTGTGTGAGTGTGCCTGTGTATGAGAGAGTGTGTCTGTGTGTGAGAGAATGTGTCTGTGTGTCTAGTTGTGTGTGTGTCTGTGTGTCTATGTGTGTGTATGACAGTGTGTCTTGTGTGAGAGAGTATGTGTATGTGTGTGTGAGAGAGTGTGTGTGTGCATGTGTGTGTGACTGAGTGTGTCTGTGTGTGAGAGAGAGTGTGTGTGTCCATGTGTGTGTGTGAGAGAGAGAGTGTGTCTATGTGTATTTCAGGGAGTGTGTGCCTGCGTGTGTATGTGTGTGTGAGAGAGAGTGCAACTGTGTGTTTTTGTGTGTGTGAGAGAGAGTATATGTGTGTGTGTGAGAGAGAGAGTGTGTCAGTGTGTGAGAGAAAGAGTGTGTCTATGTGTGTTTAAGGGAGCGTGTGTCTGCGTGTGTATGTGCGTGTGAGAGAGAGTAACTGTGTGTTTATGTGTGTGTGAGAGAGTGTGTCTGTGTGTGTTTGAGGAAGCGTGTGTCTGCGTGTGTATGTGTGTGGGAGAGAGAGTAACTGTGTGTTTATGTGTGTGAGAGAGAGTGTGTCTGTGTGTGTTTGAGGGATCGTGTGTCTGTTTGTCTCTCTGTATGTGTGTGAGAGACAGTGTGTGCGTGTGAGAGAATGTGTCTGTATGCGTGAGAGTGAGTGGGTGTGTGAGAGAATGAGAATGTGTGTGTGAGAGTGTGTGTGTAAATGAGAGAGTGTGTGTGTCTGTGTGTGTGAGAGAAAGTGTGTCTGTGTGAGAGAGAGTGTGACTGTGAGAGAAAGTGTGTCTGCCTGTATGTGTGAGAGAGCGTGAACATGTGTGTATTTGAGGGAGCGTATGTCTGTGCATGTGTGAGAGAGAAAGTGTGTGCTTGTGTGTGTATGTGTGAGAGAGAGAGTTGTGCCTGTGTGTATGTGTTTGTGAGAGTGTGTCTGTGTTTGTGTTTGAGGGAGTGTGTGTGTGTGTGTGTCTGTGTGTGAGTGAGTGTGTGTATCTATGTGTGTGTATGTAAACTAGCCAATCTTATTGGGTGCCCATAAATATAAAATCCAGCAGCTGTTTCAGGTGAATTAGTCCGTGTGTCTCCAAAGACACAAAAGCTGCAAGAGTGACTAAACTGGGGGAAAGCGAGTGCTGTTCTGTCCAGTGGGGATTCATCCAGTAAACCTTCCCCACACACTAACATCCCTCTGGCAATGCAGTGTTTAGTCCTGCACACAGTGCTCCAGATACAAACCAATGTAATGTCAGCACAGTCTTACCAGAGCATGGGACAGCTCCTCATGAGAGAGCGGTGACTGGTGGGGATTTAATCAGAGGGTCACCATGGCCCGGCTGAGAGGAGAGGTTGGGAAGGAGAGTCCTTCAGAGTAACTCTAGCTAGTGTGGTAAGCGAACTGCCCAGCCAACTGCGCTAACCAACCTCACTCCAGGGACGTGCCCTGTATAACCCACTCATAGCCAGCATGCACCTCAATAGGAGCCACGAGCAAGGTCATTCGGCCCCACCCTAACCCAGAAGGGAGAGCACGGGAAGCTGATGAAGGAAACAAGCCCCTCCCATGTGGCCTTCTGAAATGCAGCTGGAGGACAGAGCACATCTGGCCTACTGTTTGCTTCCCCGAGACTGGCCTGCTCCACCTTACAGTGAGAGACTGAGGGGAACCTCAAGGAGATTTCACTTCTCACTGAGAGGCTGCAACTCCAATCCAAATTAGGCTGGTTCCCTCCGAGACTCAGGGAAGGGGGTAGCCCTCTACAGATCAGGCCCTTGTGTCGCATAACCTCCAGTGTGGGGGCCAAGAGCTGGGACGTAGTGTTAAGAACATAAGACCATCCGAAATGGGAACAGCAGACCATCCAGCCCCTCGAGCCTGCTCTGGTATTCAATAGGATCGTGGAAAATTCAACATTTAATTTGGGAGCTGAAAGTAGGACAATACAGAGACAGAGAATCAAATTATTCTGCCATGAGGATTCATCAGACGAAAGCACACACATACGCACACACACACACGCACACACACACAACACACACGCACACATACACACACACACACAACACACACGCACACACACACAACACACACACACACACACGAATTGTGGGATTCAAGCTGTCTGTGGGAACGGGGAGAGACAAAGAAGCAAAAGAGACAAAGGAGCAAAATGCTAGAGAGGGATCTGATCCCACAGATTTCACTGCTTCCCTCTCTCTCTGCGGCTCTCATGTCTATTTTTGTGTTCCCAGTTCTCTCTCCCATATCTTTCCTTCAATCCCTATCTCTCAACATCCCTCACATCTCTGTCCTGTTTACATTTCCCAGTAGATTCCCTTCCTCCTTTGTCACCTCACCAGGTTTTTCAGGAATGCTTAATCATTCAGTCTTTCACAAAACTAACACCTTGCTCATCTCTCTCTGCATCTGTCCCTCTGCTCTGTGGGATCTTGCTATTCCTGTCTGTACATCCTTCTAGCCACATCACAGCAGCCTCCACCACCACCCAATTCTCTCAGCTCTATCTCTCTGCTGTTGCAACTCCTCTCTCTCCCTCTGTCCTATATCTCTCCCTGGGATTTCTGTCTTACTGTCTGCCTGAACTTCTCTCCCTCTCTTTCTCTCCCCATTTTCACCTTGCATCTGTCTGACATTGTATTTCTCTTCCTGGAGTTTCACTCTCTCTCTCTCTGTCTGTCTCTGTCCTGCTCTCTCTCAGTTCTTCTCACTTTATCTCCCCCCCTCTGCCTGCCTGTCTTTCTCTTGTTCTCTCCCTCCCTCTCACTGTCTGTCCGTCCATCTTTCTTTCTCTTCTGTAGTTTCTCTCCCTCTTTCTCCATGGACCCTTCTGCTTTGTCCTAGTGACTGGGGGAAGGTGCATTGGGAAGAGTTTGCCTCAGTGCCTGGTCTCTCTCAGGTTTTACCCCCACTGTAGGGGAGGAACATGAAGTACTTTTCTGAGTGAATCTGAAATAGAGAAAAAAATAGAGAAAGGGACAGTGACAAAAAGAGAAAGAGACATAGAGAGAGTTGAGATGGAGAAAGTGGAGAGAGAGAAATGGGCAGTAAGAGTCAGGGAGACGGAGTGAGAAAAGGACAGAGTGAGAGAGACAGGGAGAAAGAGAGTGAGAAGGACATAAATTGAGTGTGAAGGACAGTGTGTGTACTTTGCGATGGTTGTAGAGTGGGATCTTGCTGTGCATTACAGCAGTCAGTCAAAAGGTGAGTTAGAGTCTGCACTATGTCCTCCAGCCCAGGGGCTGTAAGTCTGCATGGGAAGGGGTAGAGTGGGAGACACGGAGGGATGGGACAGCGAGAGACAGGGGGAGGGTTTGATGGGGCTTTGAGGTTGGTAGAAAAAGGAGGGGCTGTTGTCACAGAGAGATGAAGGGAGGGATAGCATGTGATGCAAAATCTGAGACAGGGTGGAGAAGAGGTCTTCACACGAAGGATAGTCAATGAGGCCATTCAGGGACCAATCCTGAGGATCCTGAACCAGACCAGGATCATTTAATGGGGCAGGGGGATGATGGGCAGAAAGGACTCCATCTGTGATGCAAACCTTCTGTAATTCTCGGGCTGGGATCTTGCTGTACATTAAAATATGTCACAGGCCAGTCAATCAACCCAGACTCATTTACCGGTGTGAGAAAGTGAGGACTGCAGATGTTGGAGAGTCAGAGTTACAAAGTGAGGAGCTGGAGAAGCCCAGCAGGTCAGCCAGGAGAGTCAATGGTTCAGGCCTGACCTGCTGGGCTTTTCCAGCTCCACACTTTTCCACTCAACTCCCTCTGCCCCAGGGAGTGGGGCTCACAGCAATGTTGAGGGGGGCAGCAAAATATTTGAGGGGGGCACAGTTGGTGAGGTAGGTATTTTGGGAGGGAAGGTATTTGGGGAAGGGAATAAATTTGGGAGGAGAGTGAAAATGATGGGCAATTATTTTTAGGGGGTTCCAAATTAGGTGAGCACTTTCAGGTCTGAAATAAAGAAAAAGAGAAAGGGAGGGTGAGAAAAAGAGAGAGAGGTCGAGAGAGATGGAGGGATGAGCGAAAGGGGATGAGAGAAAGATGGGGCAGAGACAGACAGTGAGAGGGAGGGTGTGAGAGAAAGGCAGATTGAGAGAAAGAGACAGACAGGGAGAGAGAAGGACAAAGAGAGAAGGGGAAGTCAGACTGAGACAAACAGGCGTTGAAGCATGGACAGACTGAAGGGGGGACACTCAGTATTCTAGTTGGTTCCAGCTCCCTCTCTCTCAATGGTTTTTCACACTCCCTCTCTCCCATGCTCCTGGGGTTTCCTTCAGCTTGTCTCGCTCCCTCTCCCTCTCCCTCTCTCTGGGTGGTGAGCTGGTCTCTGTCCCTTGCCATGTTGGGCACCTCAGAAAGCCTCCAGAAAATTCAAGAGATCAGTCTGCAGGTGAACCCTGGTTTTGTTCATTTCTGGATGGTTTCCCAGAACTTTCTAAACTTCTGGCCAATTCGGAGAATCAGTTAATAGTTTGAAGTGTTGCTGATCATTTGGATGGCTTGTTCCTGTTAGTTTCTTTGTGTAGCAGGACCCGGTGCCTTCCTGTCTGGGCCCTCCTTTGTTTGGTGGAGACGTTGTTAGGGATATGTCTGCCCAGGGGACCTGCTGCCTTTGACATTATGCTGATGGGATAACCATCTGGCTGCTGTCTGGCTTTTGTGATTTGGGAGTATAACTTGTCCAATATACCCAGCATCTCTTGGCTGTCTATCTGTGTTTTAGCAAGGAGGCCGCGACATTTCACCCATTCCCCCTCCCCCACCCAGTCTTTTGAATAGAAAGAAGCTTATACAATGAATTACAACCTAATTTTAAAAGCTGGTTATGTTTGTTGTCAGAGGAGCCTGATGTTTGAGCGAAAGCCATTTTGTACATTGGTCAAACCGATTGTCATATGGCTGATAAGTGATATCATAGAATCCCTACAGAGCAGAACAGGCCCTTCAGCCCATCGAGTCCACAATGACCCTCTGAAGAGAATCCAACTCAGATCCATCTCCTGATGATATCCCTGAAACCCTGCATTTCCCATGGCTATTCCAGCTAACCTGAATATCCCTCGACACTATGGGCAATCTGTCAAAAATGTGCAGATGCAGGGAGAATGTACAAACACCACACAGACTGTCGCTCAAGAGTGGAATCAAACCCAGGTCTCTGGCACTGTGAGGTAACAGTGCTCACCACTGAGCGACTGTGGCAC
This sequence comes from Chiloscyllium plagiosum, assembly GCF_037043375.1. Taxonomy (NCBI): domain Eukaryota; kingdom Metazoa; phylum Chordata; class Chondrichthyes; order Orectolobiformes; family Hemiscylliidae; genus Chiloscyllium; species Chiloscyllium plagiosum. The sequence continues at coordinate 77,576,957 of NW_028270176.1, forward strand.
TTGTAACTGTTTCGACAAAACATATTCCGTTCTGAGAATCCATACAGAATTGGGATACATAGCCAACATCCAGTGAGCAGAATAAATGCAAGGGAATGAGACCTACTGGCTCAAACTCCTGGAATTCCCTCCCGAAGGACATTGTGGGTCCGCCACATGCAACAGTTCAAGGATGCAGCTCACCACCAAAACCAGCTCCCGAGCAGCTACTGATAGGCAATCAATACTGGGCCCAGCCAGGAACACTCAAACGCTGCAAATGAATGAAACTGAGGTGATCACCCGGGGAGTTCCATCTACCTTCCAGCCCCTGGGGGTGTGTCCAGGTATTATTCACCATGACCGTACCTATCTGTTAGAAACGAAAATCGCTTCTCAATAATCGCTCTAGACAAATTCAGGAAAACAAAGTTTTATTAACAAGTCAAGTCTGCAGAGTCGGGCACCCTTAAAGAAAAGGCGCGCTGAGGCTTACAAAGTCTCCATTATATATAGCACAAGTCCCTCCTCTCCTTGGCTCCAACAAGCCATGAGGTTCACATTCTTAAAAACATCATTATTTTTATCACAAAGTCTGCAACAAATGTCTTCAGAGTCTCTAAAGTTGTTGTTTTTCTCACCCTGTAGTCTTATCAGTCAAAGACTTATTCTTCTCTGTCTGTGCTAGCAGTCTTATCAGTCAACGACTTATCCTTCCCTGCTGTGTGAATGGCTTCATCAATCAAGAGCCTGCTTGTTTTTACTATCGCTCACAAATTGTCAGCATTCTGCACAATTTAAACTATTCTACTTTTGAGTATATAAAATGGTTGTTAGAAAAGAAACAAAAGTTTTGTCTTTTATTATAGATCAGTCTGTGGTCCAGGCACATCTTAAAGTTTAAACCGAAATTACCTCTCACAATTCCACCCTTTTCTTTCTTGAAGATGTGCCTGACCAAGATAAGCCCCCCCCCCCCCCCCTTCTCTCAAGGGCCCGGGAAATCCTTGGTCTTTCGCAGCAACATCACTTGAAGTTCCCGCGTCCCATGCTGTGGAACCACCACTGCCTGGAGTCGGGAAATATTTTTCTGAATTAAAAACTGAATACAGGGAATTAGGCAGGGTGTTACGAGAAGAAGAATCATGCCTCCCCCAACCACCAGCAACTGCTAACATTTAAAACAGTGGCTATTCTAGAGGTGAGATCAATAAACAGGTTTTGTGTAACATCAGGGAGTTCAATCTGTCCTTCTACCTCTTCGTATACAGATGGCACTTTAGGGAGCACGACCGTTCCCTGACGGTCTTGCTCTTTCCCCAACCCCCGATCAGGGATCTGTATCTTGGTCTCCTTGACTCTGTCAACCTGCTCCCTGAGCAACACGGAGGATAGGTCCCACCTCCCAGTTTTGCTAATACACACCCAGCGGTCATTTATAGGGCATCCATGGATTTTGCCACCGCATCCTTTATTATATATCTGATAATAGGGTCTCCCATCCTCCCAACATTCATGGTGTGCACTCACATCGTAACACCTATCGTCCACATAGGAATGGGACACAAATGATCCCGAATAGATTCGAATCCCAAGTCTTACTGTAGTTCGACATTTGTCACATCTCCCCTCACCCTCCCCCACATACAGGAGTAAACTGATCAATATCCCCACCAATACAGTCCAAGTAGAGTTCATTATTGCTGTCTTTTCAGTTTTACCGACAACGGCTTGTCCCCTTGCTCGCATGTCCAGGTGCTTTCTTCTTCAGGCGGAACAGGCCCCTTTATCCTTCTTGCGTGGACCCACCCTTTTTCTTTCGTCCGAACAGCTGCTTCAGTTGTTAACAGAACCAGGAACGGTCCTTCCCACCGCGGCTGGAGCTTTTCGGCCTTCCAGGTCTTAACAAGTATCCAATCTCCGGGCTCCACCTTATGCAGGAGGAAGTCGAGCGGCGGAGTCTGAGCCAGGAGACCTTTCCTCCGGAGTTCTGCAAAAGAACGGGATAAGGCCAGTAAATAGGTTTGGATAAATACATCCCCCCCTTGTAGAGTGGGACATCCATCAACCTTACTCCAATACGGTAATCCGAAGAGCATTTCATAGGGGGAAACCCCGACATCTCGGCGAGGTGCCGTACGTATCCGCAATAGGGCAATGGGCAGGCACTTTGGCCAGGGTAACTTAGTTTCTAACATCAGCTTAGTCAATTGGGTCTTGAGCGTGCCATTCATTCTCTCAACTCGACCCGAACTCTGAGGATGCCAGGGTGCGTGGAATTTCCATTGGATACCCAGGGTAGTACAGATCAAATGGTGTAGCTTAGAAATAAAATGCGTCCCGCAGTCGGAGTCGATAGATTCCATTATGCCATATCTCGGGATTATGTTCTCTAACAACAGTCGGGCCACGGTTGGTGCATCGTCTTTGGCAGTTGGGAAAGCCTCTACCCAGTGAGTGAAATGGTCTACTATTACTAGCAGATATTTCCATCTCTGTACTGGGGGTAATTCTGTAAAGTCGACTTGGATCCTCTGAAATGGCCTAATCGCTAGGGGCTGACCACCAGCTGGCATAGAACGCATGGCTTTCTGATTAATACGCCGGCAAGTGGTGCATCCGACTACCTCTTGTTGGGCTAATGTGTACATCCCCCTGCATACATAGTCTCTCAGGATCGTGTCACACATGGCTTGCACCCCCCAGTGGGTCTGATGGTGTAATCGGTGCAGAATACCCCGGGTGATCTGTTTGTTCAGTACTTGTCTCCCATCAGGAACCGTCCACTTCCCGTTAGTATCTAGCCGGGCACCCAATTGATCCATTTTATCAATCTCCCCCTTCTCTCAAACACCTTTTGCGCCTCCCGTAGTAATTCACTTTCTTCCAGATTAACATCAGGTTTTGAATTGACATATAAAATGAGGGCTTGCCGGACCCAGTCTTCGTCAGTACCGAATCTCGGCCACCACACTGAGTCGCCCTGAATAGGTTTCTGGGACCACTTTTGACAGTATTTTACCATCTTCCTTTTAGATTTTCCCTTTCTTCCACCCTGATCCCAATTATTTAGCATTCTCCCTAACGGACTATCGTCAGGTACCCCGGGGTATGTGTCATTGTCCCTGTTTAAGCCTACTTTTCCCTTAATCACCTTAGATCCCTTATTTCCCATTTCCGAGGACTTCGTATTTTTCCCGTGATAATCTATCACAATGTAGCCAATTCCCGGACCTTCAGTCCCGTGATCGCCCAGGTTCCTTTGCAGGCACCCCCGGTCTTTGGATTCCTGTGTCCTACGTCTCTGTGACACAACTCACAGGCACCCCGTAGGTACACGTTCCTCCTCAAACACGGTCTCTGCAAAATCCCTCACAGGCGAGCCCCGGTCTCTAGATTCCTGAGTCCCATGTCTCTGTAGAAAAAATCCACAGGCACCCCGTAGGTACCCAGTCCTCCGGAAACACGGTCCCCGCAAGTTTTGTCTTACCTGGGTTCGGTGCACCGAAATTACTCGATCGTTAACCGTCCCCACTGCCTCGGGTACACCCCTCCTTTGTTTTCCTGAGCCTCCCGGATATCACTCGCTCAAACCGCGCGGGGCGACAAGCAAGGAATCAGGGACAGCTGAACTCAGCAGGGTGCACCTTCTCCGATATCCTTCCTCAACCCCCCTTGCGGCCGGAGTGTTGATCCCGGATGACGAGCCCCCAAGTTGTTAGAAACGAAAATCGCTTCTCAATAATCGCTCTAGACAAATTCAGGAAAACAAAGTTTTATTAACAAGTCAAGTCTGCAGAGTCGGGCACCCTTAAAGAAAAGGCGCGCTGAGGCTTACAAGGTCTCCATTATATATAGCACAAGTCCCTCCTCTCCTTGGCTCCAACAAGCCATAAGGTTCACATTCTTAAAAACATCATTATTTTTATCACAAAGTCTGCAACAAATGTCTTCAGAGTCTCTAAAGTTGTTTTTCTCACCCTGTAGTCTTATCAGTCAAAGACTTATTCTTCTCTGTCTGTGCTAGCAGTCTTATCAGTCAAGGACTTATCCTTCCCTGCTGTGTGAATGGCTTCATCAATCAAGAGCCTGCTTGTTTTTACTATCGCTCACAAATTGTCAGCATTCTGCACAATTTAAACTATTCTACTTTTGAGTATATAAAATGGTTGTTAGAAAAGAAACAAAAGTTTTGTCTTTTATTATAGATCAGTCTGTGGTCCAGGCACATCTTAAAGTTTAAACCGAAATTACCTCTCACACTATCTGTTACAGGCTGCAATCCTAACCACCGGTATCCCGAGATAAATCATGGTGAGTGCAGTTAGGGACACAGCCGATGTGGTCCTCTCTATCTATCACTCCTCTCTCTATCTCACCCCTCTCTCTCTCTCTCTCTCTCCCTCAGTGCTTCTCTCTCACACCGCTTCTCTCTCTCTCTCAGCCCTCTCTCACACACACCCCCTCTCTCTCACCCCTCTCTCTCTCTTACCCCTCTCTCTTCTCACACCTCTCTCTCTCTCTCTCCCTCAGCGCTTCTCTCTCACACCGTTTCTCTCTCTCTCAGCCCTCTCTCACTCTCACCTGTGTCTCTCTCTCTCACCCTCTCTCTCTTCCCCCTCTCTCTTCTCACACGTCTCTCTCACTCTCCCTCAGCGCTTCTCTCTCACACCACTTCTCTCTCTCACCCCTCTCTCACTCTCACCCCCTCTCTCTCACACACACCCCTCTCTCTCTCTCACCCCTCTCTCTCTCACCGCTCTCTCACCCTCTCTCTCTCACCCCCTTTCTCTCTCACTCTCTCTCACCCCTTTCTCTCTCACCCCTTCTCTCTCACCTACTCTCTCTCACACCCTCTATCTCAGGCCCTCTCTCTCTCTCTAGCACCCTCTCTCTCAACCTCTCTTTGTGTCACACCCTTCTCTCTCTCTCACCCTCTCTCTCTCTCTTACCCCTCTCTCTCACACCGCTTCTCTCTCTCACCCTCTCTCTCTGTCAGCCTGTCTCTCTCTCACCCCCTATCTCTCTCACACCCCCTCGCTCCCTCACTCCTCTCTCTCTCAACCCCTCTGTCACCCCTTTTCTCTCAGCCCTCTCTCTCTCAGCCCACCTAGTCACTCCAGTCTTTCACACCCTGATCTCTCTCACACACTCTCTCTCACCATCTCTCTCTCTCTCACCCCTTCACTCTCTCATCCTGTCTCTCTGTCAGCCCTGTCTCTTTCTCACCCACTCTCTCTTCCACCACTCTCTCTCCCTCAACCCCTCTCTCTCAACCCTCTCTCTCTTAACCCTCTCTCTCACACCTCTCTCTCTCACCCCTACTCTGTTAGCCCCTTTCTCGCACCCCCCCTCTCTCAGGCCCTCTCTCTCTCACCCCTCTCTCTCTGTTTCATCCCTCTCGCTCTGTTTCACCCCTCTGTCTCACCCCCTCTCTCACCCCCTGTCTCTCTCAGCCTGTCTCTCTGTCACCCCTGTCTCTTTCTCACCCGCTCTCTCTTCCACCCCTCTCTCTCCCTCACCCCTTTCTCTCTCACCCCTCTCTCTCTCTTACCCCTCTCTCTTCTCACACCTCTCTCTCTCTCTCTCCCTCAGCGCTTCTCTCTCACACCGCTTCTCTCTCTCTCAGCCCTCTCTCACTCTCACCTGTGTCTCTCTCTCACCCTCTCTCTCTTCCCCCTCTCTCTTCTCACACGTCTCTCTCACTCTCCCTCAGCGCTTCTCTCTCACACCACTTCTCTCTCTCTCACCCCTCTCTCACTCTCACCCCCTCTCTCTCACACACACCCCTCTCTCTCTCTCACCCCTCTCTCTCTCACCTCTCTCTCACCCTCTCTCTCTCTCACCCCCCTTTCTCTCTCACTCTCTCTCACCCCTTTCTCTCTCACCCCTTCTCTCTCACCTACTCTCTCTCACACCCTCTATCTCAGGCCCTCTCTCTCTCTCTAGCACCCTCTCTCTCAACCTCTCTTTGTGTCACACCCTTCTCTCTCTCTCACCCTCTCTCTCTCTCTTACCCCTCTCTCTCACACCGCTTCTCTCTCTCACCATCTCTCTCTGTCAGCCTGTCTCTCTCTCACCCCCTATCTCTCTCACACCCCCTCGCTCCCTCACTCCTCTCTCTCTCAACCCCTCTGTCACCCCTTCTCTCTCAGCCCTCTCTCTCTCAGCCCACCTAGTCACTCCAGTCTTTCCCACCCTGATCTCTCTCACACACTCTCTCTCACCATCTCTCTCTCTCTCACCCCTTCACTCTCTCATCCTGTCTCTCTGTCAGCCCTGTCTCTTTCTCACCCACTCTCTCTTCCACCACTCTCTCTCCCTCAACCCCTCTCTCTCAACCCTCTCTCTCTTAACCCTCTCTCTCACACCACTTCTCTCTCTCACCCCTCTCTCACTCCCTCTCTCTCACACACACCCCTCTCTCTCTCTCACCCCTCTCTCTCTCACCGCTCTCTCACCCTCTCTCTCTCTCACCCCCTTTCTCTCTCACTCTCTCTCACCCCTTTCTCTCTCACCCCTTCTCTCTCACCTACTCTCTCTCACACCCTCTATCTCAGGCCCTCTCTCTCTCTCTAGCACCCTCTCTCTCAACCTCTCTTTGTGTCACACCCTTCTCTCTCTCTCACCCTCTCTCTCTCTCTTACCCCTCTCTCTCACACCGCTTCTCTCTCTCACCCTCTCTCTCTGTCAGCCTGTCTCTCTCTCACCCCCTATCTCTCTCACACCCCCTCGCTCCCTCACTCCTCTCTCTCTCAACCCCTCTGTCACCCCTTTTCTCTCAGCCCTCTCTCTCTCAGCCCACCTAGTCACTCCAGTCTTTCACACCCTGATCTCTCTCACACACTCTCTCTCACCATCTCTCTCTCTCTCACCCCTTCACTCTCTCATCCTGTCTCTCTGTCAGCCCTGTCTCTTTCTCACCCACTCTCTCTTCCACCACTCTCTCTCCCTCAACCCCTCTCTCTCAACCCTCTCTCTCTTAACCCTCTCTCTCACACCTCTCTCTCTCACCCCTACTCTGTTAGCCCCTTTCTCGCACCCCCCCTCTCTCAGGCCCTCTCTCTCTCACCCCTCTCTCTCTGTTTCATCCCTCTCGCTCTGTTTCACCCCTCTGTCTCACCCCCTCTCTCACCCCCTGTCTCTCTCAGCCTGTCTCTCTGTCACCCCTGTCTCTTTCTCACCCGCTCTCTCTTCCACCCCTCTCTCTCCCTCACCCCTTTCTCTCTCACCCCTCTCTCTCTCTTACCCCTCTCTCTTCTCACACCTCTCTCTCTCTCTCTCCCTCAGCGCTTCTCTCTCACACCGCTTCTCTCTCTCTCAGCCCTCTCTCACTCTCACCTGTGTCTCTCTCTCACCCTCTCTCTCTTCCCCCTCTCTCTTCTCACACGTCTCTCTCACTCTCCCTCAGCGCTTCTCTCTCACACCACTTCTCTCTCTCTCACCCCTCTCTCACTCTCACCCCCTCTCTCTCACACACACCCCTCTCTCTCTCTCACCCCTCTCTCTCTCACCTCTCTCTCACCCTCTCTCTCTCTCACCCCCCTTTCTCTCTCACTCTCTCTCACCCCTTTCTCTCTCACCCCTTCTCTCTCACCTACTCTCTCTCACACCCTCTATCTCAGGCCCTCTCTCTCTCTCTAGCACCCTGTCTCTCAACCTCTCTTTGTGTCACACCCTTCTCTCTCTCTCACCCTCTCTCTCTCTCTTACCCCTCTCTCTCACACCGCTTCTCTCTCTCACCCTCTCTCTCTGTCAGCCTGTCTCTCTCTCACCCCCTATCTCTCTCACACCCCCTCGCTCCCTCACTCCTCTCTCTCTCTCAACCCCTCTGTCACCCCTTCTCTCTCAGCCCTCTCTCTCTCAGCCCACCTAGTCACTCCAGTCTTTCCCACCCTGATCTCTCTCACACACTCTCTCTCACCATCTCTCTCTCTCTCACCCCTTCACTCTCTCATCCTGTCTCTCTGTCAGCCCTGTCTCTTTCTCACCCACTCTCTCTTCCACCACTCTCTCTCCCTCAACCCCTCTCTCTCAACCCTCTCTCTCTTAACCCTCTCTCTCACACCTCTCTCTCTCACCCCTACTCTGTTAGCCCCTTTCTCGCACCCCCCTCTCTCAGGCCCTCTCTCTCTCACCCCTCTCTCTCTGTTTCATCCCTCTCGCTCTGTTTCACCCCTCTGTCTCACCCCCTCTCTCACCCCCTGTCTCTCTCAGCCTGTCTCTCTGTCACCCCCTGTCTCTTTCTCACCCGCTCTCTCTTCCACCCCTCTCTCTCCCTCACCCCTTTCTCTCTCACCCCTCTCTCTTTCACTCCTCTCTCTCTCTCACCCTCTCGCTCTTACCCATCTCTCTCTCTTACACACCTCTCTCTCTCACGGCTTCTCTCTCACCCTCTCTTTCACAGCCCCTCTCTCTCAGCTCTTCTCTCTCTCATCCCTTTCTCTCTCATCCCACTCTCTCTCACCTCCTCTCTCACACCCTCTCTCTCACAACCTCTCTCTCTCTTACCCCTCTCTCTCACACTGCTTCTCTCTCTCTCTCACCCATCTCTCACTCTCATCCCTTTCTCCCTCTCTCATCCCACTCTCTCTCACTCTCTCTCTCAACCCCTCTCTCTCAAGCCCTCTCTTTCAGCCCATTGCTCTCTCACCCCCCCCCCCACACACCTCTCTCTCAACCCTCTGTCGCTCTCACACTCCTCTCTCTCTCTCTCACCCTCTCTCTCAACCCTCTCTCTCACTCCCCTCTCTCTCAGGCCCTCTCTTTCATCCCCCCTCTCTCTCACACACCCTTCTCTCTCTCCCTCACCCTCTATCTCTCTCATCCCCTCTCTCTCTCACACACCTCTCCCTCACCCTTTCTCTCTCACCTCACTCTCTCCCTCACCCTCTCTCTCTCTCATACCTCTCTCTCACCCCTTCTCTCTCACCCTTCTCTCTCACCCCTCTCTCAGGCCCTCTCAGCCCCTCTCACTCTCTCACCCCCCTCTCTCTCTCTCACCCTCTCTCTCTCACCCCTCTCTCTCTCACGCTCCTCTCTCCCACCCTCTCTCTCTCTCACACTCATTCTCTCTCACCCTCTCTCTCTTACACCCCCTCTCTCTCTCACACCTCCCTCTCTCTCACCCCTCTCTCTCATCCCGCTCTCCCTCTCACATCTTTCTCTCTCATCCCTCTCTCTCTCATACCCTTTCTCACCACCCCCCTCTCACCCCTCTCTCTCACCCCCTCTCTCACCCCCTCTCTCTCACACCCCTCTCTTTCACCCCTCTTTCTCACACCCCCTCTCTCTCACCCCCTCACTCTCACACCCCTCTCTCTCTCACACCCTCTCTCTTACCCCCTCTCTCTCACCCCTCTCTCTCTCACCCCCTCTCTCCCTCACCTCGCTCTATCTGTCTCCTCTCTCTCTCCCCTCTCTCACTCTCCCACACCCTCTCTTGCTTAGCCCTCTCACTCTCTTACCCCTCTCTCTCATGCCTCTCTCTCACCTATTCTTTCTCTGCCTGTCTCTCTCTCACCCCCTCTCTCTTTCTCACCTGCTCTCTTCCACTCCGATCTCTCTCACACACGCTCTCTCTCACCCCTCTCTCTCTCACCCCTCTCTCTATTACCTCTCTCTCTCTCACACACACACCACTCTCTCTCAGAACCCTCTTGCTCTACCCAGTCTCTCCCAACCTGATCTCTCTCACTCACCTTCTCTCTCACGCCTCTCTCTCTTACACCTCTCTCTATCTCACCCCCTCTCTCTCTCTCAGACCCTCTCTCTCTCACCCTCTCACTGTCTTTCACCCCTCTCTCTCTTACCTCTCCCTCTCACCCCCTCTCTCTCACACGTCTCTCTCTCTTTCAGCCCTTCTCTCTCTCACACCCCACTTCTCTCACAGACCTCTCTCTCAACCCTCTGTCTCTCACACACCTCTCTCTCTCACCCTCTCTCTCACCCCCTTCTCTCTCTCACACCTTTCTCTCTCTCTCTCACCCTCTCTCTTTCTAACCCCTCTCTCTCACTAACCCCTCTCCCTCTTAACCCTCTCTCTCACACACACATCTCTCACACCCTTTCTCTCTCAACTCTCTCTCTTACCCCCTCTCTCTCACACACTCTCTCTCACCACTTCTCTCTCACTGCCTCTCTCAACCCCCTCTCTCAGACTATCCCTTCCAGCCCCTCTCACTCTCTCACCCCTCTATCTCTCTCACCCTTTCTCTCTCACCCCTTTCTCTCTCATACCCTCTCTCTCAGGTCCCCTCTCTCTCTCACCCCTCTCTCTCACCCCTCTCTCTCTCACACCCCTCTCTCTCACACCCCTTTCACTCTCACATACCCCTCTCTCTCACACACCCCTCTCCCTCACACACCCCTCTCCCTCACCCCCTCTCTCTCACCCCCTCTCTCTCACCCCCTCTCTCTCTACTCCCTCTCACCCCCTCTCTCTCATCCCCTCTCTGTCACACACTCCTCTCTTTCACCCCTCTTTCTCACACACCCCCTCTCTCACCCCCCTCACTCTCACACCCCTCTCTCTCTCACCCTTCTCTCTCTCTCTCACCCCCTCTCTCCCTCACCCCTCTCTATCTGTCATCCCCTCCCTCTCTCCCCTCTCTCTCACCCCCTCACTCTCACACCCCTCCTTCTCTCACCCTTCTCTCTCTCTCTCACCCCCTCTCTCCCTCACCCCTCTCTATCTGTCATTCCCTCCCTCTCTCCCCTCTCTCTCACCCCCTCACTCTCACACCTCTCTTTCTTAGCCCTCTCACTCTCTCACCCCTCCCACTCTCAGCACTCTGATTCTCTCTCACCCCTCCCAGTCTCACCACTCTCATTCTCTCTTACCCCTCTCTCTTTCACCCCCTCTCTGTCTTACCCCTCTCTCTCATCCCCTCTCTCACACACTCTCTCTCCCCCATTCTCTCCCCCCTTTCTCTCCCCCACTCTCACTCACCCCCTTTCTCTTTCTCACCCCGATCTTTCCCATCCCCTCTCTCTCTCACACTCTCTCAGCCTTTTCTCTCTTTCCCCTCTCTCTCTTACCCCCTTCTCACGACTCTCTCTTACATTCTCACTCTCACCCTCTGTTTCTCTGCCTGTCTCTCTCTCACACCCCGCCACTCTCTCACCCCTCTCTCTCTCACCCTTTCTCTCTCAACCCTCTCTCTCATTACCCCTCCCTCTCACACCTCTCTCTCTCCTACCCCTCTCTCTTACACCTCTCTCTGTCTCTCACCTCTGTCTCTCACCCTCTGTCTCTCACCCCTTCTCTCCCACCCTCTCTTTCAGCCCCTCTCTCTCACACCTCCCTCTCTCTCACACACCTCTCTCTCAACCCACTGTTTCTCTCACACCCCTCTCCCTCACCCCTGTCTCTCTTACCCCTCTCTCTTACACACCTCTCTCTCACCCTGTCTCTCAACCCCCGCTCTCTCTCACATCCCTCTCCCTCTCTCACCCATTCTCTCTCACCCCCTCTCTCAGGCCCTCTCTCTCTCATCCCCCCCTCTCTTACACCCCTCTCTCTGTCACATCCCCTCTCTCTCACCCCCTCTCTCTCACCCCATCTCTCTCACTCCCCTCACTCTCTCACACCTCTCTCTCTCATCCCCCTCTCCCACCCCCTCTCTCTCACCCCCTCTCTGTTACACCCCATCTCTCTCACCTGCTGTCTCTTTGTCACTCACTCTCTCTCTTTCTCACTTACACTCTCTATCTTTTTCACTCACTCTCTCTCTTTCTCACCCCCTCTCTCTCTCACCCCTTCTCACTCAACTCCTCTCTCTCTCCCGCCCTCTCTCTCCCCTCTCTCCCCCACTGTCACTCACCCCCTTTCTCTTTCTCACCTGCGCTCTCCCCCACCCTAATCTTTCTCATCCTCCCTCTCTGTCTCACCCTCTCACCCTTATCCCTCTTTCCCCCTCTCTCTCTTACCCCCTCTCTCTCACACCTCTCTCTCACCTTCTCTCTCTCACCCTCTCTTTCTCTGCCTGTCTCTCTCTCACCCCCTCTCTCTTCCTCACCCCCTCTCCCTTCCGCTCCGATCTCTCTCACACCCCCCTCTCACCACTCTCTCTCACCACTCTCTCTCACCCCTCTCTCTCTCACACCCCCTCTCTCTCACACCCCCTCTCTCTCACCCCTCTCTCTCTCACACCCCCTCTCTTTCACACCCCCTCTCTCTCACACCCCTCTCTCTCATTCCCTGTGTCTCTCCCCCCCACCACCCCCTCTCTCAACCCTCCTCACTCTCTCATCCCCTTTCACTCTTATCCTGCGCTCTATCTAAACCCTCCCCCTCACCCCTCTCGCTCACTCACTCTCTCTTCCCCTCTCTCTCGCACCCCTCTCTTTCTCTCTCAACCCCTCTCTCTCACCACACTCTCTCTCACCCTCTCTCTCACCCCTCTCTCTCTCTCATCCCTCGCTTTCTCTATCAACCCCTCTCTCACCCCCCTCTCTCACCACTCCCTCTCTCTCTCTCACACACCCATCTCCCTCTCACACCCCTCTCTCTCCATCACCCCTCTCTCTCCCAGCCCAATCTCTTTCACATTCGCCCCCTCTCTCTCACACACACTCTCACACACCCTCCCTCTCTCACCACCTCCCTCTCTCCCACCATCTCTCTGCCTCTTTCTCATCCCCTCTCTCTCCTTCTCACTGCCTTTCTCTCACCCCCTCTCTCTCTCACCCCCCTCTCTCCCATCCCCTCTCTGTCACTCACTCCCACCTCTCCCTCTCACCACCCTCTCACCCAGCTCTCTCTCTCTCACCCCCTCTCTCTCACCCCCTCTCTCTCACCCCTCTCTCTCACCCCCTCTCTCTCACCCCCTCTCTCACCCCTCGCTCTCACACCCCTCTCTCTCACCCACACTCTCTCTCACCCACACTCTCTCTCACACCTTCTCCTTCTCACTCCACTCTCTCTCTTACCCCCTCCCCACTTTCTCTCTCTCAATCACCCCTTGTCTCTCACCCCCTCTCTCGCACACCTCTCTCTCACTCCCTGTGTCTCTCACCACCCCTCTCTCACTATCCCCTCTCTCAACCCCCTCACTCTTTCACCCCTCTCTCTCTCACCACAGTCTCTCTCTCTCTGTCCCATCACTTCTGTCTCTCACCCCTTCTCTCTCAACCTCTTCTCACCCCACCCCCTCTATCTCACCCCTCGCTCTCTCACCTGGTCTCTCTTTCTCACTCACTCTTTCTCTTTCTAACTTACACTCTCTCTCTTTTTCACTCACTCTCTTTCTCTTTCTCACCCCCTCTCTCTCACGCCCTCTCTCTCAACTCCTCTCTCTCTTCCTCAACTCCTCTCTCCTCTCTCTCACTTCTCTCTACCCCCTCTCTTGCCCCCCACTCTCTACCCCCCTCTCTGCCCCTGTCTCTCACACCCCCTCTCTCTGACTCCCATCTCACTCTCTCACCCCACTCACTCTCTCACCCCACACTCACTCTCTCACCCCACTCTCTCTCTCTAAGCCCGCGTCTCTCTCTCTCACCCCTTATTTCCCCCATCTCTCTCAACCCCTCTCTCTCAACCCCTCTCTCTCAACCCCCTCTCTCAACCGCGCTCTCTCAACTTCTCTGTCTCTCAATTCCTCTCTCTCTCTCCCCTCTCTCTCCCCCGTCTCTTGCCTCCACCCTCTACCCCCTCTTTCCCGCGTCTCTCACATCCCCTCTCTCTCACTCCCATCTCACTCTCTCACCCCACTCTCACTCTCCCCCCCATGTCTCTCTCTCTCCCGCCCCCTCTGTCTCCCACCCTTTCTCTCTCACACCCGTTCTCTCTCTCACACCCCTGTTTCTCACCTCCCCTCTCAATTCCTCTCTTTCACCCCCTCTCAACACCTCTCTCTCTCACCCTCTCTCTCCCCCTCTCTCTCCCCTCTCCTCCACTCTCTCCCCCTCAATCGCCATCTCTCTACCCCTCTCTCTCCCCTCTCCCTCCCACGCCCCCTCTCTCTCTCCTCCTGTCTCCCCTCCTCTTTCGCCCCTCTCTCTCACACCCCTCTCTTACGTCTCTCTCTCTCTCTCTCTCACACTTCAGCTCGCTCTCTTCCCCTTGCGGTCTCTCTCACTCTCTCATCCTCTTCTCACATTATCTCTCTCTCCCTGCCTCTCTCCCTCTCTCTTGCCTCCCTCTCTCTCTTATCTCACGGTCCCTCTCATTCGCTCTCTCTTGCTCATGCTCTCTCTCTCTCTCTCTGTCGCTCATGCTCTCTCTGTCTGGCACTCTCACTCTCTCTACCTCTCTCTCAGTCCACCCTACCTCCCTCACCTCTTCTCTCTCACTCTTGCTTTATCTCTCTCTCTGTCTGTCGCTCTCTCTCTCCGTCTCTCTCTCAGTATCCCCCCTCACCTCCTCTCTCTCAACCCATCTTTCTCAACCCCTCACTCCCCCCTCTCTCTCACCCCCCTTCTCTCTCACCCCCTTCTCTCTCTCAACCCCACTCTCTTTCAATCCCGCTCTCTCTCACCCCTTTCTCACCCCCCATCACCACCACCTCGCTCAAATCCCCTCACTCTCTGATCCCCTCACTCTCTCACCCCCTCACTCACCCCTCTCTCTTTTCCACTCTCTCTCTCTCAACCCTGTCTTTCTCTGTCAACCCCTCGCTCTCACCCCTCTCTCTCTCATTCCCTCACTCTCTCACCCCATCAGTCTCTCACCCCCTCTCTCTCAACCATCTCTCTCTCTCACACATCCATCTCTCTCTCACCCCCCCTCTCTCTCCCCTCTTTCTCCGTCATCCCTCTCTCTCTCCCACCCCAATCTCTTTTACATTCCCCCTCTCTCTCTCACACATTCTCACACACCCTCTCTCTCGCACCCCCTCTCTCTCTCGCCCCCTCTCTCCCACACCCTCTATGTCACTCACTTAAACCTCTCCCTCTCACCGCCCTCTCACCCCTCTCTTTCTCACACCCCCCCTCTCTCAACCCTCTCTTTCTCCCACCTTCCTCTCTCTCAACCCCTCTCTCTCTCACCTCTCTCTCTCACACCCTCTCTCTCACCCCTCTCTCTCACCCCCCTCTCTCAACACCCCCTCTCTCAACACTCCTCAAACTCTCATCCCCCAACTCTCTAACCCCCTCAGTCTCTCACCCCACTCTCTCTCAACCCCTCTCTCAAACATCCATCTCTCTCTCACACCCCCCTCTCTCTCTCCCCTCTCTCTGTCACCCCTTTCTCTCCCACCCCAATCTCTTTCACATCCCCATCTCTCTGCCTCTTTCTCCTCCCCTCTCTCTCCTTCTTGCTCCCTCTCTCTCACCCCCATTCTCTCTCACCCCTCTCTCTCCCACTCCCTCTGTGTCACTCACTCCCACCTCTCCCTCTCACTGCCCTCTCACCCCATTCTCTCTCTTACCCACTCCCCACTTTCTCACTCTCAAACACCCCTTGTCTCTCACCCCTCTCTCTCACACCTCTCTCTCACTCCCTGTGTCTCTCACCACCCCTCTCTCACCACCCCCTCTCTCAACCCCCCTCACTCTCTCATCCCCTCTCTCTCACCCCTCTCTCTGTCACCCCCGCTCACCCCTCCTCTATCTCTCACCCCCTCACCCCTCTCCCTTTCTCTCTTACCCTGCGCTCTCTCTCTCTCTAACTCCTCCCCCTCTCACCCCTCTCGGTCACCCCCTCTCTCTCACCCCTCTCTTTCTCTCTCCACCCCTCTCTCTCACCACTTTCTCTCACACTTCCTCTCTCTCTCACCCCTCTCTCTCACACCTCTCTTTCTCTGTCAACCCCTCTCTCTCACCGCTCTCTCACTCCCTCTCTCGCTCACTGCCCCTCTCTCACCACACTCTCTCTCAACAACCCTCACTCTCTCAGCCCCTCTCTCTCTCACATCCATTTCTCTCTCACCCCTCTTTCTCTCCTCTCTCTCTCTCTGTTATCCTTCTCTCTCCCACCCCAATCTCTTTCACATCCCCCTCTCTCTCACACACACTCTCACACACACTCGCTCTCACTCCCCGCCCTCTCTCCCGCCATCTCTCTGCCTTTTTCTCATCCCCTCTCTCTCCTTCTCACTCCCTCTCTCTCACCCCCTCTCACTCTTAATGCCTCTCTCTCCCACCCCCTCTCTGTCACTCACTCCCACCTCCTCCTCTCACCCAGCTCCCTCTCTCTCACTCCCTCTCTCTCACCCCCTCTCTCTTAATGCCTCTCTCTCCCACCCCCTCTCTGTCACTCACTCCCACCTCCTCCTCTCACCCAGCTCTCTCTCTCTCACCCCCTCTCTCTCCCACCCCCTCTCTCTCACCCCTCGTTCTCTCACCCCTCTCTCTCACCCCTCTCTCTCTCTCAACCTCTCCTTCTAACTCCACTCTCTCTCTTACACCTTCCCCACTTTCTCTCTCTCAATCACCCCTTGTCTCTCACCCCCCTCTCTCTCCCACCTCCCTCTCTCACACCCCCTCTCACTCCCATCTCACTCTCTCACCCCACTCTCTCACCCCCCTCTCTCTCTCACCCTCTCCTTCTAACTCCACTCTCTCTCTTACCCCTTCCCCACTTTCTCTCTCAATCACCCCTTGTCTCTCACACCCCTTCTCACTCCCATCTCACTCTCTCACCCCTCTCTCTCTCTCACCACAGTCTCTCTCTCTGTCCCATCACCTCTGTCTCTCACCACTTCTCACCCCACCCCCTCTCTTCACCCCTCACACTCTCACCCCCTCTCACTTTCTCACTTACACTCTCTCTCTTTTTCACTCATTCTCTCTTTCTCACCCCTCTCTCTCACCCCTCTCTCTCTCACACCCTCTCCTTCTCACTCCTCTCTCTCTCTTACCGTGTCCCCACTTTCTCTCTCAATCACCCCTTGTCTCTCAACCCGTTTCTCTCTCCCACCTCCCTCTCTCTCACTCCCTCTCTCTCTCTCTTTGCCCTCTCTCACTCCCCCTCTCATTCCCATCTCACTCTCTCCCCCCCTCTCTCACCACAGTCTCTCTCTCTCTCTCTCTGTCCCATGCCCTCTGTCTCTCACCCCTTCTCACCCTACCCTTCTCTCTCACCCCACGCTCTCTCACCCCTCGCTCTCTCACCCCTCGCTCGCTCATCCCCTCTCTCTTTCACACTCACGCTCTCTCTTTCTCACTTACACTCTCTCTTTTTCACTCACTGTCTCTCTTTCTCACCCCCTCTCTCTCACGCCCTCTCACTCAACTCCTCTCTTTCCCCCTCTCTCTCCCTTCTCTCTACCCCCTGTCTTGCCCCCACTCTCTACCCCCTCTCTCCCCCTGTCTCTCACACCCCCTCTCTCTCACTATTTTCTCACTCTCTCACCCCACTCTCTTTTTCTTATCCCACGTCTCTCTCTCACTCACCCCTTTTCCCCCATCTCTTTCAACCCCTGTCTCTCACCCCCTCTCTCTTTCAACTCCCTCTCTCAACCTCTCTCTCTCAACACCCCTCTCTCTCACCCCCCTCTCTCTCCCACCCCCTTCTCTCTCACCCCCCTCTCTTTCACCCCTCTCTCTCTCACACCTTCTCCTTCTCACTCCACTCTCTCTCCTACCCCCTCCCCACTTTCTCTCTCTCAATCACTCCTTGTCTCTCACGCCCTCTCTCTCCCACCTCCCTCTCTCTCAACCCTCTCTCACCCCTCTCTCTGAACCCCCCCTCTCAACCCCCCTCTCTCTCTCCCCTCTCTCTCTCAACCCTTCTCCCTAACCCCTCACTCTCTCACGCCTCTCTCACATTCCCTCGCTCTCTCTCAACATCCCCTCTCTCAAACCCCCTCACTCTCTCATCCCCTCACTCTCTCACGCCCTCACTCTCTCACCCCCTCCCTCTCACACCCCTCTCTCTCACACCCTCTCTCTCCCACCCCCTCTCTCTCACCACCGCCTCTCTCAACCACCCTCACTCTCTCATCCCCTCACTCTCTCACACCCTCAATCTCTCACGCCCTCTCTCTTTCTCAAACCCTTTCTCTCGCCCCACTCTCTCTCTCATCCCCTCTCTCTCACCCCTCTCTCTCACTCCCTCTCACACCCTTTCTCTCTTACCACGCGCTCTCTCTAACCCCTCACCTTCTCACCCCTCTCGCTCACCCCTCTCTCTCACCCACTCTCTCAATCACACCCTCCCCTTCTCACTCCACTCTCTCTCTTACCCCCCCACACTTTCTCTCCCTCAATCACCCCCTCACTCTCACCCCCCTCACCGCCTCTCTCTCACCCCGTCTCTCTCACCCGCTCTCTTTCTCACTCACACTCTCTTTCTCACTTACACTCTCTCTTTTTCATTCACTCTCTCTTTCTCACCCCCTCTCGCTCTCACCCCCACTCTCTTTCAACTCCTCTCTCTCCCCCTCTCTCTCTCTCCCCTCTCTCCCCCTCTCTTGCCCCCCACTCTCTACCCCCTCTCCCCTGTCTCTCACACCCCCTCTCTCACTCCCATCTCACTCTCTCTCACCCCTCGCTCTCTCTCCCCTCTCTCTCACCCACTCTCTCAATCACACCCTCCCCTTCTCACTCCACTCTCTCTCTTACCCCCCCACACTTTCTCTCCCTCAATCACCCCCTCACTCTCACCCCCCTCACCGCCTCTCTCTCACCCCGTCTCTCTCACCCGCTCTCTTTCTCACTCACACTCTCTTTCTCACTTACACTCTCTCTTTTTCATTCACTCTCTCTTTCTCACCCCCTCTCGCTCTCACCCCCACTCTCTTTCAACTCCTCTCTCTCCCCCTCTCTCTCTCCCCTCTCTCCCCCTCTCTTGCCCCCCACTCTCTACCCCCTCTCCCCTGTCTCTCACACCCCCTCTCTCACTCCCATCTCACTCTCTCTCACCCCTCGCTCTCTCTCCCCTCTCTCTCACCCACTCTCTCACACACCCTCTCCTTCTCACGCCATTCTCTCTCTTACACTCCCCACTTTCTCTCTCTCAAACACCCCTTGTCTCTCACCCCTCTCTCTCACACCTCTCTCACTCCCTGCGTCTCTCACCACCCCTCTCTCACCATCCCCTCTCTCAACCCCCCTCACTCTTTCATCCCCTCTCTCTCACCCCTCTCTCTGTCATCCCCTCTCACCCACCTCCCTCTCTCAACCCCTCACCCCTTTCCCTTTCTCTCTTACCCCGCGCTCTCTCTCGAACCCCTCTCCCTCTCACCCCTCTTGCTCACCCCCTCTCTCTCTTCCTCTCTCTCTCTCTCACCCCTCTCTTTCTCTCTCACCCTCTCTCTCTCACCACTCTCTCTCACACACTCTCTTTCTCTGTCAACCTCTCTCTCTCACCCCTCTCTCACTCCCTCTCTCTCTAAACGCCCCCCTCTCTCAACACTCCTCAATCTCTCATCCCCTCACTCTCTCACACCCTCAGTCTCTCATCCCCCTCTCTCTCAACCACTCTCTCTCTCACAACCACTCTCTCTCAACCACTCTCTCTTCAAACCCTCTCTCACCCCCATCAATCTCTCATCCCCTTATTCTCTCACCTCATCAATCTCTCACACATCCCTCTCTCTCACACCCTCTCTCTCACCCCCCTCTCTCACCACCCCTCAATCTCTCATCCCCTCACTCTCTCACACCCTCAGTCTCTCACCCCCCTCTCTCTCAACCCCTCTCTCTCTCACAACCACCTCTCTCTCACCCCCCTCTCTCTTCAAACCCTCTCTCACTCATTTCCTTACACTCTCACCTCACCAGTCTCTCACACACCCCTCTCTCTCACCCCCCCCACCTTCCCCTCTCTCACCCCCCTCTCTCACCACCTCTCAAACATCTCCCTCTCTCCCCCTCTCCCCTCTCTCTGTCACCCCTGTTTCTCCCACCCCAATCTCTTTCACATTCCCCTCTCTCTCACACACACTCTCAAACACTCTCCCTCTCTCCCACCATCTCTCTGCCTCTTTCTCTCCCCTCTCTCTCTCCTTCTTGCTTCCTCTCTCTCTCACCCCCTCTCTCTAACCCCCTCTCTCTCACACCCTCTCTCTCCCACCCCCTCTCTGTCACTCACTCCCACCTCTCCCTCAGCGCCCTCTCACCCAGCTCTCTCTCTCTCACCCCCTCTCTCTCTCCCAAACCCCCTCTCTTTCTCCCTCTCACTCTTTTACCCTCTCTCTCTCACACCCCACCCCTCTCTCTCACCCACCTCAGTCTCACCCCCCACCCCTCTCACTCTCAACCCCCTCTCTCTCTCACCCCTCTCTCTGAACCCCTCTTTCTCACTCCCTGTGTCTCTCACCACCCCTCTCTCACCACCCCCACTCTCATCCCCTCTCTCTCACCCCTCTCTCTGTCACCCCTTCTCATCCCTCCTCCCTCTCTCACCCCCTCACACCTCTCCCTTTCTCTCTTACCCCGCACTCTCTCTCTAACCCCTTCCCCTCTCACCCCTCTCGGTCACCCCCTCTCTCTCTTACCCTCTCTCTCTCTCACCCCTCTCTTTCTTTCTCAACCCCTATCTCTCTCACACACTCTCTCTCACCCCTCTCTCTCTGAACTCGCTTTCTCTGTCAACCCCTCTCTCTCAGTCCCTCTCTCGCTCACCGTCCCCCTCTCACCGCCCCCACTCTCACCACCCCCTCTCTCAACACCCCTCAGTCTCTCACCCCCTCTCTCTCAACCCCTCTCTCTCTCACATCCATCTCTCTCTCACTCCCCTCTCTCTCACCCCTCTCTCTCCGTCACCCATCTCTCTCCCACCCCAATCTCATTCACATCCCCCTCTCTTGCACACACTCTCACACACACTCGCTCTCTCACCCCTTCCTCTCTCCCACCATCTCTCTGCCTCTTTCTCATCCCCTCTCTCTCCTTCTCGCTCCCTCTCTCTCACCCCTCTCTCTCTCTCACCCCTCTCTCTCTCCCACCTCCCTCTCTCTCTCAACCCTCAGTCTTACACCCCCCACCCCCACTCTCTTACACACCCAACCCCCTCTCCCTCTCCCTCTCAACCCCTCTCTCTCAACCCCTCACTCTCACCCCTTGCTCTCACCCCTCTCCCATACTTCCTCTCTCAAACCCCCTCACTCTCTCATCCCCTCACTCTCTCACCCCCTCTCTCTCACCCCTCTCTCTCAACCCCTCTCTCTCTCACCCCCCTCTCTCTCTCACCCCCTCTCTCTCTCTCACGTCTCTTCCTCTCTTCCTCTCTCTTTCACCCCCTTGTCTCTCACCACCCCCTCTCTCAACCCCCTTCACTCTCTCATCCCCTCACTCTCTCATACCCCCAATCTCTCATGCCCTCTCTCTTTCTCAAACCCTCTCTCTCTCACCCCCTCTCTCTCTCATTCCCTCTCTCACCCTTCTCTCTCACACGCCCTCTCACACCCTTTCGCTCTTACCCCGCGCTCTCTCTAACCCCTCCCCCACTCTCTCACCCCTCTCTCTCACCCACTCTCTCAATCACACCCTCTCCTTCTCACTCCACTCTCTCTCTTACCCCCTCCCCACTTTCTCTCTCAATCACCCATTGTCTCTCACCCCCTCTCTCACCCCTCTCTCACTCCTTGTGTCTCTCACCCCACTCTCACCACCCCCTCTCTCAACCCCCCTCATTAACCTTGTCACCCCCTATCTCTCTCACACCCTTTCTCTCTTACCCCGCCCTCTCTCTCTCTAACCCCTCCCCCTCTCACCCCTCTCGTTCACCCCCTCTCTCTCACCCCTCGCTCTCTCACCACTCTCTCTCACCCACTCTCTCTCTTACACCCCACTTTTTCTCTCTCAATCAACCCTTCTCTCTCAACCCCTTCTCACCCCCAGCCCCCTCTCTCTCCACCTCTCTCTGCCCCCCTTTCTCTCCCCTCTCTCTGCCCCCCTCTCTCTCCCCCTCTATTTCCCTCTGTCTCTCACACCCCCTCTCTCTCCATCCCATCTCACGCTCTCACCCCACTTTCTCGCTCTCACCCCACGTCTCTCTCTCTCTCCACCTCCTATTCCTTACACCCCTTCTCTCTCACACCCCTTCTCTCTCTCACACCCCTTCTCTCTCTCACACCCCTCTCTCTCTCACACCCCTTCTCTCTCACACCTCTTCTCGCTCTCACACTCCTTCTCTCTCACTCCATCTCTCTCTCTCCACCCCTCTCTCAACCCGCCTCACTCTCTCATCCCCTCACTCTCTCACACCCTCAATCTCTCACGCCCTCTCTCTTTCTCAACCCCTCTCTCTCACCCCTCTCTCTCTCTCATCCCCTCTCTCACCCCTCTCTCTTACTCCCTCTCACATCCTTTCTCTCTTACCCCACGCGGTCTCTCTAACCCCTCCCCCTCTCACCCCTCTCGCTCACCCCCTCTCTCTCACCCACTCTCTCAATCACACTCTCTCCTTCTAACTCCACTCTCTCTCTTAGCCCCTCCCCACTTTCTCTCTCTCAATCACCCCTTGTCTCTCAACCTCTCTCTCTCGCACCCATTCTCTCTTTCTCACGCAAGCTCTCTCTTTCTCACTTAGACGCTCTCTTTTTCACTCTCTCTTTCTCATCCCCTCTCTCTCACCCCCTCTCTCTCACCCTCTCTCTCTCCCCCCTCTCTCTCCCCTCTCTCTCCCCTTCTCTCTACCCCCTCTCTTGCCTCCCACCCTCTACCCTTTCTCTCCCCCTGTCTCTCACAAACCCTCTCTCTCACTCCCATCTCACTTTCTCACCCCATTGTCTCTCTCTTAGCTCACGTCGCACTCTCTGTCCCACCCCCTCTGCCTCACACACCTTTTCTCTCACATCCCTTCTCTCTCACACCCCTTCTCTCTCACACCCCTGTTTCTCACCCCTCCTCTCTCACTTCCTCTCTCTCATCCCCTCTCTCTCATCACCTCTCTCTCTCAGCCCACTCTCTCCCCCTCTCTCTTTCCCCCTCTCTCTCTCCCCCTCCCCCTCTCTCTCCTCCTCTCTCTCTCCTCCCCTCTCTCTCCCCTCACCTTCTCTCTCCCCTGTCTCTCCACCCTCTCTACACGCTTTCTCTCCAGCACCTCTCTCCCACTCTCTCTCCCCCTCTCTCTCCCCCCTTTTTCTCCACCTATCTCTCCCCACTCTCACCCCCTCTCTTACCATCCCCTCTCTCACCCCCCTCTCTCTCATCCCCCTCTCTCCCCCTCTCTTTCTCTCTCCCGCTATCTGTCTCCCCTCTCTCTCTGTCACCCTCTCTCTGCCCCCTCTCTGTCACCGTCCCTCTGTCTCCCCTCCCTCTGTCCCCCTCTCTCTGTCCCCATCTCTCGGTCCCCTCCTCTGTCCGCATCTCTCTGTCCCCTCTCTCTTTCGCACTCTCTCTGCCCCTTCTCTCTCCCCCGCTCTCTGACCCCCTCTCTCTGTCGCCCTCTCTCTGCCCACTCTCTGTCACCGTCTTTCTGTCCCCCCTCCCTCTGCCCCCCTCCTTCTGTACCACTCTCTCTGTCCCCCCCTCACTGTCCCCTCTCATTGTCGTCCTCTCTATGCCCCCTCACTGTCACCGTCTCTCTGCACCCCTCTCTCTGTCCCCGTTTCTCTGTCCCCCTGATCTCTGTCCCCTTCTCTCTGCCCCTCTCTGTCCCCGTTTCTCTGACCCCCTCTCTGTCCCCTTCTCTCTGCCCCTCTCTGTCACCGTCTCTCTGTCCCCCATCCCTCTGCCCCCTCGTTCTGTACCACTCTCTCTGTCCCCCCCTCACTGTCCCCTCTCATTGTCATCCTCTCTATGCCCCCTCACTGACACCGTCTCTCTGCACCCCTCTCTCTGTCCCCGTTTCTCTGTCCCCCTGCTCTCTGCCCCCTCTCTGTCACCGTCTCTCTGCGCCCCTCTCTCTGTCCCCGTTTCTCTGTCCCCCTCTCTCTGCCTACTCTCTGTCACTGTCTCTATGTCCCCTTCTCTCTGCCCCCTCTCTGTCACCGTCTCTCTGCACCCCTCTCTCTGTCGCCCCTCTCTCGGACCCCGTTTCTCTGCCCCCCTGCTTTCTGTCCCCCTCTCTCTGCCCGCTCTCTGTCACCGTTTCTCTGTCCCACCTCCCTCTGTCCCCCTCCCTCTGTCCCGATCTCCCTGTCCCCTCTCTCTGTCCCCCTCTCTCTGTCCCCCTCCCTCTGTCCCCTCTCTCTGTTCCCCTCTCTCTGCCCCCTCTCTCTGTCCCCTCTCCCTCTGTCCCCCTCTCTCTTTCACCCTCTCTCTGCCCCCTCTCTCTGTCCCCCTCTCTCTGCCCCCCTCTCTCTGCCCCCTCGCCCTCTGTCCCCTCTCTCTTTCACCCTATCTCTGCCCCCCTCTCTCTGTCCCCCTCTCTCTGCCCCCTCTCTCTGCCCCCTCTCCCTCTGTCCCCCTCTCTGTTTCACCCTCTTTCTGCCCCCGCCCCTCTCTCTCTGTCCCCCTCTCTCTGCCCCCCTCTCTCTGCCCCCCTCTGCCCCCCCTCTCTCTGTCCCCCTCTCTCTGTCACCCTCTCTCTGTCCCCACTCTGTCACCGTCTCTCTGCCCCGTCCCTCTGTCCACCCTCCCTCTGTACCCCCTTCTCTGTACCCCCTCACTGTCCCCCCTCTCTGAACCCCCTCTCTTTGCCCCCCGCTCAGTCCCCCCTCTCTGTCCCCCTCTCTCTCTGTACCCCCTCTCTCTGTCCCCCTCTCTCTTTGTTCCCTCTCTCTGTCCCCCTCTCTCTGTCCCTCCTCTCTCTGCCCCTCCTCTGTCGCCCTCTCTCTGCCCCCACTCTGTCACCATCTGTCTGTCCCCTCTCCCTCTGTCACCTCTCGCTCTGTCCCCTCCCTCTGTCCCCCTCTCTCTCTGTCCTGCCCTGACTGTCCCCTCTCTTTGTCGCCCTCTCTCTGCCTCCTCTCTGTCCCCTCTCTCTCTCTGCCCCCCCTCTTTCTGCCCCCTCTCTCTGTTGCCCCTCACTCTGTCCCACCTCTCTAAGTGCCCCCCTCTCTCAGTGCCCCTCTCTCTGTTCCCCCCTCTGTTCCCCCCCACTGTGTCCTCCCCCCCCTCTGTTCCTTCTCTCTGTCCCCCTCTCTCTGTCCCCCTCTCTCTGTCCCCCTCTCTCTGTGTCCCCCCTCTGTCCCCTCTCTCTGCCCCCTCTCTCTGCCCCCTCGCACTGTTCCACGCTCTCTGTCCCCCCATCTATATCGCCCTCTCATTGCCCCTCTCTCTCCCCTACTCTGTACCCTCCATCTGTCCCCCTCCCTCTGTCCCCCTCCCTCTGTCCCCCTCCCTCTGTTCTCCCTCTCTCTGTCCCCCCTTCTCTGTCCCCCCTCTCTGTCCCCTTCTCTGTGCCCCCCCCCACTCTGGTACCCCACCGTCCCCCCCTCTGTCCTCTCGCTCTCTGTCCCCTCTCTCTCTGTCCCCCTCTCTCTCTATCCCTCTCTCTTTCTGCCCCCTCTCTCTGCACCCTCGCTTTGTTCCCCGCTCTCTATCCCCCCATCTCTATCGCCCTCTCTCTGCCCCTCTCTCTCCCCCACTCTTTACCCTCCATCTGTCTCACTTCCTCTGTCCCCCTCCCTCTGTCCCCCTCCCTCTGTTCTCCCTCTCTCTGTCCCCCCTCTCTCTGACCCCCTCTCTCTCTGTCCCCCTCTCTCTGTCGCCACATCTGTCACCGTCTCTCTGTCCCCCTCTCTCTGTCCACCCCTCTCTCTGCCACCCCCCCTCTGTCCCCCCTCTCTGTCCCACTCTCTCTCTGTCCCCCTCTCTCTCCCACTTTCTCTCTGTCCCCCTTTCTCTGTCCCCCTCTCTCTGCCCCCTCTCTCTCCCACACTGTACCCCGCTCTCTGTCCCCCAATCTCTGTCGCCCCTCCCTCTGACCCCCTGTATCTCCCCCTCTCTTTGTCCTGCTCTCTCTGTCCCCCTCTACCTCCCCCTCTTTCCGTCCCCTCTATCTGACCCCATCTATCACCCACACTCTCTGTGCCCCTTTCTCTCTGTACCTTCTCTCTGCCCCCTCTCTCTGTGTCCCCTCTCTCTCTGTCCCCTCGCTCTGTCCCCCTATCTCTGTCCCCCCCTCTCTCTGTCCCCCTCTCTCTTCTCCCTCTCTCTCTGTCCCTATCTCTCTGCCCCCTCTCTCTCCCCCACTCTCTTTCCCCCTCTCTCTGACCCCCACTCTCTGTCCACCACTCTCTGTCCCCCACTCTCTGTCCCCCTCTCTCTAACCCCCAATTTCTGCCCCCCACTCTCTGTCCCCTCCTCTCTCTGACCCCCTCTAACGCTCTCACTCTCTGTGACCCTCTCTCTGTCGCCCACTCTCTGCCCCCTCTCTCTCTGTCTCCGCGTCCCTCTGTCCCCCTCTTTCTGTCCCACTCTCTCTGTTCCCCCCTCTCTCTGTCCCTCTCTCTTACTGCCCCCTCTCTCTGCCCCCTCGGACTGTTCCCTGCTTTCTGTCCCCCCATCTCTATCGCCCTCTCTCTGCCCCTCTCTCTCCCCCACTCTGTACCCTCCATCTGTCCCCTTCCCTCTGTTCCCCTCCCTCTGTCCCCCCTTCTCTGTCCCCCCTCTCTGTCCCCTTCTCTGTGCTCCCCCCACTCTGGTACCCCCCCGTTCCCCCCCCTCTGACCTCTCTCTGTCCCCTCTCTCTCTGTCCCCCTCTCTCTCTATCCCTCTCTCTTTCTGCCCCCTCTCTCTGCCCCCTCGCTCTGTTCCCCGCTCTCTGTCCCCCCATCTCTATCGCCCTCTCTCTGCCCCTCTCTATCCCCCACTCCGTACCCTCCATCTGTCTCCCTCCCTCTGTCCCCCTCCCTCTGTCCCCCTCCCTCTGTTCTCCCTCTTTCTGTCCCCCTCTCTCTGCTCCCCCACTCTGGTTCCGGTCCCCCCCCGTCCCCTTCTCTGTCCCCTCTCTCTGTTCCCTCTCTCTCTGTTCCCACATTCTCTGTCTCCTCATTCGGTCCCCCTCTCTCTGCCCCCCCCCCCCGTCCCCTCTCTCTGTCCCTCTCTCTCACTGCCCCCCTCTCTCTGCCCCCTCGCTTTGTTCCCCGCTCTCTGTCCCCCCATCTCTATCGCCCTCTCTCTGCCCCCTCTCTGTCACTGTCTCTCTGCCCCCTCTCTCAGTCCACCCTCTCTCTGTCCCAAACCACTGTCCCCCCCCCCTCTGTAGCCCTCTCTCTGCCCCCTGTCAGACACCATCTCTCTGTTCCCCACCATCCACCCCTCTCTGTCGCCCACTCTCTGCCCCCTCTCCGTCACCATCTCTCTGTACTCACTCGGTATTTCCCCCTCCCTCTGTCCCCCTCTCTCTGTCCCCCTCTCTCTGTCCACCTCTCTCTGTCCCCCCATCTCTGTCCCCCTCTCTCTGTCCCCCTCTCTCTGTCCCCCTCTCTCTGTCCCCCTCTCTCTCTGTCCCCCCCTCTCTGTCCCCCTCTTTCTGCCCCTCCCAGGCACCATCTCTCTGTCCCCCTCTCTCTGTCCACCTCTCTCTGTCCCCCCATCTCTGTCCCCCTCTCTCTGTCCCCCTCTCTCTGTCCCCCTCTCTCTGTCCCCCTCTCTCTCTGTCCCCCCCTCTCTGTCCCCCTCTTTCTGCCCCTCCCAGGCACCATCTCTCTGTCCCCCTCTCTCTGTCCACCTCTCTCTGTCCCCCCATCTCTGTCCCCCCATCTCTGTCCCCCTCCGTCTGTCCCCCTCTCTCTGTACCTCCCTCTCTGTCCCCCCCCCTCGCTCTGTAGCCCCTCTCTCTGTCCCCTCTCTCTCTGTCCCCCACTCTCTCTGTTCCCCCCTCTCTCTGACCCCCTCTCTCTCTGTCTCCCTCTCTCTGTCCCCCCTCTCTCTGTAGCCCTCTTTCTGACCACCACTCTCTCTGACCCCCCTCTCTGTCTCCCTCTCTCTGTCCCCCTCTCTCTGACCCCCCTCTCTGTCCCCCTCTCTCTGCCCTCTCTCTCTGTCCCCCTCT
Organism: Chiloscyllium plagiosum; assembly: GCF_037043375.1. Taxonomy (NCBI): domain Eukaryota; kingdom Metazoa; phylum Chordata; class Chondrichthyes; order Orectolobiformes; family Hemiscylliidae; genus Chiloscyllium; species Chiloscyllium plagiosum. The sequence goes on from NW_028270176.1 coordinate 77,604,714, forward strand.
CTGTCCCCTCTCTCTGTCCCCCTCTCTCTGTCCACCCCTCTCTCTGTAGCCCCTCTCTCTGCCTCCCTCCCACTGTCCCCCCTCTCTCTGTCGCCCTCTTTCTGACCACCACTCTCTCTGACCCCCTCTCTCTGTCCCCTCTCTCTCTGTCCCCCACTCTCTCTGTTCCCCCCTCTCTCTGACCCCCTCTCTCTCTGTCCCCCTCTCTCTGTCCCCCTCTCTCTGACCCCCCTCTCTGTCCCCACCCCCTCTCTGCCCACTCTATCTGTCCCCCTCTCTGTCCCCTCTCTCTGTCCCCCTCTCTCTGTCCACCCCTCTCTCTGTAGCCCCTCTCTCTGCCCCCCTCCCTCTGTTCCCCCTCTCTCTGTCGCCCTCTTTCTGACCACCACTCTCTCTGACCCCCCTCTCTGTCCCTCTCTCTCTGTCCACCCCTCTCTCTGTAGCCCCTCTCTCTGCCCCCCTCTCTCTTTCCCCTACTCTCTCTGTTCCCCCCTCTCTCTGACCCCCTCTCTCTGACCCCCTCTCTCTCTGTCCCCACCCCCTCTCTGACCCCCCCCTCTGTCGCCATATCTGTCACCATCTCTCTGTCCCTCTCTCTCTGTCCACCCCTCTCTCTGTAGCCCCTCTCTCTGCCCCCTCCCTCTGTTCCCCCTCTCTCTGTCGCCCTCTTTCTGACCACCACTCTCTCTGACCCCCTTCTCTGTCCCTCTCTCTCTGTCCACCCCTCTCTCTGTAGCCCCTCTCTCTGCCCCCTCTCTCTTTCCCCCACTCTCTCTGTTCCCCCCTCTCTCTGACCCCCTCTCTCTGACCCCCTCTCTCTCTGTCCCCCCTCTCTGACCCCCCCTCTCTGTCGCCATATCTGTCACCATCTCTCTGTCCCTCTCTCTCTGTCCACCCCTCTCTCTGTTCCCCCCGTCCCCCCTCACTGTCCTTCTCTCTCTCTCCCCCTCTCTCTCCCACACTGTCCCCTCTCTCTGACCCTCTTTCTGTTCCACTCTCTCTGTCGCCCTTTTTCTGTCCCACTCTCTCTGTCCCCCTCTCTCTGTCCCCCTCTCTCTGCCCCCTCTCTCTCTCCCCCTCTCTCTCTGTCCCACTCTCTCTCTGTCCCCCTCTCTCTGCCTCTCTCTCTCTCCCACACTGTACCCCGCTCTCTGTCCCCCAATCTCTGTCACCCCTCCCTCTGACCCCCTCTATCTCCCCCTCTCTCTGTCCTGCTCTCTCTGTCCCCCTCTACCTCCCCCTCTTTCCGTCCCCTCTATCTGACCCCATCTATCACCCACACTCTCTGTGCCCCTTTCTCTCTGTACCTTCTTTCTGCCCCCTCTCTCTCTGTTCCCGCACTCTGTCCCCTCTCTCTCTGTCCCCTCTCTCTGTCCCCCCTATCTCCGTCCCCCCTCTCTCTGTCCCCCCTCTCTCTGCTCCCTCTCTCTCTGTCCCTCTCTCTCTGCCCCTCTCTCTCCCCCACTCTCTGTCCCCCTCTCTCTGACCCCCACTCTCTGTCCACCACTCTCTGTCCCCCACTCTCTGTCCCCCTCTCTCTAACCCCCAATTTCTGCCCCCCACTCTCTGTCCCTTCCTCTCTCTGACCCCCTCTAACTCCCTCACTCTCTGTGACCCTCTCCCTGTCGCCCACTCTCTGCACCCTCTCTCTCTGTCCCTGCGTCCCTCTGTCCCCCTCTTTCTGTCCCACTCTCTCTGTCCCCCTCTCTCTCTGTCCCCCCTCTCTTTCCCCCTGCCTCTCTGTCCCGCTCTCTCTGTCCCCCTCTCACTGTCCCCCTCTCTCTCTCTGTCCCTCTCTCTCTCTGCCCCCTCTCTCTGCCCCCTCACACTGTTCCCCGCTCTCTGTCCCCCCATCTCTATCGCCCTCTCTCTGCCCCTCTCTCTGCCCCACTCTGTATCCTCCATCTGTCCCCCTCCCTCTGTCCCCCTCCCTCTGTTCTCCCTCTCTCTGTCCCCCCTTCTCTGTCCCCCCTCTCTGCCCCTCTCTCTGTGCCTCTCTCTCTCTGCCCCCTCTCTCTGCCCCCTCGCACTGTTCCTGGCTCTCTGTCTCCCCATCTCTATCGCCCTCTCTCTGCCCCTCTCTCTCCTCCACTCTGTACCCTCCCTCTGTCCCCCTCCCTCTGTCCCCCTCCCTCGCTTCTACCTCTCACTGCCCCCCTCTCTCTGCCCCCTCATTTTGTTCCCCGCTCTCTGTCCCCCCATCTCTATCGCCCTCTCTCTGCCCCCTCTCTGTCACTGTCTCTCTGCCCCCTCTCTCTCTGTCACTGTCTCTCTGCCCCCTCTCTCAGTCCACCCTCTCTCTGTCCCAAACCTCTGTCCCCCCCCTCTCTGTCGCCCGCTCTCTGCCCCCTCTCCGTCACCATCTCTCTGTACTCACTCGGTCTTTCCCCCTCTCTCTGTCCCCCTCTCTCTGTCCCCTCTCTCTGTCCCCCTCTCTCTGTCCCCTCTCTCTGTCCCCCTCTCTCTGTACCTCCCTCTCTGTCCCCCTCTCTCTGTTCCCCCCTCTCTCTGTCCCCCTCTCTATGTACCTCCCTCTCTGTCCCCCCCCTCTCTGTTCCCCCTCTCTCTGTCCCCCTCTCTCTGTCCCCCACTCTCTCTGTTCCCCCCTCTCTCTGTCCCCCTCTCTCTGTTCCCCTCTCTCTGTCCCCTCTCTCTGTCCCCCTCTCTCTGTCCCCCACTCTCTGTCCCCCTCTCTCTGTCCCCCTCTCTCTGTCCCCTACTCTCTGCCCCCCACTCTCTCTGTCCCCCTCTCTCTCTGTTCCCCCCTCTCTCTGTCCCCCTCTCTCTGTCCCGGTGCTCTCTCTGTCCACTCCCTCTCCGTCCACCCCTCCACCCCATTCCCCACTCAGTCCATCCCCCTCTCTCTGTCCCCCTTTCTCTGACGGACTCTCTCTCCCGAACTCTGTCCCCCTCTCTCAGTCCCCCTCTCTCTGTCCCCCCTCCCTCTGTCCCGCTCTCTCTGTCCCCCCTCTCTGTCCCCCCTCTCTGTCCCCCCTCTCTCTGTCCCCCTCTCTCTCTGTCGCCCTCCCTCTGTCCCGCTCTCTCTGTCCCCCCTCTCTGTCCCACTCTCTCTGCCCCCTCTCTGTCACCATCTCTCTGTCCCCGCTGATTCTGTCTCCCTCTTTCTGTCCCCGCTCACTGTGTCCCCTTCTCTCTGTCCCCACGTCCCTCTGTCCCCCTCTCTCTGTCCCCCCTTCTCTCTGTCCCCCTCTCTCTGTCCCCACGTCCCTCTGTCCCCCTCTCTCTGTCCCGCTCTCTCTCTGTCCCCCTCTTTCTGCCCCCTCTCTCTGTCCCCCCTCTCTCTGTCCCCCTCTCTCTTCCCCACTCTCTCTGTCCCCCCTCTCTCTGTCCCCCTCTCTCTGTCCCCCTCTCTCTGTCCCCCTCTCTCTGCCCCCCTCCGTCCCCCTCTCTCTGTCCCCCCTCTCTGTCCCACACTCTCTGCCCCCTCTCTGTCACCGTCTATCTGTCCCCGCGTCCCGCTGTCCCCCTCTTTCTGTCCCACTCTCTCTGTCGCCCACTTTCTGCCCCTCTCTCTCTCCCCCACACTGTACCCCCTCTCTGTCCCACTCTCTCTGTGCCCCCACTCTCTTTCCCCCCTCCCTATGACCCCCTCTGTCTCCCGCTCTCTCGGTCCCCCCCTCCCTCTGTCCCCCTCTTTCTGCCCCCTTTCTGCCCCCCCTCTCTGTCCCCCCTCTCTGTCCCCATGCTCTCTCTATCCCCATCTCTTACTGTCCCCTCTCTCCCTCCACTCTCTGTCCTCTCCCCCTCTGTACCGCACGACCCCATCTGTCCCCCTCTCTCTGACCCTCTCTCTGTCCCCCTCTCTCTGTTCCCATCTCTCTCTGTCCCCCCCTCTCTGTCCTCCCCTCTCTGTCCTCCCTCTCTGTCCCCATCTCTCTGTCCCCCCTCTCTGTTCCCGCTCACTCTGTCCCCCTCTTTCTGTCCCCACTCTCTCTGTCCCCCCCTCTCTGTCCCCCCTCTCTGTCCCCCCTCTCTCTGTCCCCCTCTCTCTGTTCCCCCCTCTCTCTGACCCCCCTCTCTGTCCCCCTCTCTCTGACCCCTCTCTCTGACCCCTCTCTCTGTCCCCCTCTCTCTGTCGCCATATCTGTCACCGTCTCTCTGTTCCTCCCTCTCTGTCCCCCCCTCTCTCTGTTCCCCCTCTCTGTCCCTCTCTCCCTGTCCCCCCCTTCTGTCCCACTCTCTCTGCCCCCTCTCTATCACCGACTCTCTGCCCCCCTCTCTCTGCCCTATCTCTCTCTGTCTTCCTCTTTCTGACCCCCTCTCTCTCTGCCCCCTCTCTGTCACCGTCTCTCTGTCCCCACTCACTCTGTCCCCTTCTCTCTGTCCCCGCGTCCCGCTGACCCCCTCTTTCTGTCCCACTCTCTCTGTCGCCCTCTTTCTGTCCCACTCTCTCTGTCCTCCTCTCTCTGTCCCCCTCTTTCTGCCCCTCTCTCTCTGCCACACTGTACCCCCCTCTCTGTCCCCTCTCTCTGTCCCCCTCTACCTCCCCCTCTTTTCGTCCCCTCTATCTGACCCCATCTATCACCCACTCTCTCTGTGCCCCTTTCTCTCTGTACCTTCTCTCTGTCCCCTCTCCCTCTGTCCCCTCTCTCTGTCCCCGCCTCTCTCTGTCCCCCCTCTCTCTGCACCCCTCTCTCTGTCACCCTCTCTCTGCCCCCTCTCTGTGTCCCTCTCTCTCTGCCCCCCCTCTCTCCCCCACTCTCTGTCGCACTCTCCCTGTTGCCCTCTCTCTTCCCACTCTGTTCCCCTCTCTCTGACCCCCTCTCTCTGTCCACCACTCTCTGTCCCCCACTCTCTTTCCCCCTCTCTCTAACCCCCAATTTCTGTCCCCCACTCTTTGTCCCCCTCTCTCTCTGTCCCCCTCTCTGCCCCCTCTCTCTGTCCCCCTCTCTCTCTGTCTCCCTTTCTCTCTGTCCCCCTCTCTCTGTCCCACTCTCTCTGTTCACTCTCTCTCTCTGTCCCAATGCTCTCTCTGTCCGCATCTCTTTCTGTCCCCCCTCTCTATCCCTCCTCTCTCTGTCCCTCTCTCTCTGTCCCCCTCTCTCTCTGTCCCCATCTCTCTCTCTGTTCACCTCTCTCTGTATCCCCTGTCTGTCTCCCCCTCTCTGTCCCACCTCTCTGTAGCCCTCTCTCTGCCCCCTCTCAGTCACCATCTCTTTGTTCTCCCCATCCACCCCTCTCTGTCCCCCTCTCTCTGACGCCCTTTCTGTCCCGCCCTCTCTGTCCCCCCTACCTCTGTCCCCCTCTCTCTGTCCCCCTCTCTCTGACCCCCACTCTCTCTGTTCTCCCTTCTCTCTGACCCCACTCTCTGTCCCATCTCTCTGTCCCCCTCTCTCTGTCGCCATATCTGTCACCGTCTCTCTGTCGCGCTCTCACTGTCCACCTCTCTCTCTGTTCCCATCTCTCTCTGTCCTCCCGTCTCTGTCCTCCCTCTCTGTCCCCGCTCACTCTGTCCCCCTCTTTCTGTCCCCCCTCTCTCTGTCCCCCTCTCTGTCCCCCCCTCTCTGTCCCCCCTCTCTCTGTCCCCCTCTCTCTCTGTTCCCCCCTCATTCTGACCCCCTCTCTCTGTCCCCCTCTCTCTGACCACTCTCTCTGACCCCTCTCTCTGTCCCCCTCTCTCTCTGTCCCCCTCTCTCTGTCGCCATATCTGTCACCGTCTCTCTATCGCTCTCTCTCTGTCCACCCCTCTCTCTGTTCCCATCTGTCTCTGTTCCTCCCTCTCTGTCCCCCCTTCTCTGTCCCTTTCTCTCTGTCCCCCCCTCTGTCCCCCCTCTCTGCCCCCCCTCTCTCTGTCCCCCCTCTCTCTGCCCCATCTCTCTCTGTCCCCCGCTCTGTCCCACTCTCTCTGTCCCCCTCTCTCTGTCCCCCTCTCTCTGCCCCTCTCTCTCTCCCACACTGTACCCCCCCTCTCTGTCCCCTCTCTCTGTCCCCATCTCTCTGTCGCCCTCTCTCTGCACCCCCCTCTCCCACACTGTAACCCGCTCTGTCCCCCAATCTCTGTTGCCCCTCCCCCTGACCCCCTCAATCTCCACTCTCTCTCTGTCCCCCTCTCTCTGCCCCCTCTCTCTCTGTCACCCTCTCTCTGTCCCCCCCTCTCTGTCCCCTCTCTCTGTCCCCATCTCTCTGTCCCCCTCTCTCTACACCCCCCTCTCCCACACTGTAACCCTCTCTGTCCCCCAATCTCTGTCGCCCCTCCCCCTGACCCCCTCTATCTCCACGTCTCTCTGTCCCCATCTCTCTGTCCCCTTCTCTCTGCACCCCCCTCTCCCACACTGTAACCCTCTCTGTCCCCCAATCTCTGTCGCCCCTCCCCCTGACCCCCTCTATCTCCACCTCTCTCTGTCCCCATCTCTCTGTCCCCCTCTCTCTGCACCCCCCTCTCCCACACTGTAACCCTCTCTGTCCCCCAATCTCTGTCGCCCCTCCCTCTGACCCCCTGTATCTCCCCCTCGCTCTGTCCTGCTCTCTCTGTCCCCCTCTACCTCCCCCTCTTTCCGTCCCCTCTATCTGACCCCATCTATCACCCACACTCTCTGTGCCCCTTTCTCTCTGTACCTTCTTTCTGCCCCCTCTCTCTGTCCCCTCTCTCTCTGTCCCCTCTCTCTGTCCCCCCACTCTCTCTGTCCCCCTATCTCTGCCCCCTCTCTCTCTGTCCCTCTCTCTCTCTGCCCCCTCGCTCTCTGTCCCTCTCTCTCTGCCCCCTCTCTCTCCCCCACTGTCTGTCCCCCTCTCTCTCTGTCCCCGCACTCTGTCCCCTCTCTCTCTGTCCACTCTCTCTGTCCCCCACCTCTCTGTCCCCCCTCTCTCTGTCTCCCTCTCTCTGCCCCCCTCTCTCTGTCCCTCTCTCACTGCCCCCTCTCTCACCCCCACTCTCTGTCCACCACTCTATGTCCCCCACTCTCTGTCCCCCCCTCTCTGTCCCCCCTCTCTGTCTCCCTCTCTCTGCCCCCTCTCTGTCACCGTCTCTCTATCCCCCCTTCTCTCTGTCCCACCTTTCTCTGTTCCCCTTCTCTTTATCCCTCCCTCTCTCTGTCCCCCTCACTCTCTGTCCCCCTCTCTCTCTGTCCCCCTCTCTCTGTTGCCTCTTTCTGCTCCCTCGCTCTCTGTCCCCCGTCTCTCTCTGGACCCCTCTATCTCCCCCTCTCTCTGTCCCCCTCTCTCTGCCCCCTCTATCTCCCCCGCTCTCTGTCCCCCTCTCTCTGTTGCCCTCTCTCGCTGTCACCCCTCTCTCTGTCCCACTCTCGCTGTCCCACTCTCTCTGCCCCCCCGACCCCTCTCTCTGTCCCCTCTCTCTCTGTTCCCCTCTCTCTATCCCCCACTCTCTGTCCCCTCTCTCTCCCCTGCTCTTTGACCCCCCTCTGTCTCCCTCTCTCTCTCTGTCCCCTCTCTCTGTCCCCCTCTCTCTATCCCCATCTCACTGATCCCTCTCTCGCTCGCCCGCTCTCTGACCCCCTCTCTGTCATCCTCTCTCTCTCTGTCCCCCACTCTCTCCATCCACCCTCTTTCTGTCCCCCCCTCTCTGAAACCCCTGTCTCCCTCACTCTGTACCCCTCTCTCTATTCTCACTCTCTGGTCCACTCTATCTCCCCAACTCTGTGTCATCCTCTCTCTGCCCCTCTCTCTTTCCCCTCTCTCTCGGCCCCCCTCTCTCTGTCCCCCTCTCTCTGTCCCTCTCTACCTACCCCCCTCACTCTGTCCCCCTCTGTCTGCCCCTATCCCTCTCTGCCCCTCTCTCTCTGTCCCCCTCTTTCTGTCTCCCTCTATCTCGGTCCCCCTCTCTCTCTGTCCCCCACTCTCTGTCCCCCCTCTCTCTGTCCCCCCTCTCTCTGTCCCCCCTCTCTCTGTCCCCCTCTCTCTGCCCTTTTCTCTCTCTGTCCCCCTCTCTCTCTCTGTCCCCCTCTCTCTCTGTCCCCCTCTCTCTGTCCCCTCTCTCTCTGCCTCTCCTCTCTCTGCCCCCTCTCTCTCTGTCCCCCTCTCTCTGTCCCCCTCTCTCTGTTCCCCTCTCTCTTTCCCCCTCTCTCTGTGTCCCCCCTCTCTCTGTCCCCTTCTCTCTGTCCCTCCTCTCTTTGTCCCCCTCTCTCTGTCCCCCTCTCTCTGTCCCCCCTCTCTCTGTCCCCCTCTCTCTGTCCCCCTCTCTCTCTGTCCCCCTCTCTTCTGTCCCCCTTTCTCTGTCCCCTCTCTCTGTCCCCTCACTCTCTCTGTACCTCCTCTCTCTGTCCCCCTCTCTCTGTCCCTCCTCTCTCTGTTCCCCCTCTCTGTCGCCCTCTCTCTCTGCCCCCTCTCTGTTTCCCTCTCTCTGTCCCCCTCTCTCTTTTCCACTCACTCCTGTCCCCCTCACTCTGTCCCCTCTCTCTCCCCCGCTCTTTGACCCCCTCTCTGTTGCCCTCTCTCTCTGGCCCCTCTCTCTGTCCCCCTCTCTCTATACCACTCTCACTGCCCCCTCTCTTTCTCTCCCGCTCTCTGATCCCCATCTCTCTGACGCCCACTCTCTCTCTCCCCCTCTCTCTCTCTGACCCCCTCTCTCTCTCTGACCCCCTCTATCTCCCCCGCTCTCTGTCCCCCCCTCTCTGTTGCCCTCTCTCGCTGTCCCCCTCTCTCGCTGTCGCCCCTCTCTCTGTCCCACTCTCTATGACACTCTCTCTGCCCCCCCGTCACATCTCTCTGTTTCTTTTCTCTCTCTCTTTCCCCTCTCTCTATCCCCGTCTCTCTGTCCCCTCTCTCTCTCCCCCGCTCTTTGACCCCCTCTCTGTCACCCTCTCTCCCTGCCCCCTCTCTCTCTGTCCCATTCTCTCTGCCCCCCTCTCTCTGTCCCCATCTCTGACCCCCTCTCTGTCCCCCTCTCTCTCCCACCTGCCTCTCTCTGTCCTCCTCTCTCTGCCCCCCTTTCTCTGACACCCTCTCTTTCCCCCACTCTGTCCCCACTCCCTCTGACTCCCTCTATCTTCCCCACTCTCTGTGCCCCACGCTCTGTCCCGCGCTCTCTGTCCCTCGCTCTCTGTCCCTCGCTCTCTGTCCCCCGCTGTCTGTCCCCTCTCTCTCTCTCTTTGCCGCCCTCTCTCTGTCCCCCCTCTCTTTCCCCCTCTCTCTGTCCCGCTCTCTCTCTGTCCCCCTCTCTCTGTCCCCCTCTCTCTGTCCCCCTCGCTCTCTGTCCCCCCTCTCTGTCCCCCTCTCTCTCTGTCCCCCCCCTCTCTCTCTCTGTCCCCCTCTCTCTGACCCCTCTCTCTGCCCCGGTCTCTGTCCCCCTCTCTCTGTTGCCCTCTCTCTGCCCACTCTCTGTCCCCCCTCTCTGCCCCCCTCACTCTCTCCCACTCTGTACCCCTCTCTCTGTCCCCCACTCTCTGTCCCCCTCTCTTTGTACCCTTCTCTCTCTGTCCCCAGTCTCTCTGTCCCCCTCTCTCTCTGTCCCCCTCTCTCTGTCCCCCCTCTCTCTGCCCTCCCTCTCTCTGCCCCCTCTCTCTCTGTCCCCCTCTCTCTCTGTTCCCCTCTCTCTGTTCCCCTCTCTCTCTGTCCCCCTCTCTCTCTGTCCCCCTCTCTCTGTCCCCCCTCTCTCTGTCCCCCTCTCTCTGTCCCCCTCTTTCTCTGTCTCCCTCTCTCTGTGCCCCCCTCTCTCTGCCCCTCGCTCTGTTCCCCGCTCTCTGTTCCCCCATCTCTATCGCCCTCTCTCTGTCCCCCCCCCCCCGTCACCGTCTCTCTGCCCCCTCTCAGTCACCGTCTCTCTGTCCCCCCCGTCCACCCCTCTCTGTCGCCCGCTCTCTGCCCCCTCTCTGTCACAGTTTCTCTGTCCCCCTCTCTCTGTCCCGCTCGCCCACCCCTCTCTCTGTCCCCCCCCCATCACTGTCCCCTCTCTTTGTTGGCCTCTGTCTGCCCCGAATCTGTCATCGTCTCTCTGCCCCTTCTCTCTCTGGCCCCCCTCTTTCTGCCCCCTCTCTCTGTCCCCTCTCTCTGTTCCCTCTCTGGTCCCCCCCTCTGCCCCCCTCTCTGTTCCCCTCTCTCTCTGACCCCCTCTCTCTCTGAGCCCCCTCTCTCTCTGTACCCCTCTCTCTGACTCCCTCTCTCTCTGTCCCCCCCCCCTCTGTCCCCCCCCTCTGTCCCCCCCTCTGTCCCCCCCTCTGTCTCCCACTTTCTGCCCCCTCTCCCTGTTACCGTCTATCTATCCCCCCTTCTCTCTGTCCCACCTTTCTCTGTTCCCCCTCTCTTTGTCCCTCCCTCTCTCTGTCCCCCTCTCTCTCTGTCTCCCTCTCTCTGTTGCCTCTTTCTGCCCCCTCTCTCTCTGTCCCCCCTCTCTGTCTGACCCCCTCTATCTCCCCCGCTCTCTGTCCCCTCTCTCTGTTGCCCTCTCTTGCTGTCGCCCCTCTCTTTGTCCCACTCTCTCTGTCCCACTGTCTCTGCCCCCCGACCCCTCTCTCTGTCCCCTCTCTCTCTGTCCCCCTCTCTCTATCCGCCACTCTCTCTCCCAACTCTCTCTCCCCTGCTCTTTGACACCCCTCTGTCTCCCTCTCTCTTTCCGCCCCCTCTCTCTGCCCCCTCTCTCTCTGCCCTTCTCTCTCTGACCCCCGTCCCCTCTCTCTGTATCCGCTCTCTCTCCCCGCTCTCTGACCCCCACTCTGTCGCCCGCTCTCTCTGTCCCCTCTCTCTGTCCCCCTCTCTCTGTCCCCCCTCTCTCTCTCTGTCCCCCTCTCTTTCTCTCTGTTCCCCCATTTCTGTCCCCCTCTCTCTCCCACCCGCCTCTCTCTCTGTCCCCCCTCTCTCTGTTCCCCCCTCTCACTGTCCCCCTCTCTCTGTCCCCCTCTCTCTCTGTCCCCCCTCTCTCTGTCCCCCCTCTCTCTGTCCCCCCTCTCTGTCCCCCTTTCTCTCTGTCCCCCTCTCTCTCTGTCCCTTTCTCTCTCTTCTCCCTTCTCTGTCCCCCTCTCTCTCCCACCCGCCTCTCTCTCTGTCCCCCCCTCTCTCTGTCCCCCCTCTCACTGTCCCCCTCTCTCTGTCCCCCTCTCTCTCTGTCCCCCCTCTCTCTGTCCCCCCTCTCTCTGTCCCCCCTCTCTGTCCCCCTCTCTCTCTGTCCCCCTCTCTCTCTGTGCCCCTCTCTCTGTCCCCTCTATCTCTCCCTGTCTCTCTGCCCTCTCTCTGTCCCCCACTCTCTCCATCCCCCCACTCTCTGTACCCCTCTCTCTGTTCCCGCTCTCTGACCCCCTCTATCTCCCCAACTTCCTGTCACCCTCTCTCTGCCCTCTCTCTTTCCCCTCTCTCTCTGCCCCCTCTCTCTGTCCTCCTCTCTCTGTCCCTCTCTCTCTGCCCCCCTCACTCTGTCCCCCTCTTTCTGCCCCCCTCTGTCTGCCCCCATCGCTCTCTGCCCCTCTCTCTCTATCTCCCCCACTCTCTGTTCCCTGTCTCTCTCTGCCCCTCTCTCTCTGCCCCCCTGTCTCTGGCCTCCTCTCTCTTTGACCCCTCTCTCTCTGGCCCCCTCTCTCTGTTGCCTCTTTCTGCCCCCTCTCTCTGTGTCCCCCCTCTCTCTGTCCCCCTCTCTCTCTATCCCCTCTCTCTCTGTGCCCCTCTCTCTGCCCCCTCTCTCTGTCCCCCTCTCTCTGTCTCCTCTATCTCTCCCTCTCTCGCTCTGCCCCCTCTCTGTCCCCCTCTCTCTCTGTCCCCCGCTCTCTCCATCCACCCACTCTCTGTCCCCCTCTCTCTGACACCCCCTCTCTGACCCCCCCTGTCTCCCTCACTCTGTACCCCTCTCTCTGTTCTCACTCTCTGACCCACTCTATCTCCCCAACTCTCTGTCACCCTCTCTCTGCCCCTCTCTCTTTCCCCTCTCACTCTGCCCCCTTCTCTCTGTCCCCCTCTCTCTGTCCCTCTCTCCCTGCCCCCCTCACTCTGTCCCCCTCTGTCAGCCCCTATCCCTCTCTGACCCTCTCTCTCTCTGTCCCCCTCTCTCTGTCCCCCTCTCTCTCTGTCCCCCTCTCTCTCTCCCTCTCTCTCTGTACCCCTCTCTCTGTCAACCCTCTCTCTGTCCCCCTCTCTCTGTCCCCCTCTCTCTGTCCCCCTCTCTCTCTGTCCCCCTCTCACTGTCCCTCCGCTCTCTGCCCCCACTCTGTCACCATCTCTCTCTCCCCTCTCCCTCTGTTCCCTCTCGCTCTGAACCCCCCTCTCTCTGCCCCCCCACCATTCTGGTTCCCCCCCCACTCTGTTCCCCCCCTCTGTCCTCTCTCTCTCTGTCCCCTCTCTCTCTGTCACCCTCTCTCTCTATCCCTCTCTCTCTCTCTGACCGCCTCTCTCTGCACCCTCACTCTGTTCCCCGCTCTCTGTTCCCCCATTTCTATCGCCCTCTCTCTGCCCCCTCTCAGTCACCGTATCTCTGTCCCCCACTCTCTGTAGCCCTCTCTCTGCCCCCTCTCGGTCACCGTCTCTCTGTCCCCCACTCTCTGTAGCCCTCTCTCTGCCCCCTCTCAGTCACCGTCTCTTTGTTCGTCCCCCCCGTCCACCCCTCTCTGTCGCCCGCTCTCTGCCCCCTCTCTGTCACAGTTTCTCTGTCCCCTCTCTCTCTATCCCCCTCGTCCCCCCTCTCTCTGTCCCCCCCTCACTGCCCCCTCTCTGTCACTGTCTCTCTGTACCCCCTCTTTCTGTCCCCGTCTCTCTGCCCCCTCTCTCAGTCCACCCTCTCTCTGTCCTAAACCTCTGTCCCCCCCTCTCTGTCGCCCTCTCTCTGTCCCGTCTCTCTGCCCCCTCTCAGTCACCGTCTCCCTGTTCCCCCCCCCATCCACCCCTCTCTGTCGCCCGCTCTCTGCCCCCTCTCTGTCACAGTTTCTCTGTCTCCCCCTCACTGTCCCCTCTCTTTGTTGGCCTCTCTCTGCCCCGTCTCTGTCACCGTCTCTCTGCCCCTTCTCTCTCTGCCCCCCCTCTTTCTGCCCCCTCTCTCTGTTCCCTCTCTGGTCCCCCCCTCTGCCCCCCCTCTCTGTTCCCCTCTCTCTCTGTACCCCCTCTCTCTATGACCCCTCTCTCCATGACCCCCTCTCTCTCTGACCCCCCTCTCTGTCTGTACCCCCTCTCTCTGACCCCCTCTCTCTCTGTCCCCACCCCCTCTCTGACCCCCCCCCCTCTGTCGCCATATCTGTCACCATCTCTCTGTCCCTCTCTCTCTGTCCACCCCTCTCTCTGTAGCCCCTCTCTCTGCCCCCTCCCTCTGTTCCCCCTCTCTCTGTCGCCCTCTTTCTGACCACCACTCTCTCTGACCCCCTTCTCTGTCCCTCTCTCTCTGTCCACCCCTCTCTCTGTAGCCCCTCTCTCTGCCCCCTCTCTCTTTCCCCCACTCTCTCTGTTCCCCCCTCTCTCTGACCCCCTCTCTCTGACCCCCTCTCTCTCTGTCCCCCCTCTCTGACCCCCCCTCTCTGTCGCCATATCTGTCACCATCTCTCTGTCCCTCTCTCTCTGTCCACCCCTCTCTCTGTTCCCCCCGTCCCCCCTCACTGTCCTTCTCTCTCTCTCCCCCTCTCTCTCCCACACTGTCCCCTCTCTCTGACCCTCTTTCTGTTCCACTCTCTCTGTCGCCATTTTTCTGTCCCACTCTCTCTGTCCCCCTCTCTCTGTCCCCCTCTCTCTGCCCCCTCTCTCTCTCCCCCTCTCTCTCTGTCCCACTCTCTCTCTGTCCCCCTCTCTCTGCCTCTCTCTCTCTCCCACACTGTACCCCGCTCTCTGTCCCCCAATCTCTGTCACCCCTCCCTCTGACCCCCTCTATCTCCCCCTCTCTCTGTCCTGCTCTCTCTGTCCCCCTCTACCTCCCCCTCTTTCCGTCCCCTCTATCTGACCCCATCTATCACCCACACTCTCTGTGCCCCTTTCTCTCTGTACCTTCTTTCTGCCCCCTCTCTCTCTGTTCCCGCACTCTGTCCCCTCTCTCTCTGTCCCCTCTCTCTGTCCCCCCTATCTCCGTCCCCCCTCTCTCTGTCCCCCCTCTCTCTGCTCCCTCTCTCTCTGTCCCTCTCTCTCTGCCCCTCTCTCTCCCCCACTCTCTGTCCCCCTCTCTATGACCCCCACTCTCTGTCCACCACTCTCTGTCCCCCACTCTCTGTCCCCCTCTCTCTAACCCCCAATTTCTGCCCCCCACTCTCTGTCCCTTCCTCTCTCTGACCCCCTCTAACTCCCTCACTCTCTGTGACCCTCTCCCTGTCGCCCACTCTCTGCACCCTCTCTCTCTGTCCCTGCGTCCCTCTGTCCCCCTCTTTCTGTCCCACTCTCTCTGTCCCCCTCTCTCTCTGTCCCCCCTCTCTTTCCCCCTGCCTCTCTGTCCCGCTCTCTCTGTCCCCCTCTCACTGTCCCCCTCTCTCTCTCTGTCCCTCTCTCTCTCTGCCCCCTCTCTCTGCCCCCTCACACTGTTCCCCGCTCTCTGTCCCCCCATCTCTATCGCCCTCTCTCTGCCCCTCTCTCTGCCCCACTCTGTATCCTCCATCTGTCCCCCTCCCTCTGTCCCCCTCCCTCTGTTCTCCCTCTCTCTGTCCCCCCTTCTCTGTCCCCCCTCTCTGCCCCTCTCTCTGTGCCTCTCTCTCTCTGCCCCCTCTCTCTGCCCCCTCGCACTGTTCCTGGCTCTCTGTCTCCCCATCTCTATCGCCCTCTCTCTGCCCCTCTCTCTCCTCCACTCTGTACCCTCCCTCTGTCCCCCTCCCTCTGTCCCCCTCCCTCGCTTCTACCTCTCACTGCCCCCCTCTCTCTGCCCCCTCATTTTGTTCCCCGCTCTCTGTCCCCCCATCTCTATCGCCCTCTCTCTGCCCCCTCTCTGTCACTGTCTCTCTGCCCCCTCTCTCTCTGTCACTGTCTCTCTGCCCCCTCTCTCAGTCCACCCTCTCTCTGTCCCAAACCTCTGTCCCCCCCCTCTCTGTCGCCCGCTCTCTGCCCCCTCTCCGTCACCATCTCTCTGTACTCACTCGGTCTTTCCCCCTCTCTCTGTCCCCCTCTCTCTGTCCCCTCTCTCTGTCCCCCTCTCTCTGTCCCCTCTCTCTGTCCCCCTCTCTCTGTACCTCCCTCTCTGTCCCCCTCTCTCTGTTCCCCCCCTCTCTCTGTCCCCCTCTCTCTGTACCTCCCTCTCTGTCCCCCCCCTCTCTGTTCCCCCTCTCTCTGTCCCCCTCTCTCTGTCCCCCACTCTCTCTGTTCCCCCCTCTCTCTGTCCCCCTCTCTCTGTTCCCCTCTCTCTGTCCCCTCTCTCTGTCCCCCTCTCTCTGTCCCCCACTCTCTGTCCCCCTCTCTCTGTCCCCCTCTCTCTGTCCCCTACTCTCTGTCCCCCACTCTCTCTGTCCCCCTCTCTCTCTGTTCCCCCCTCTCTCTGTCCCCCTCTCTCTGTCCCGGTGCTCTCTCTGTCCACTCCCTCTCCGTCCACCCCTCCCCCCCATTCCCCACTCAGTCCATCCCCCTCTCTCTGTCCCCCTTTCTCTGACGGACTCTCTCTCCCGAACTCTGTCCCCCTCTCTCAGTCCCCCTCTCTCTGTCCCCCCTCCCTCTGTCCCGCTCTCTCTGTCCCCCCTCTCTGTCCCCCCTCTCTGTCCCCCCTCTCTCTGTCCCCCTCTCTCTCTGTCGCCCTCCCTCTGTCCCGCTCTCTCTGTCCCCCCTCTCTGTCCCACTCTCTCTGCCCCCTCTCTGTCACCATCTCTCTGTCCCCGCTGATTCTGTCTCCCTCTTTCTGTCCCCGCTCACTGTGTCCCCTTCTCTCTGTCCCCACGTCCCTCTGTCCCCCTCTCTCTGTCCCCCCTTCTCTCTGTCCCCCTCTCTCTGTCCCCACGTCCCTCTGTCCCCCTCTCTCTGTCCCGCTCTCTCTCTGTCCCCCTCTTTCTGCCCCCTCTCTCTGTCCCCCCTCTCTCTGTCCCCCTCTCTCTTCCCCACTCTCTCTGTCCCCCCTCTCTCTGTCCCCCTCTCTCTGTCCCCCTCTCTCTGTCCCCCTCTCTCTGCCCCCCTCCGTCCCCCTCTCTCTGTCCCCCCTCTCTGTCCCACACTCTCTGCCCCCTCTCTGTCACCGTCTATCTGTCCCCGCGTCCCGCTGTCCCCCTCTTTCTGTCCCACTCTCTCTGTCGCCCACTTTCTGCCCCTCTCTCTCTCCCCCACACTGTACCCCCTCTCTGTCCCACTCTCTCTGTGCCCCCACTCTCTTTCCCCCCTCCCTATGACCCCCTCTGTCTCCCGCTCTCTCGGTCCCCCCCTCCCTCTGTCCCCCTCTTTCTGCCCCCTTTCTGCCCCCCCTCTCTGTCCCCCCTCTCTGTCCCCATGCTCTCTCTATCCCCATCTCTTACTGTCCCCTCTCTCCCTCCACTCTCTGTCCTCTCCCCCTCTGTACCGCACGACCCCATCTGTCCCCCTCTCTCTGACCCTCTCTCTGTCCCCCTCTCTCTGTTCCCATCTCTCTCTGTCCCCCCCTCTCTGTCCTCCCCTCTCTGTCCTCCCTCTCTGTCCCCATCTCTCTGTCCCCCCTCTCTGTTCCCGCTCACTCTGTCCCCCTCTTTCTGTCCCCACTCTCTCTGTCCCCCCCTCTCTGTCCCCCCTCTCTGTCCCCCCTCTCTCTGTCCCCCTCTCTCTGTTCCCCCCTCTCTCTGACCCCCCTCTCTGTCCCCCTCTCTCTGACCCCTCTCTCTGACCCCTCTCTCTGTCCCCCTCTCTCTGTCGCCATATCTGTCACCGTCTCTCTGTTCCTCCCTCTCTGTCCCCCCCTCTCTCTGTTCCCCCTCTCTGTCCCTCTCTCCCTGTCCCCCCCTTCTGTCCCACTCTCTCTGCCCCCTCTCTATCACCGACTCTCTGCCCCCCTCTCTCTGCCCTATCTCTCTCTGTCTTCCTCTTTCTGACCCCCTCTCTCTCTGCCCCCTCTCTGTCACCGTCTCTCTGTCCCCACTCACTCTGTCCCCTTCTCTCTGTCCCCGCGTCCCGCTGACCCCCTCTTTCTGTCCCACTCTCTCTGTCGCCCTCTTTCTGTCCCACTCTCTCTGTCCTCCTCTCTCTGTCCCCCTCTTTCTGCCCCTCTCTCTCTGCCACACTGTACCCCCCTCTCTGTCCCCTCTCTCTGTCCCCCTCTACCTCCCCCTCTTTTCGTCCCCTCTATCTGACCCCATCTATCACCCACTCTCTCTGTGCCCCTTTCTCTCTGTACCTTCTCTCTGTCCCCTCTCCCTCTGTCCCCTCTCTCTGTCCCCGCCTCTCTCTGTCCCCCCTCTCTCTGCACCCCTCTCTCTGTCACCCTCTCTCTGCCCCCTCTCTGTGTCCCTCTCTCTCTGCCCCCTCTCTCTCCCCCACTCTCTGTCGCACTCTCCCTGTTGCCCTCTCTCTTCCCACTCTGTTCCCCTCTCTCTGACCCCCTCTCTCTGTCCACCACTCTCTGTCCCCCACTCTCTTTCCCCCTCTCTCTAACCCCCAATTTCTGTCCCCCACTCTTTGTCCCCCTCTCTCTCTGTCCCCCTCTCTGCCCCCTCTCTCTGTCCCCCTCTCTCTCTGTCTCCCTTTCTCTCTGTCCCCCTCTCTCTGTCCCACTCTCTCTGTTCACTCTCTCTCTCTGTCCCAATGCTCTCTCTGTCCGCATCTCTTTCTGTCCCCCCTCTCTATCCCTCCTCTCTCTGTCCCTCTCTCTCTGTCCCCCTCTCTCTCTGTCCCCATCTCTCTCTCTGTTCACCTCTCTCTGTATCCCCTGTCTGTCTCCCCCTCTCTGTCCCACCTCTCTGTAGCCCTCTCTCTGCCCCCTCTCAGTCACCATCTCTTTGTTCTCCCCATCCACCCCTCTCTGTCCCCCTCTCTCTGACGCCCTTTCTGTCCCGCCCTCTCTGTCCCCCCTACCTCTGTCCCCCTCTCTCTGTCCCCCTCTCTCTGACCCCCACTCTCTCTGTTCTCCCTTCTCTCTGACCCCACTCTCTGTCCCATCTCTCTGTCCCCCTCTCTCTGTCGCCATATCTGTCACCGTCTCTCTGTCGCGCTCTCACTGTCCACCTCTCTCTCTGTTCCCATCTCTCTCTGTCCTCCCGTCTCTGTCCTCCCTCTCTGTCCCCGCTCACTCTGTCCCCCTCTTTCTGTCCCCCCTCTCTCTGTCCCCCCTCTCTGTCCCCCCCTCTCTGTCCCCCCTCTCTCTGTCCCCCTCTCTCTCTGTTCCCCCCTCATTCTGACCCCCTCTCTCTGTCCCCCTCTCTCTGACCACTCTCTCTGTCCCCCTCTCTCTGTCGCCATATCTGTCACCGTCTCTCTATCGCTCTCTCTCTGTCCACCCCTCTCTCTGTTCCCATCTGTCTCTGTTCCTCCCTCTCTGTCCCCCCTTCTCTGTCCCTTTCTCTCTGTCCCCCCCTCTGTCCCCCCTCTCTGCCCCCCTCTCTCTGTCCCCCCTCTCTCTGCCCCATCTCTCTCTGTCCCCCGCTCTGTCCCACTCTCTCTGTCCCCCTCTCTCTGTCCCCCTCTCTCTGCCCCTCTCTCTCTCCCACACTGTACCCCCCCTCTCTGTCCCCTCTCTCTGTCCCCATCTCTCTGTCGCCCTCTCTCTGCACCCCCCTCTCCCACACTGTAACCCGCTCTGTCCCCCAATCTCTGTTGCCCCTCCCCCTGACCCCCTCAATCTCCACTCTCTCTCTGTCCCCCTCTCTCTGCCCCCTCTCTCTCTGTCCCCCTCTCTCTGTCCCCCCCTCTCTGTCCCCTCTCTCTGTCCCCATCTCTCTGTCCCCCTCTCTCTACACCCCCCTCTCCCACACTGTAACCCTCTCTGTCCCCCAATCTCTGTCGCCCCTCCCCCTGACCCCCTCTATCTCCACGTCTCTCTGTCCCCATCTCTCTGTCCCCTTCTCTCTGCACCCCCCTCTCCCACACTGTAACCCTCTCTGTCCCCCAATCTCTGTCGCCCCTCCCCCTGACCCCCTCTATCTCCACCTCTCTCTGTCCCCATCTCTCTGTCCCCCTCTCTCTGCACCCCCCTCTCCCACACTGTAACCCTCTCTGTCCCCCAATCTCTGTCGCCCCTCCCTCTGACCCCCTGTATCTCCCCCTCGCTCTGTCCTGCTCTCTCTGTCCCCCTCTACCTCCCCCTCTTTCCGTCCCCTCTATCTGACCCCATCTATCACCCACACTCTCTGTGCCCCTTTCTCTCTGTACCTTCTTTCTGCCCCCTCTCTCTGTCCCCTCTCTCTCTGTCCCCTCTCTCTGTCCCCCCACTCTCTCTGTCCCCCTATCTCTGCCCCCTCTCTCTCTGTCCCTCTCTCTCTCTGCCCCCTCGCTCTCTGTCCCTCTCTCTCTGCCCCCTCTCTCTCCCCCACTGTCTGTCCCCCTCTCTCTCTGTCCCCGCACTCTGTCCCCTCTCTCTCTGTCCACTCTCTCTGTCCCCCACCTCTCTGTCCCCCCTCTCTCTGTCTCCCTCTCTCTGCCCCCCTCTCTCTGTCCCTCTCTCACTGCCCCCTCTCTCACCCCCACTCTCTGTCCACCACTCTATGTCCCCCACTCTCTGTCCCCCCCTCTCTGTCCCCCCTCTCTGTCTCCCTCTCTCTGCCCCCCTCTCTGTCACCGTCTCTCTATCCCCCCTTCTCTCTGTCCCACCTTTCTCTGTTCCCCTTCTCTTTATCCCTCCCTCTCTCTGTCCCCCTCACTCTCTGTCCCCCTCTCTCTCTGTCCCCCTCTCTCTGTTGCCTCATTCTGCTCCCTCGCTCTCTGTCCCCCGTCTCTCTCTGGACCCCTCTATCTCCCCCTCTCTCTGTCCCCCTCTCTCTGCCCCCTCTATCTCCCCCGCTCTCTGTCCCCCTCTCTCTGTTGCCCTCTCTCGCTGTCACCCCTCTCTCTGTCCCACTCTCGCTGTCCCACTCTCTCTGCCCCCCCGACCCCTCTCTCTGTCCCCTCTCTCTCTGTTCCCCTCTCTCTATCCCCCACTCTCTGTCCCCTCTCTCTCCCCTGCTCTTTGACCCCCCTCTGTCTCCCTCTCTCTCTCTGTCCCCTCTCTCTGTCCCCCTCTCTCTATCCCCATCTCACTGATCCCTCTCTCGCTCGCCCGCTCTCTGACCCCCTCTCTGTCATCCTCTCTCTCTCTGTCCCCCACTCTCTCCATCCACCCTCTTTCTGTCCCCCCCTCTCTGAAACCCCTGTCTCCCTCACTCTGTACCCCTCTCTCTATTCTCACTCTCTGGTCCACTCTATCTCCCCAACTCTGTGTCATCCTCTCTCTGCCCCTCTCTCTTTCCCCTCTCTCTCGGCCCCCCTCTCTCTGTCCCCCTCTCTCTGTCCCTCTCTACCTACCCCCCTCACTCTGTCCCCCTCTGTCTGCCCCTATCCCTCTCTGCCCCTCTCTCTCTGTCCCCCTCTTTCTGTCTCCCTCTATCTCGGTCCCCCTCTCTCTCTGTCCCCCACTCTCTGTCCCCCCTCTCTCTGTCCCCCCTCTCTCTGTCCCCCCTCTCTCTGTCCCCCTCTCTCTGCCCTTTTCTCTCTCTGTCCCCCTCTCTCACTCTGTCCCCCTCTGTCTGCCCCTATCCCTCTCTGCCCCTCTCTCTCTGTCCCCCTCTCTCTCGGACCCCTTTCTCTGTCCCCCACTCTCTGTCCCTCTCTCTCTGTACCCCTCTCTCTCTGTCCCCAGTCTCTCTGCCCCCTCTCTTCCCCCCTCTCTCTGTCCCCCTCTCTCTCTGTCCCCCTCTCTCTGTCCCCCCTCTCTCTGCCTCTCCTCTCTCTGCCCCCTCTCTCTCTGTCCCCCTCTCTCTGTCCCCCTCTCTCTGTTCCCCTCTCTCTTTCCCCCTCTCTCTGTGTCCCCCCTCTCTCTGTCCCCTTCTCTCTGTCCCTCCTCTCTTTGTCCCCCTCTCTCTGTCCCCCTCTCTCTGTCCCCCCTCTCTCTGTCCCCCTCTCTCTGTCCCCCTCTCTCTCTGTCCCCCTCTCTTCTGTCCCCCTTTCTCTGTCCCCTCTCTCTGTCCCCTCACTCTCTCTGTACCTCCTCTCTCTGTCCCCTCTCTCTGTCCCTCCTCTCTCTGTTCCCCCTCTCTGTCGCCCTCTCTCTCTGCCCCCTCTCTGTTTCCCTCTCTCTGTCCCCCTCTCTCTTTTCCACTCACTCCTGTCCCCCTCACTCTGTCCCCTCTCTCTCCCCCGCTCTTTGACCCCCTCTCTGTCGCCCTCTCTCTCTGGCCCCTCTCTCTGTCCCCCTCTCTCTATACCACTCTCACTGCCCCCTCTCTTTCTCTCCCGCTCTCTGATCCCCATCTCTCTGACGCCCACTCTCTCTCTCCCCCTCTCTCTCTCTGACCCCCTCTATCTCCCCCGCTCTCTGTCCCCCCCTCTCTGTTGCCCTCTCTCGCTGTCCCCCTCTCTCGCTGTCGCCCCTCTCTCTGTCCCACTCTCTATGACACTCTCTCTGCCCCCCCGTCACATCTCTCTGTTTCTTTTCTCTCTCTCTTTCCCCTCTCTCTATCCCCGTCTCTCTGTCCCCTCTCTCTCTCCCCCGCTCTTTGACCCCCTCTCTGTCACCCTCTCTCCCTGCCCCCTCTCTCTCTGTCCCATTCTCTCTGCCCCCCTCTCTCTGTCCCCATCTCTGACCCCCTCTCTGTCCCCCTCTCTCTCCCACCTGCCTCTCTCTGTCCTCCTCTCTCTGCCCCCCTTTCTCTGACACCCTCTCTTTCCCCCACTCTGTCCCCACTCCCTCTGACTCCCTCTATCTTCCCCACTCTCTGTGCCCCACGCTCTGTCCCGCGCTCTCTGTCCCTCGCTCTCTGTCCCTCGCTCTCTGTCCCCCGCTCTCTGTCCCCTCTCTCTCTCTCTTTCCCGCCCTCTCTCTGTCCCCCCTCTCTTTCCCCCTCTCTCTGTCCCGCTCTCTCTCTGTCCCCCTCTCACTGTCCCCCTCTCTCTGTCCCCCTCGCTCTCTGTCCCCCCTCTCTGTCCCCCTCTCTCTCTGTCCCCCCCCTCTCTCTCTCTGTCCCCCTCTCTCTGACCCCTCTCTCTGCCCCGGTCTCTGTCCCCCTCTCTCTGTTGCCCTCTCTCTGCCCACTCTCTGTCCCCCCTCTCTGCCCCCCTCACTCTCTCCCACTCTGTACCCCTCTCTCTGTCCCCCACTCTCTGTCCCCCTCTCTTTGTACCCTTCTCTCTCTGTCCCCAGTCTCTCTGTCCCCCTCTCTCTCTGTCCCCCTCTCTCTGTCCCCCCTCTCTCTGCCCTCCCTCTCTCTGTCCCCCTCTCTCTCTGTCCCCCTCTCTCTCTGTTCCCCTCTCTCTGTTCCCCTCTCTCTCTGTCCCCCTCTCTCTCTGTCCCCCTCTCTCTGTCCCCCCTCTCTCTGTCCCCCTCTCTCTGTCCCCCTCTTTCTCTGTCTCCCTCTCTCTGTGCCCCCCTCTCTCTGCCCCTCGCTCTGTTCCCCGCTCTCTGTTCCCCCATCTCTATCGCCCTCTGTCTGTCCCCCCCCCCGTCACCGTCTCTCTGCCCCCTCTCAGTCACCGTCTCTCTGTCCCCCCCGTCCACCCCTCTCTGTCGCCCGCTCTCTGCCCCCTCTCTGTCACAGTTTCTCTGTCCCCCCTCTCTCTGTCCCGCTCGCCCACCCCTCTCTCTGTCCCCCCCCCATCACTGTCCCCTCTCTTTGTTGGCCTCTGTCTGCCCCGAATCTGTCATCGTCTCTCTGCCACTTCTCTCTCTGGCCCCCCTCTTTCTGCCCCCTCTCTCTGTCCCCTCTCTCTGTTCCCTCTCTGGTCCCCCCCTCTGCCCCCCTCTCTGTTCCCCTCTCTCTCTGACCCCCTCTCTCTCTGAGCCCCCTCTCTCTCTGTACCCCTCTCTCTGACTCCCTCTCTCTCTGTCTCCTCCCCTCTGTCCCCCCCCTCTGTCCCCCCCTCTGTCCCCCCCTCTGTCTCCCACTTTCTGCCCCCTCTCCCTGTTACCGTCTATCTATCCCCCCTTCTCTCTGTCCCACCTTTCTCTGTTCCCCCTCTCTTTGTCCCTCCCTCTCTCTGTCCCCCTCTCTCTCTGTCTCCCTCTCTCTGTTGCCTCTTTCTGCCCCCTCTCTCTCTGTCCCCCCTCTCTGTCTGACCCCCTCTATCTCCCCCGCTCTCTGTCCCCTCTCTCTGTTGCCCTCTCTTGCTGTCGCCCCTCTCTTTGTCCCACTCTCTCTGTCCCACTGTCTCTGCCCCCCGACCCCTCTCTCTGTCCCCTCTCTCTCTGTCCCCCTCTCTCTATCCCCCACTCTCTCTCCCAACTCTCTCTCCCCTGCTCTTTGACACCCCTCTGTCTCCCTCTCTCTTTCCGCCCCCTCTCTCTGCCCCCTCTCTCTCTGCCCTTCTCTCTCTGACCCCCGTCCCCTCTCTCTGTATCCGCTCTCTCTCCCCGCTCTCTGACCCCCACTCTGTCGCCCGCTCTCTCTGTCCCCTCTCTCTGTCCCCCTCTCTCTGTCCCCCCTCTCTCTCTCTGTCCCCCTCTCTTTCTCTCTGTTCCCCCATTTCTGTCCCCCTCTCTCTCCCACCCGCCTCTCTCTCTGTCCCCCCTCTCTCTGTTCCCCCCTCTCACTGTCCCCCTCTCTCTGTCCCCCTCTCACTCTGTCCCCCCTCTCTCTGTCCCCCCTCTCTCTGTCCCCCCTCTCTGTCCCCCTTTCTCTCTGTCCCCCTCTCTCTCTGTCCCTTTCTCTCTCTTCTCCCTTCTCTGTCCCCCTCTCTCTCCCACCCGCCTCTCTCTCTGTCCCCCCCTCTCTCTGTCCCCCCTCTCACTGTCCCCCTCTCTCTGTCCCCCTCTCTCTCTGTCCCCCCTCTCTCTGTCCCCCCTCTCTCTGTCCCCCTCTCTCTCTGTCCCCCTCTCTCTCTGTGCCCCTCTCTCTGTCCCCTCTATCTCTCCCTGTCTCTCTGCCCTCTCTCTGTCCCCCACTCTCTCCATCCCCCCACTCTCTGTACCCCTCTCTCTGTTCCCGCTCTCTGACCCCCTCTATCTCCCCAACTTCCTGTCACCCTCTCTCTGCCCTCTCTCTTTCCCCTCTCTCTCTGCCCCCTCTCTCTGTCCTCCTCTCTCTGTCTCTCTCTCTCTGCCCCCCTCACTCTGTCCCCCTCTTTCTGCCCCCCTCTGTCTGCCCCCATCGCTCTCTGCCCCTCTCTCTCTATCTCCCCCACTCTCTGTTCCCTGTCTCTCTCTGCCCCTCTCTCTCTGCCCCCCTGTCTCTGGCCTCCTCTCTCTTTGACCCCTCTCTCTCTGGCCCCCTCTCTCTGTTGCCTCTTTCTGCCCCCTCTCTCTGTGTCCCTCCTCTCTCTGTCCCCCTCTCTCTCTATCCCCTCTCTCTCTGTGCCCCTCTCTCTGCCCCCTCTCTCTATCCCCCTCTCTCTGTCTCCTCTATCTCTCCCTCTCTCGCTCTGCCCCCTCTCTGTCCCCCTCTCTCTCTGTCCCCCGCTCTCTCCATCCACCCACTCTCTGTCCCCCTCTCTCTGACACCCCCTCTCTGACCCCCCCTGTCTCCCTCACTCTGTACCCCTCTCTCTGTTCTCACTCTCTGACCCACTCTATCTCCCCAACTCTCTGTCACCCTCTCTCTGCCCCTCTCTCTTTCCCCTCTCACTCTGCCCCCTTCTCTCTGTCCCCCTCTCTCTGTCCCTCTCTCCCTGCCCCCCTCACTCTGTCCCCCTCTGTCAGCCCCTATCCCTCTCTGACCCTCTCTCTCTCTGTCCCCCTCTCTCTGTCCCCCTCTCTCTCTGTCCCCCTCTCTCTCTCCCTCTCTCTCTGTACCCCTCTCTCTGTCAACCCTCTCTCTGTCCCCCTCTCTCTGTCCCCCTCTCTCTGTCCCCCTCTCTCTCTGTCCCCCTCTCACTGTCCCTCCGCTCTCTGCCCCCACTCTGTCACCATCTCTCTCTCCCCTCTCCCTCTGTTCCCTCTCGCTCTGAACCCCCCTCTCTCTGCCCCCCCCCCCCATTCTGGTTCCCCCCCCACTCTGTTCCCCCCCTCTGTCCTCTCTCTCTCTGTCCCCTCTCTCTCTGTCACCCTCTCTCTCTATCCCTCTCTCTCTCTCTGACCGCCTCTCTCTGCACCCTCACTCTGTTCCCCGCTCTCTGTTCCCCCATTTCTATCGCCCTCTCTCTGCCCCCTCTCAGTCACCGTATCTCTGTCCCCCACTCTCTGTAGCCCTCTCTCTGCCCCCTCTCGGTCACCGTCTCTCTGTCCCCCACTCTCTGTAGCCCTCTCTCTGCCCCCTCTCAGTCACCGTCTCTTTGTTCGTCCCCCCCGTCCACCCCTCTCTGTCGCCCGCTCTCTGCCCCCTCTCTGTCACAGTTTCTCTGTCCCCTCTCTCTCTATCCCCCTCGTCCCCCCTCTCTCTGTCCCCCCCTCACTGCCCCCTCTCTGTCACTGTCTCTCTGTACCCCCTCTTTCTGTCCCCGTCTCTCTGCCCCCTCTCTCAGTCCACCCTCTCTCTGTCCCAAACCTCTGTCCCCCCCTCTCTGTCGCCCTCTCTCTGTCCCGTCTCTCTGCCCCCTCTCAGTCACCGTCTCCCTGTTCCCCCCCCATCCACCCCTCTCTGTCGCCCGCTCTCTGCCCCCTCTCTGTCACAGTTTCTCTGTCTCCCCCTCACTGTCCCCTCTCTTTGTTGGCCTCTCTCTGCCCCGTCTCTGTCACCGTCTCTCTGCCCCTTCTCTCTCTGCCCCCCCTCTTTCTGCCCCCTCTCTCTGTTCCCTCTCTGGTCCCCCCCTCTGCCCCCCCTCTCTGTTCCCCTCTCTCTCTGTACCCCCTCTCTCTATGACCCCTCTCTCCATGACCCCCTCTCTCTCTGACCCCCCTCTCTGTCTGTACCCCCTCTCTCTGACCCCCTCTCTCTCTGTTCCGCCCTCTGTCCCCCCTCTCTGTCCCTCCCTCTCTGTCCCCCCCTCTCTGTCTCCCTCTCTCTGCCCCCCTCTCTGTCACCGTCTCTCTATCCCCCCTTTTCTCTGTCCCACCTTTCTCTGTTCCCCTTCTCTTTGTCCCTCCCTCTCTCTGTACCCCTCTCTCTGTCCCCCTCTCTCTCTGTCCCCCTCTCTCTGTTGCCTCTTTCTGCCCCCTCGCTCTCTGTCCCCCCTCTCTCTCTGGCCCCCTCTATCTCCCCCGCTCTCTGTCCCCCTCTCTCTGTTGCCCTCTCTCGCTGTCACCCCTCTCTCTGTCCCACTCTCGCTGTCCCACTCTCTCTGCCCCCCCGACCCCTCTCTCTGTCCCCTCTCTCTCTGTTCCCCTCTCTCTATCCCCCACTCTCTGTCCCCTCTCTCTCCCCTGCTCTTTGACGCCCCTCTGTCTCCCTCTCTCTCTCTGTCCCCTCTCTCTGTCCCCCTCTCTCTATCCCCATCTCACTGATCCCTCTCTCGCTCGCCTGCTCTCTGACCCCCTCTCTGTCATCCTCTCTCTCTCTGTCCCCCACTCTCTCCATCCACCCTCTTTCTGTCCCCCCCTCTCTGAATCCCCTGTCTCCCTGACTCTGTACCCCTCTCTCTATTCTCACTCTCTGGTCCACTCTATCTCCCCAACTCTGTGTCATCCTCTCTCTGCCCCTCTCTCTTTCCCCTCTCTCTCGGCCCCCCTCTCTCTGTCCCCCTCTCTCTGTCCCTCTCTACCTACCCCCCTCACTCTGTCCCCCTCTGTCTGCTCCTATCCCTCTCTGCCCCTCTCTCTCTGTCCCCCTCTCTCTGGCTCCCTCTCTCTCGGTCCCCCTCTCTCACTGTCCCCCACTCTCTGTCCCCCCTCTCTCTGTCCCCCCTCTCTCTGTCCCCCCTCTCTCTGTCCCCCTCTCTCTGCCCTTTTCTCTCTCTGTCCCCCTCTCTCACTCTGTCCCCCTCTGTCTGCCCCTATCCCTCTCTGCCCCTCTCTCTCTGTCCCCCTCTCTCTCGGTCCCCCTCTCTCTGTCCCCCACTCTCTGTCCCTCTCTCTCTGTACCCCTCTCTCTCTGTCCCCAGTCTCTCTGCCCCCACTCTTCCCTCCTCTCTCTGTCCCCCTCTCTCTCTGTCCCCCTCTCTCTGTCCCCCCTCTCTCTGCCTCTCCTCTCTCTGCCCCCTCTCTCTCCATCCGCCCACTCTTTGCCCCCTCTCTCTGACCCCCCTCTCTCTGTCCCCCTCTCTCTGTCACCGTCTCTCTATCGCCCCTTCTCTCTGTCTCCCCTCTCTCTGTCCCAACCGATCCCTTCTCTCTCTGTCCCCTTCTCTCTCACTGACCCCCTCTCTTTCTGACGCCGTCTATTTCCCCCACTCTCTGTTCCCCTCTCTCTGTCGCCGTCTCTCTGTCCCCCTCTCTCTCTGTCCCCTCTCTCTCTGTCCCCCTCTATATGTCCCCTCTCTCTCCTACGCTCTCTGATCCCCTCTCTATCCCCCCTCTCTGACCCCCCTCTCTCTGACCCCCTCTGTCTCCCCTACTCTCTGTCCCCTGCTCTCTGTCGCCCTCTCTCTGACCCCCCTCTCTCTGTCCGCTCTCTCTCTCTGACCCCCTCTCTCTCTGACCCCCTCTATCTCCCCAGCTCCCTGTCCCCCCTCTCTCTGTTGCCCTCTCTCGCTGTCGCCCTCTCTCTGTCACCCTCTCTCTGACCCCCTCTCTCACACCCGCCTCTCCCTGTACCACCTCACTGTCCCCCTCTCTCGCTGTCACCCCTCTCTCTGTTCCACTCTCTCTGTCCCACTCTCTCTGCCCCCCGACCCCTCTCTCTGTCCCTTCTCTCTCTCTGTTCCCCTCTCTGTATCCCCCTCTCTCTGTCACACTCTCTCTGCCCCCCCGACCCCTCTCTCTGTCCCTTCTCTCTCTCTGTTCCCCTCTCTCTATACCCCTCTCTCTGTCCCCTCTCCCTCTCCCCCGCTCTTTGACCCCCTCTCTGTCACCCTCTCTCCCTGCCCCCTAACTCTCTGTCCCCCTCTCTCTATCCACATCTCACTGCCCCCTCTCTCTGTCTCCCGCTCTATAACCCCTTCTCTGTCATCCTCTCTTTCTGCCCCCTCTCTCTGCCCCCTCTCTCTGCCCCCTCTCTCTGCCCCCTCTCTCTGCCCCCCTCTCTCTGTCCCCCTCTCTCTGTCCCCCTCTCTCTGTTCCCCCTCTCTCTCTTCCCCTCTCTCTGTCCCCCTCACTCTGTCCCCCCTCACTCTGTCGACCTCTCTCTGTCCCCTTCTCTCTGTCTCACTCTCTCTATCCCCCTCTCTTTTCCCCTCTCTTTCTCCCCCGCTCTTTGACACCCTCTCTGTCGCCCTCTCTCTCTGCCCCCTCTCTCACTGCCCCCTCTCTCTGTCCCCCTCTCACAGTCCCCTCTCTCTCCCGCTCTCTGACCACCTCTCTGTCACCCACTCTCTCTGCCCCCCTCTCACTGTCCCCTCTCTCTCTGCCCCTTCTCTCACTGCCCCCTCTCTCTGTCCCCCTCTCACAGGCCCCTCTCTCTCCCGCTCTCTGACCACCTCTCTGTCACCCGCTCTCTCTGCCGCCTCGCTCACTGCCCCCCTCTCTGTCCCCCTCTCTCTGTCCCCTCTCTCTCTCCCCCGCTCTCTGACCCCCTCTCTGTCGCCCTCTCTCTGCCCCTATCTCTCTGTCCCCCTCTCTCTCTGTCCCCCTCTCTCTGTCCCCCTCTCTCTGCCCCCCCCTCTCTCTGCACCCCTCTCTCTGTCCCCCTCTCTCTCTGTCCCCCCCTCTCTCTCTCACCCACTCTCTCCATCCGCCCACTGTCTGACCCCCTCTCTCTGACCCCCCCTTCCCCACACTGTACCCCTCTCTCTCTCCCTCTGCCCCCTCTCTCTGTCACCCTCTCTCTGTCCCCCCTCTCTGTCTCTCTCTCTGCCCCCTCTCTCTGTCACCGTCTCTCTATCCCCCTTCTCTCTGTCTGACCTTTCTCTGTTCCCCCTCTCTTTGCCCCCCCCCTCTCTCTGTCCCCCTCTCTCTGTCCCCCTCTCTCTGTCTCCTCTTTTTGCCCCCTTCCCTCTCTGTCCCCATCTCTCTCAGTGACCCCCTCTCTCTCTGACCCCCTCTATCTCCCCCACTCTATGTCCCCCGCTCTCTGTTGCCCTCTCTCTGTCGCCGTCTCTCTGTCCCCCTCTCTCTCTGTCCCCTCTCTCTCTGTCCCCCTCTATATGTCCCCTCTCTCACCTACGCTCTCTGATCCTCTCTCTATCCCCCCTCTCTGACCCCCCTCTCTCTGACCCCCTCTGTCTCCCCTACTCTCTGTCCCCTGCTCTCTGTCGCCCTCTCTCTGACCCCCCTCTCTCTGTCCGCTCTCTCTCTCTGACCCCCTCTCTCTCTGACCCCCTCTATCTCCCCAGCTCCCTGTCCCCCCTCTCTCTGTTGCCCTCTCTCGCTGTCGCCCTCTCTCTGTCACCCTCTCTCTGACCCCCTCTCTCACACCCGCCTCTCCCTGTACCACCTCACTGTCCCCCTCTCTCGCTGTCACCCCTCTCTCTGTTCCACTCTCTCTGTCCCACTCTCTCTGCCCCCCGACCCCTCTCTCTGTCCCTTCTCTCTCTCTGTTCCCCTCTCTGTATCCCCCTCTCTCTGTCACACTCTCTCTGCCCCCCCGACCCCTCTCTCTGTCCCTTCTCTCTCTCTGTTCCCCTCTCTCTATACCCCTCTCTCTGTCCCCTCTCCCTCTCCCCCGCTCTTTGACCCCCTCTCTGTCACCCTCTCTCCCTGCCCCCTAACTCTCTGTCCCCCTCTCTCTATCCACATCTCACTGCCCCCTCTCTCTGTCTCCCGCTCTATAACCCCTTCTCTGTCATCCTCTCTTTCTGCCCCCTCTCTCTGCCCCCTCTCTCTGCCCCCTCTCTCTGCCCCCCTCTCTCTGTCCCCCTCTCTCTGTCCCCCTCTCTCTGTCCCCCCTCTCTCTGTTCCCCTCTCTCTGTCCCCCTCACTCTGTCCCCCCTCACTCTGTCGACCTCTCTCTGTCCCCTTCTCTCTGTCTCACTCTCTCTATCCCCCTCTCTTTTCCCCTCTTTTTCTCCCCCGCTCTTTGACACCCTCTCTGTCGCCCTCTCTCTCTGCCCCCTCTCTCACTGCCCCCTCTCTCTGTCCCCCTCTCACAGTCCCCTCTCTCTCCCGCTCTCTGACCACCTCTCTGTCACCCACTCTCTCTGCCCCCCTCTCACTGTCCCCTCTCTCTCTGCCCCTTCTCTCACTGCCCCCTCTCTCTGTCCCCCTCTCACAGGCCCCTCTCTCTCCCGCTCTCTGACCACCTCTCTGTCACCCGCTCTCTCTGCCGCCTCGCTCACTGCCCCCCTCTCTGTCCCCCTCTCTCTGTCCCCTCTCTCTCTCCCCCGCTCTCTGACCCCCTCTCTGTCGCCCTCTCTCTGCCCCCTATCTCTCTGTCCCCCTCTCTCTCTGTCCCCCTCTCTCTGTCCCCCTCTCTCTGCCCCCCCTCTCTCTGCACCCCTCTCTCTGTCCCCCTCTCTCTCTGTCCCCCCCTCTCTCTCTCCCCCACTCTCTCCATCCGCCCACTGTCTGACCCCCTCTCTCTGACCCCCCCTTCCCCACACTGTACCCCTCTCTCTCTCCCTCTGCCCCCTCTCTCTGTCACCCTCTCTCTGTCCCCCCTCTCTGTCTCTCTCTCTGCCCCCTCTCTCTGTCACCGTCTCTCTATCCCCCTTCTCTCTGTCTGACCTTTCTCTGTTCCCCCTCTCTTTGCCCCCCCCTCTCTCTGTCCCCCTCTCTCTGTCCCCCTCTCTCTGTCTCCTCTTTTTGCCCCCTTCCCTCTCTGTCCCCATCTCTCTCAGTGACCCCCTCTCTCTCTGACCCCCTCTATCTCCCCCACTCTATGTCCCCCGCTCTCTGTTGCCCTCTCTCTGACCACCACTCTCTCTGTCCCCCTCTCTCTCTCTGACCCCCTCTCTCGCTGACCCCCTCTATCTCCCCCGCACCCTGTCCCCCCTCTCTCTGTTACGCTCTCTCGCTGTCGCCATCTCTCTGTCGCCCTCTCTCTGACCCCCTCTCTCATACCCGCCTCTCCCTGTACCAGGAGAAAGTGAGGTCTGCAGATGCTGGAGATCAAAGTTGAAACTTTATTGCTGGAACAGCACAGCAGGTCAGGCAGCATCCAGGGAACAGGAGATTCGACGTTTCGGGCACAGGCCCTTCTTCAGGAATGAGCCCCTGTCCCTGTCGCCCTCTCTCTCTGTCCCTCTCTCCCTGTACCACCTCACTGTCCCCCTCTCTTGCTGTCGTCCCTCTCTCTGTCGCCGTCTCTCTGTCCCCCCTCTCTCTGTCCTCCTCTCTCTCTGTCCCCCTCTCTCTGTCCCCCCCTCTCTCTCCCCCGCTCTCTGATCCCCTCTCTGTTGCCCTCTCTCTGCCCCCACTCTCTCTGCCCCCGACCGCGCTCTCTGTCCCCCTCTCTCTCTCTCTGTCCCCCTCTCTCTGTCTCCCTCTCTCTGCCGCCCCTCTCTGTCACCGTCTCTCTATCCCCCCTCTCTCTGTTCCCCCTTTCTCTGTTCCCCCTCAGTCTGTCCCGTCTCTCTGTCCCCCACTCTCTCTGTCCCCCCTTCTGCCCCCCTCTCTCTCTCTGCCCCTCTCTCTCTGACCCCCTCTGTCTCTGACCCCCTCTCTCTCTGCCCCTCTCTCTCGGTACCCTCTCTTTCTGTCCCCCTCACTCTCTGTACCCTCTCTCTGTCCCCCTCTCTCTCTGTACCCTCTCTCTCTGTTCCACCCCTCTCTATCACCCTCTTTCTGACCCCACTCTCTCTGTCCCACTCTCTCTGTCCCCCTCTCTCTCCCTGTCCCCCTCTCTCTCTGTCCCTCTCTCTCTACACCTCTCTCTCTCTGTCCCCTCTCTCTCTGTCTCCCTCTCTCTCTGTCACCCCTCTCTCTGTCTCCCTCTCTCTCTGTCTCCCTCTCTCTCTGTCTCCCTCTCTCTGTCTCCCCTCTCTCTGTCTCCCCTCTCTCTGTCTCCCTCGCTCTCTGTCTCCCCCACTCTGTCTCCCTCTCTCTGTCACCCTCTCTCTGCCCCCTCTCTCTCTGTCCCACTCTCTCTCTCTATCCCCCTCTCACAGTCCCCTCTCTCTCCCGCTGTCTGACCACCTCTCTGTCACCCCCTTCTCTGCCCCTGCTCTCTGTGCCCCCCTCTCTCTGTCCCCCTCTCTCTGTCCCCTCTCTCTCTCCCCCGCTCTCTGACCCCCTCTCTGTTGCCCTCTTTCTTCCCCCTATCTCTCTGCCCCCCTCTCTGTCCCCCTCTCTCTGTCCCCCCCTCTCTCTCTGTCCCCCTCTCTCTATCCCCTTCTCACTGTCCCCTCTCTCCCGCTCTCTGTCCTCCTCTCTCTGCACCCCCTCTCTCTGTCCCCCCTCTCTCTGTTCCCCCCTCTCTCTGTTCCCCCTCTCTCTGTCCCCCATCTCTCTGCCCCCCTCTCTGTCCCCCTCTCTCTGTCCCCCTCTCCCTGTGTACTCTCTCTCTCCCCGCTCTCTGACCCCCTCTCTGTCGCCCGCGCTCTCTGTCCCCCTCTCTCTGCCCCCTCTCTCTCTGTCCCCCTCTCTCTCTGCCCCCCATCTCTCTGTCCCCCTCTCTCTCTGTCCCCCTCTCTCTCTGTCTCCTCTCTCTCCCCCTCTCTCTGACCCCCTCTCTGTCACCCTCTATCTGTCCCCCTCTCTCTCTGCCCCCCTCTCTGTCCCCCTCTCTCTCTGTAACCCCTCTCTCTCTAACCCCACTCTCTCCATCCGCCCACTCTCTGTCCCCCTCTCTCTGACCCCCCCCTCTCCCCCACACTGTACCCCTCTCTCTCTCTCCCTCTGCCCCCTCTCTCTGTCCCCCCTTCTTTTTGTCCCACCTTTCTCTGTACCCCCACTCTTTGCCACCCCCCTCTCTGACCCCCGCTCTCTCTGTCCCCCCCTCTCTCTGAACCCTTCTCTCTCTGTCCTCCTCTCTCTCTGTCCCCCTCTCTCTGTCTCCTCTTTCTGCCCTCTTCTCTCTCTGTCCCCCTCTCTCTCACTGACCCCCTCTCTCTCTGACCCCCTCTATCTCCCCCACTCTCTATCCCCCTCTCTTTGTCGCCGTCTCTCTGTCCCCCTCTCTCTCTGTCCTCTCTCTCTCTGTCCCCTCTCTCCCACGCTCTCTGAGCCCCTCTCTCCCCTGCTCTCTGACCCCCTCTCTGTTGCCCTCTCTCTGCCCCCGCTCTCTCTGCCCCCGACCCCTCTCTCTGTTTCCCTCTCTCTGTTCTCCTCTCTCTGTCCCCCTCTCTCTGTCCCCCTCACTCTGTCCCCTCTCTCTCTCCCCCGCTCTTTGACCCCCTCTCTGTCGCCCTCTCTCTCTGTCCCCTCTCTCTCTGCCCCCTCTTTCTGTCCCCCTCTCTCTCTATCCCCCTCACACTGCCCCCTCTCTCTCTCTCCCACTCTCTGACCCCCTCTCTGTCACCCTTTCTCTCTGCCCCCTCTCTCTCTGTCCCCCCACTCTCTGTTACACTCTCTCTGCCCCCTTCTCTCTGCCCCCCTCTCTGTCCCCCTCTCTCTCTGTCTCCCACTCTCAGCATCCCCACACTCTCTGACCCCTCTCTCCCCCCCACTCTGTACCCTCTCTGTCCCCCACTCTCTGTCACCCTCTCTCTGTCCCCTCTATCTTCCCCTCTCTCTGTCCCACTCTCTCTGTCCCCCTCTCTCTGTCCCCTCTCTCTCCCGCCCGCTCTCTGACCCCCTCTCTGTTGCCCTCTCTCTGCCCCCTCTCTCTCTCTGCCCCCCGACCCCTCTCTCTGTCCCCCTCTCTCTCTGTCCCCCCTCTCTCTGTCCCCCTCTCTCTCTGTCTCCCTCTCTCTGTCCCCTCTCTCTCTCCCCCACTCTCTGACCTCCTCTCTGTTGCCCTCTCTCTGCCCCCACTCTCTCTGCCACCCGACCCCTCTCTCTGTCTCCCTCTCTCTCTCTATCCCCCCTTCTCTCTGTTCCTCCTTTCTCTGTTCCCCCTCCTCTCTGTCCCCCTCTCTCTGTCCACCTCTCCCTCTCTCTATCCCCCTTCTCTCTGTTCCTCCTTTCTCTGTCCCCCCTCTCTCTCTGTCCCCCTCTCTCTGTTGCCTCTTTCTCCCCCCTCTATCTCTGCCCCCTCTCTCTGTTCCACCCCTCTGCCCCCCTCTCTCTCTCTCTGTCCCCCACTCACTCCATCCCCCCACTCTCTGTCCCCCTCTCTCCCCCCACTCTGTACCCCTCTCTGTCCCCCACTCTCTGTCCCCCTCTCTCTGTCCCGTCTATCTCCCCCTCTCTCTGTACTCCTCTCTCTGTCCCCTATCTCTCTCCCCTGCTCTCTGACCCCCTCTCTGTTACACTCGCTCTGCCCCCTTCTCTCTGCCCCCCTCTCTGTCCCCCCCTCTCTCTGTCTCCCACTCTCTCCATCCCCACACTCTCTGACCCCCTCTCTCCCCCCCACTCTGTACCCTCTCTGTCCCCCACTCTCTGTCCCCCTCTCTCTGTCCCCTCTATCTTCCCCTCTCTCTGTCCCACTCTCTCTGTCACCTCTATCTCCCCCTCTCTCTCTGTCCCCCTCTCTCTGTCCCCTCTCTCTCTCCCCCCCCGCTGTCTGACCCCCACTCTGTCGCCCTCTCTCTGCCCCCTCTCTCTGTCCCCCTCTCTCTGTCCCCCACTCTCTCCATCCCCCCACTCTCTGTCCCCCTCTCTCTGACCCCCTCTCTCTCCCACTCTGTACCCCTCTCTCTGTCCCCTTCTCTCTGTCCCCCTCTCTCTGTTGCGCTCTCTCTGCCCACTCTCTGTCCCCCTCTCTCTGCCCACTCTCTGCCCCCTCTCTCTGTCCCCTTCTGTCTGTCACCATCTCTCTGTCCTCCCTTCTCTCTGTCCCCTCTCTCTCTCTCTCCCCCACTCTTTCTGCCCCCCTCTCTCTGTCCCGTCGATCTCTCCCCCGCTCTCTGCCCCTCTCTGTCGCCCTCTCCCTGCTCCCTCTCTCTCTGCCCCCCCCTCTCTCTGTCCCCCTCTCTCTCTGTCCCCCACTCTCTCCATCCCTCACTCTCTGTCCCCAATCTCTGACCCCCCTCTCTCCCCCCCCCACTCTGCACCCGTCTCTCTGCCTCCCTCTATATCCCCTCTCTCTGTGCCCCTCTCTCTGTCATCCTCTCTCTGCCCCTTCACCCTCCCACCCGCCTCTCTCTTCCCCCCTCTCACTGTCCCCCTCTCTCTCTGTCCCCCTCTATCTTCCCCACACTCTGCCCCCCCTCTCTCTCTGTCCTCCTCTGTCTCTGTCCCTCTCTCTCTCTGTCACCCTCTCTCTGTCGCCATCTCTCTGTCCCCCTCTCTCTCTGTCCCCCTCTCTCTCTGTCCACCTCTCTCTCTCTGACCCCCTCTCTCATACCCGCCTCTCCCTGTACCACCTCACTGTCCCCCTCTCTTGCTGTCGTCCCTCTCTCTGTCGCCGTCTCTCTGCCCCCCCTCTCTCTGTCCTCCTCTCTCTCTGTTACCCTCTCTCTGTCCCCCTCTCTCTCTCTCCCGCTCTCTGATCCCCTCTCTGTTGCCCTCTCTCTGCCCCCACTCTCTCTGCCCCCGACCGCGCTCTCTGTCCCCCTCTCTCTCTCTCTGTCCCCCTCTCTCTGTCTCCCTCTCTCTGCCCCCCCTCTCTGTCACCGTCTCTCTATTCCCCCTCTCTCTGTTCCCCCTTTCTCTGTTCTCCCTCAGTCTGTCCCGTCTCTCTGTCCCCCACTCTCTCTGTCCCCCCTTCTGCCCCCCTCTCTCTCTCTGCCCCTCTCTCTGACCCCCTCTGTCTCTGACCCCCTCTCTCTCTGCCCCTCTCTCTCGGTACCCTCTCTTTCTGTCCCCCTCACTCTCTGTACCCTCTCTCTGTCCCCCTCTCTCTCTGTACCCTCTCTCTCTGTTCCACCCCTCTCTATCACCCTCTTTCTGACCCCACTCTCTCTGTCCCACTCTCTCTGTCCCCCTCTCTCTCCCTGTCCCCCTCTCTCTCTCTGTCCCTCTCTCCCTGTCCCCCTCTCTCTCTCTGTCCCTCTCTCTACACCTCTCTCTCTCTGTCCCCTCTCTCTCTGTCTCCCTCTCTCTCTGTCTCCCCTCTCTCTGTCTCCCTCTCTCTCTGTCTCCCTCTCTCTCTGTCTCCCTCTCTCTGTCTCCCCTCTCTCTGTCTCCCCTCTCTCTGTCTCCCTCGCTCTCTGTCTCCCCCACTCTGTCTCCCTCTCTCTGTCACCCTCTCTCTGCCCCCTCTCTCTCTGTCCCACTCACTCTCCCTATCCCCCTCTCACAGTCCCCTCTCTCTCCCGCTATCTGAATACCTCTCTGTCACCCCCTCTCTCTGCCCCTGCTCTCTGTGCCCCCCTCTCTCTGTCCCCCTCTCTCTGTCCCCTCTCTCTCTCCCCCGCTCTCTGACCCCCTCTCTGTTGCCCTCTTTCTGCCCCCTATCTCTCTGCCCCCCTCTCTGTCCCCCCTCTCTCTGTCCCCCCCTCTCTCTCTGTCCCCCTCTCTCTATCCCCTTCTCACTGTCCCCTCTCTCCCGCTCTCTGTCCTCCTCTCTCTGTACCCCCTCTCTCTCTGTTCCCCCTCTCTCTGTCCCCCATCTCTCTGCCCCCTCTCTGTCCCCCTCTCTCTGTCCCCCTCTCTCTGTGTACTCTCTCTCTCCCCGCTCTCTGACCCCCTCTCTGTCGCCCGCGCTCTCTGTCCCCCCCCCTGCCCCCTCTCTCTCTGTCCCCCTCTCTCTCTGCCCCCCATCTCTCTGTCCCCCTCTCTCTCTGTCCCCCTCTCTCTCTGTCTCCTCTCTCTCCCCCTCTCTCTGACCCCCTCTCTGTCACCCTCTATCTGTCCCCCTCTCTCTCTGCCCCTCTCTCTGTCCCCCTCTCTCTCTGTCCCCCCTCTCTCTCTATCCCCCACTCTCTCCATCCGCCCACTCTCTGTCCCCCTCTCTCTGACCCCCCCTCTCTCCCCCACACTGTACCCCTCTCTCTCTCTCTCCCTATGCCCCCTCTCTCTGTCACCGTCTCTCTATCCCCCCTTCTCTCTGTCCCACCTTTCTCTGTTCCCCCACTCTTTGCCCCCCCTCTCCCTGTCCCCCCGCTCTCTCTGTCCCCCCGCTCTCTCTGTCCCCCCCTCTCTCTGAACCCTTCTCTCTGTCCTCCTCTCTCTCTGTCCCCCTCTCTCTGTCTCCTCTTTCTGCCCCCTTCTAACTCTGTCCCCCTCTCTCTCACTGACCCCCTCTCTCTCTGACCCCCTCTATCTCCCCCACTCTCTATCCCCCTCTCTTTGTCGCCGTCTCTCTGTCCCCCTCTCTCTCTGTCCTCTCTCTCTCTGTCCCCTCTCTCCCACGCTCTCTGAGCCCCTCTCTACCCTGCTCTCTGACCCCCTCTCTGTTGCCCTCTCTCTGCCCCCGCTCTCTCTGCCCCCGACCCCTCTCTCTGTTTCCCTCTCTCTGTTCTCCTCTCTCTGTCCCCCTCTCTCTGTCCCCACTCTCTCTGCCACCCGACCCCTCTCTCTGTCTCCCTCTCTCTCTCTATCCCCCCTTCTCTCTGTTCCTCCTTTCTCTGTTCCCCCTCCTCTCTGTCCCCCCCTCTCTGTCCACCTCTCCCTCTCTCTATCCCCGCTTCTCTCTGTTCCTCCTTTCTCTGTCCCCCCTCTCTCTCTGTCCCCCTCTCTCTGTTGCCTCTTTCTCCCCCCTCTCTCTCTGCCCCCCTCTCTCTGTTCCACCCCTCTGCCCCCCTCTCTCTCTCTGTCTGTCCCCCACTCTCTCCATCCCCCCACTCTCTGTCCCCCTCTCTCCCCCCACTCTGTACCCCTCTCTGTCCCCCACTCTCTGTCCCCCTCTCTCTGTCCCGTCTATCTCCCCCTCTCTCTGTACTCCTCTCTCTGTCCCCTATCTCACTCCCCTGCTCTCTGCCCCCTTCTCTCTGCCCCCTCTCTGTCCCCCTCTCTCTCTGTCTCCCACTCTCTCCATCCCCACACTCTCTGACCCCCTCTCTCCCCCCCACTCTGTACCCTCTCTGTCCCCCACTCTCTGTCCCCCTCTCTCTGTCCCCTCTATCTTCCCCTCTCTCTGTCCCACTCTCTCTGTCACCTCTATCTCCCCCTCTCTCTCTGTCCCCCTCTCTCTGTCCCCTCTCTCTCTGCCCCCCTGCTGTCTGACCCCCACTCTGTCGCCCTCTCTCTGCCCCCTCTCTCTGTCCCCCTCTCTCTGTCCCCCACTCTCTCCATCCCCCCACTCTCTGTCCCCCTCTCTCTGACCCCCTCTCTCTTCCACTCTGTACCCCTCTCTCTGTCTCCTTCTCTCTGTCCCCCTCTCTCTGTTGCCCTCTCTCTGCCCTCTCTCTGTCCCCCTCTCTCTGCCCACTCTCTGCCCCCTCTCTCTGTCCCCTTCTGTCTGTCACCATCTCTCTGTCCTCCCTTCTCTCTGTCCCCTCTCTCTCTCTCTCCCCCACTCTTTCTGCCCCCCTCTCTCTGTCCCGTCGATCTCTCCTCCGCTCTCTGCCCCTCTCTGTCACCCTCTCCCTGCTCCCTCTCTCTCTGCCCCCCCTCTCTCTGTCCCCCTCTCTCTCTGTCCCCCACTCTCTCCATCCCTCCCTCTCTGTCCCCTCTCTCTGACCCCCCTCTCTCCCCCCCCACTCTGCACCCCTCTCTCTGCCTCCCTCTATATCCCCTCTCTCTGTGCCCCTCTCTCTGTCATCCTCTCTCTGCCCCTTCACCCTCCCACCCGCCTCTCTCTTCCCCCCTCTCACTGTCCCCCTCTCTCTCTGTCCCCCTCTATCTTCCCCACACTCTGCCCCCCCTCTCTCTCTGTCCTCCTCTGTCTCTGTCCCTCTCTCTCTCTGTCACCCTCTCTCTGTCGCCATCTCTCTGTCCCCCTCTCTCTCTGTCCCCCTCTCTCTCTGTCCACCTCTCTCTCTCTGACCCCCTCTCTCCCTGACCCTCCTCTATCTCCCCCACTCTCGGTGTCCCTCTCTGTGTCCCCCTTTCTCTGACACCCCCTATCTCCCCCACTCTCTGTGCCCCTCTCTCTGTCGCCCTCTCTATCTCCCCCCTCTCTCTGTCCCCCCTCTCTCTGTCCCCCTCTCTCTGTCCCCCCTCTCTCTGACCCCTCTCTCATTATGTCCTCCCCTATTTCTCTCTCTCCCTCCCTCACCTTATCTCTCCCTTCCCTCTCTCTCTCTCCCTCTCTCTCTCTCCCTGCTCCTTCGCTCTCTCTCCATCTTCTCTCACTCTCGATCCCCCTCCCTCGGTGTGTCTTTCTCTCCCCACCTCCCTCCGTTTCTCTCTGACTCAATCTCTCTCCCTCCTGTCCTGACCTTCATCTCTCTCTGACACACTCTGTCTCCCTAGTCCTTCCCTCTCCCTCTGACCTAGAGACTGGGTGTTTGTGGTGAGGCTGCGTGTGGGGGGTGGGGGTGAGATGATTCAGAGTTGTGGGAAGTGGGGAAATTGGGGTAGAGACGGAATTGCGGGAGGGAGACAGAGACGGCAGGAGAGAGAGAGAGTGAGGGTGAGGGGGAGAGAGAAGAATGGAGGCAGGTGGAGAAACTCATGTTGGGGGTGTGAGAGAGAGAGAGGGAGAGTGAGGCAGAAAGAATAGTGGAGGCAGGTGGAGAAACCGGGGTTGGGGGTTAGGGGTGTCTGAGAGGGGACCAGAGAGAGTGAAAGGGAGAGGAGGTGAGAGAGAGAGACAGTGTGCAGAAAGAGAGAGAGAGGGAGAGAATTGAGGAGGAAGAGTGGGGGAGAGGAAATGGGGAGGTCAGGTTGGAGGGGGGGGGGGTCAGAGGGAGTTAAACCCAGCTCCTGAGCTCAGGGCCCAGTGCCCTCCCCTTCCCTGAGGACCAGGACTTGGGGTTGAGTCTGTCTCTCTCCAGCTCAGCTTCTCCAACACAAAGTCACACAACAACATCGGTCACTTTGCTGCTCGGTACGCTTTAATCAACATTTTCATTGGTTACAAATGGAAGTGATGGATACAGTCAGTGGGATGGTGCCTTTTCTTACTGGCCCCTGAGTTGTGAGAAACATTGAAATGTTTCCCTGTAACCCCCCTGTGGGATAAGGATGGACAAACCAGCGCTCCCCTCAGTCTGTTACCATAGCGACAGGCTGCTCCATCGCTGAAACACTGAACTGAAATGAGAAAATCCCGGATGGATTGATTAATGAGGGAATTTGATTGATGGATGGATTTGGGTGAAGGGATATTTCAGCACATTCTTCAGCTGCTGCCTGAACTTAGTCTGGGTCACGGCATAAATCGCGGTGTTTGTGCAGCAACTGAGGAGCTGCAGCATGAAGCCCAATTCCCGCACAAAGGGATGGAGATGCACAGAGTGATACCCAATCCAATACATCCGGTACCAAATAGAATACAGCATTAACGTTGAACATAACAGGATGAAATTGGCCGAGATCACAAACAGTAAAATGATGGATTTTTTTCGGTTTCTCATTTCAGTGTCAGACTGAGCGTCCCCATTGGTGTGAGCGCGGAGTCTCCTGCGGGCTCTGCTGGTCACTACAATGTGTCTGACGTTGAGAACATTGAGCAGCAGAACCAGGAGAAATGGGACACACGGGGTTAGAATGTGGTGGAGCAACTCGATTGTGACCCAGACACTGGATAATCGAACAGCGCCTGTTACCTCACAAAACCAGGGGGCGTTCCACAGCCAATACCGAGCCGTGAGAATAAAATACCAGGAAATGTTCTTTAAACAGCTCAGCACAGTCACTGCTCCCAGAACCACAGCCGTCGTCTTCTCACTGCAATATTTACTTTTCAGCTTCTGGCAACAAATGGCCACAAACCGATCAAAGGTGAAGGTGACGGTGAACCAGACAGAGCAGTCAGTGGCTGCATAAAGCAGGACGGCGTGGATATTACACACGGGGACGGATTCCTTCAGGAAATAAAACTGTCCCCGATAAACAATGGGAATGTGTCTCAGGATCAGGTCGAGGATAATGACCAGGAGATCCGCCGCTGCCATGGCCCCCATGTAACGTCTGACACATGGAGACAATCCACAATCTTTATAGAGCAGGACGTAGATGGTCACTACGTTAACTGTGAGGAAGGAAAACAAACCCATTATCCATCAGCCTGGAGGCAAAGGGACCCGTTTGACCGGGGACCCAGTGAGATTTTCAAATGTGTCCCTCTATTCAGGGATTTATTAAAATAATTGGAGCTGGAATAGCATTTGCGAAGGTCGGAATTACTGACAAAAATGTGACATAAACCACAAGAAACCCTCCCTCCCCAAACACACACAGACACGTCCATAAGGACTGATGGTTTCTAGAACATTCCCACACACTCGATCACTCGAGAGCAAACACAGGTCACTCCTTCCCAGTTCCTAATACAGAGGGTGGAAACGTTGCTGTCCTGAAGGATTCTCTCCCAGTTTCCTGAAGACAAACAGAGTTTGGGAATTTCTGTATTTTGTTCTAAATTGTGGTCGATCCTGTGACGTGGAGAAATGTAAACGCAGGGAAAACGTATTCACCCCTTTAACTGCCTGAGGGGCCTTCGTTACAGTGTCTCCTTCTCCCTGGAACGGGATCTCTTCCCTCGGGATCTTATCGTCTGTTCAATTCACTGACGTTCGGCCGTTCACAAACAATGTCAGGGACAGAACGTTCCGGGGAATGTCAGTTATAGAATGTTGGGGACATAACGTTCGAGGGAACTCCTTGACCTGTCCATCACCTTTCCCCCCTACCCACCCCACCAACATGATGTACTGTGCACAGGCTACATATCCATCCAGCACCGGGAGCTGCACCGACCACATCATACTCTCCAGTGAAAACAGTCCCAGCCTACCCAATCTCTCCTTATAGCTCACTCCCTCCATTCCCAGCAACATGCCGGTTAATCTCTTCTGAACCTTCTCCAACTTAATAAGGTCAAAGTGAACAGTCAAGGTATTTTATCATGGTACGGGGAGTCCAAAACTAGAGGACATAGGCTTGAGATGAGGGGGGAAACATTTAAAAGTGACCTAAGCGGCAGCTTTTCCACCCAGAGGGTAGTGTGCCGATGGAATGAGCGGGCAGGGTGACCAGACTGGACACAGTATTCCAGAAGAGGCCTCACCAATATCCTATACAATCACAACATGACATCCCAATTCCGATACTCAAGGGTCTGACCGAAGAAGACAAGTGTGTTAAACACCTTCTTAACCACACTATCTGTATGAGATGCAAATTTCAAAGAATTATACCTGGCGGCCTAGGTCTTTGTTCTCCAGCACTGACAAAGGCCCTACTTTTAATTGTATAGATCATGTTCTTGTTTGATTTACCAAATCCAATACCTGGCATTAATCCAAACTAAACTCCATCTGCCACCCCTCAGCCCAATGTGTGATATTACTGTCACCTCACCCTCCCCCTTCAATTTTAAAGTGCCCATCCGTCTCCAGGAGGCCTGCACACTCCGGCCTTGATTTTCACAAAGACCCTGAGCTTGGGTTGCCTTGTGTGGTTTGGCGGAAGAGGGACAGATTGCAG
The DNA here is from genome assembly GCF_037043375.1 of Chiloscyllium plagiosum. Classification (NCBI taxonomy): domain Eukaryota; kingdom Metazoa; phylum Chordata; class Chondrichthyes; order Orectolobiformes; family Hemiscylliidae; genus Chiloscyllium; species Chiloscyllium plagiosum. The sequence continues at coordinate 77,646,994 of NW_028270176.1, forward strand.
ACACAGTCAGTGGGGAGGAGAGGCTGGACAGTAATCAGTGGCCTGGTATCATTTCATGGTTTTAGGAAGCGGGCAGTCGCACGTTAGAGGTGGCTAAGAGTGATCGGTGTTTTGGGACCAGAAATTAAGCTCTTCCTTCGTCTCTGGTGTTCAGTAATAAATATCCATTTGAGACCCTTCATTGGGCAGACTGTGACTGCAGGATTTCTTTCCTTAATATTGCAGACTACAGATAATAGCGATTAAAGATGTTCATAATTAATTTCGATAGCATAGCACGTACCCTCAATATCCTACAGTTGAGACAAGTATCTTGCATTTGTTTAACAAGACGAAGTGTTTTGTGTAACTCAGTAATGGTAACCTGATTATAATAAATCCACACTGAGCTGAAAGCTGGCACTTAAAATATGACTCAAAATCTGGATATGGTAGTGTAGTGGGTCGTGTCCCTGCCTCTGAGACACAACTTTGGATTTGATTCCAATTCCTGAACTTGTGTGGTAGTGTTCCTAACTCTGGACTAGAAGGCCTGGATTCAAGTCCTGCCTGTTGCAGAGGTATGTCACAGCATGTCAGAACAGGCTGATGAACAAACACACAGTAGAATACTGTGACAGCTTTATAGGTATTACTGAGTGATGCTAGTGTCCCTACCTCCAGGCACAAAGGTCTAGGTGTAAAGCTCACAGATGTATCTCGTGATACATCTGAACAAACTGATTAAAATGCATTTAGAATTGTGACTTGATGGAGAAGGAAGAGGTGTCAGTATTGAATTTCAGAATTTAGGCCCAGGATGACTGAAAGTACAGCCATTCATGTTGATTGGAGTCACATTTCGCTGCAGCAAAGGTTTATAAAATCAGAATGGTCATGGATAGGGTGAGTAGTCAGGGTTTTTCTCCAGGTTAGGGGCGTCCAAAACTAGGGGGCATTGGTTGAAAGCGAGAGGGGAAAGGTTTTTAAGAGGCCAAAAGGGCACTTTTCACACAGAGGGTGGTGTGCGTATGGAATGAGCTGCCAGAGGAAGTGGCGGAGGCTGGTACAATTACAACACTTAAAAGGCATCTGGATGCTGACAGACATGGAACATAGAACATAGAAAAGTACAGCACAGAACAGGCCCTTCAGCCCACGATGTTGTGCCGACCACTGATCCTCATGTATGCACCCTCAAATTTCTGTGTCTATATGTATGTCGAGGAATCTCTTTAATGTCCCGAATGACCCTGCCTCCACAACTGCTGCTGGCAACGCATTCCATACTCTCGCAACTCTCTGTGTAAAGAACCCGCCTCTGACATCCCCTCTATACTTTCCTCCAACCAGATTAAAACTATGACCCCTCGTGTTAGTCATTTCTACCCTGGGAAATAGTCTCTGGCTATCGACTCTATCCATGCCTCTCATTATCTTGTATCCCTCAATTAGGTCCCCTCTTCTCCTTTTCTCCAATAAAAAAAGTTCGAGCTCAGTCAACCTCTCCTTATAAGATAAGCCCTCCAGTCCAAGCAGCATCCTGGTAAACCTCCTCTGAACCCGCTCCAAAACATCCACATCTTTCGTATAATAGGGCGACCAGAACTAGACGCAATATTCCAAGTGCGGTCCATCCAAAGTTTTATAGAGCTGCAACAAGATCTCACGACTCTAAAACTCAATACCCCTGTTAATGAAAGCCAAAACACCAGATGCTTTCTTAACAACCCTGTCCACTTGGGTGGCCATTTTAAGGGATCTATGTACCTGCACCCCAACATCCCTCTGTTCTCCACACTACCAAGAATCCTTTCCATAATCCTGTACTCAGCTTTCAAATTCGACCTTCCAAAAAAGCATTACCTCGCATTTATGCAGGTTGAACTCCATCTGCCACCTCTCAGCCCACCTCTGTATCCTGTCAATGTCCCACTGCAGCCAACAACAGCCCTCTATACTGTCAACGACACCTCCAACCTTTGTGTCATCTGCAAACTTGCTGACCCATCCTTCAATCCTCTCATCCAAGTCATTAATAAAATTACAAACAATAGAGGCCCAAGGACAGAGCCCTGTGGAACACCACTCACCACAGACTTCCAGATAGAATATTTTCCTTCTACTACCACTCGCTGTCTCCTGTTGGCCAGCCAATTCTGTATCCAGACAGCTAAGTTCCCCTGAATCCCATTCCTCCTGACCTTCTGAATGAGCCTACCATGGGGAACCTTATCAAATGCTTTGCTGAAGTCCATATACACCACATCCACAGCTCGACACTCAGCAACCTTTCTAGTCACATCCTCAAAGGACTCGAGAAGGTTTGTGAGGCATGACCTGCCCCTCACATAGCCATGTTGACTGCATTTAATCAAGACCTGCCGAGCTTTTCCATCAATGTCTGTATTTCCTTTAAAAAATGCATTCAGTTTAACACAGGCATTCTTAATAAATAAAACGTTTTATGTTTTAATGACGCAGGGCCATGCATATATATTTCAATTCGACCGAGACCATTTTCTGCCAAGGGGATGGCTCTGTATATGACAGCAGCAATGATGCATCTACGTGGAACAGGGAATGTGATGGAGACATAGTTTGGACCATGTACAAGGAGACCTCACATGGTCCCGTTTGGGAGAGGATGACATTATTGTGTGATTCAGCTCAGAGAGGGAAAAAATGTAATCTGCCCGAGAAGGAACGGCCTATTGCACTCTCACTCCCTCATTGTTCCTCATCCCAGCAATGTGTGCGAGCTATAAAAAACCTCTAAAGTCATCGTTACCATTTTTATTTTTATAGAATCCCGGCAGTGCTGAAACAAGCCCTTCGGCCCAACAAGTCCATACCAACGTTCCCAACCCATTCCCATAACTATTGCACATAACCTAGAAATCCCTGAACATTATGGACAATTTAGCGTGACCAATCCACCGAACCTACATAGATGTTATTGGTCTCAGACTGGGTCAGGGTAAGTTTTAGGAATAGGTCAGGCTAGTTTCTTTAATCTGCTAAGACAACACGTTTATGATCCAGAGCAATGTTACTCAAACTATGATGAAAAGATGGATGGCAAACTGTTTGGGTATTGCAAATATATAATCAATATTTCCCTTTCTAAAAACACTGACACACACACACACACACACACTCTAACACACACACACACACACACACACACACACACACACACACACACACACACACACACACACACACACACACACACACACACACACACACACACACACACACACACACACACACACACACACCGATAAACGAAATCTCTGCAATTTTATCTTGAAAGAACTTTGACCAGATATTATTGGAACTCATGAGAAAAGGAAAAATTGCGAGATTGTCCAAAACGTTATTCTGCTTCTGAAGATATTGTACTGACACAACTTCTAGCTATGGGATTTCATCGTGGGAGAGTTGGATTTGGCTGAATTCCCTTTGCTTTAGGCTGTGAGTAGATTCCAATGAATTCTGGTCAGGGAGCACCCAAAGGGTAGCCCGGTGGCTAGCACTGCTGCCTCACAGCACCAGGGACTTGGGTACGATTCCAGCCTTGGGTGACTGTCTGTGTGGAGTTGGCACATTCTCCACCTTGCTGTGTGAGCTTCTAATGGGTGGTCCGGTTTCCTACCACAAACCTTCACAGTTTGTGGGAGGAAACTGGACCACCCATTAGAAGCTCACACAGCAAGGTGGAGAATGTGCCAACTCCACACAGACAGTCACCCAAGGCTGGAATCGTACCCAAGTCCCTGGGGCTGTGAGGCATCAGTGCGAGCCACCGGGCTACCCTTTGGGTGCTCCCTGACCAGAATTCATTGGAATCTGCTCACAGCCTAAAGCAAAGGGAATTCATCCAAATCCAACTCTCCCACGATGAAATCCCATTGCTAGAAGCTGTGTCAGTACAATATCTTCAGAAGCAGAATAACGTTTTGGACAATCTCGCAATGTTTCCTTTTCTCATGAGTTCCAATAATATCTGGACAAAGTTTATTCAAGTTAAAATTGCAGAGATTTTGTTTATCGGTGTGTGTGTGTGTGTGTGTGTGTGTGTGTGTGTGTGTGTGTGTGTGTGTGTGTGTGTGTGTGTGTGTGTGTGTGTGTGTGTGTGTGTGTGTGTGTGTGTGTGTGTGTGTGTGTGTGTCAGTGTTTTTAGAAAGGGAACTATTGATTATATATTTGCAATACCCAAACAGTTTGCCATCCATCTTTCCATCATAGTTTGAGTAACATTGCTCTGGATCATAAACGTGTTGTTTCAGCAGATTAAAGAAACTAGCCTGACTTATTCCTAAATCTTACCCTGACCCAGTCTGAGACCAATATCATCTGCCATATAACCAACCTGGTTACATTTAACATTTGTTGTGAGCAGTGGAGGAGTTGGACTAGAAAAGAAAACAGTGACCCCAAAAGCCAGGGAACTATAGACGGGTGAGCCTGATGTCAGTGGTGGGTAAGTTGTTGGAGGGCATTCTGAGGGATAGCATTTACATACATTTGGGAAGGCAAGGGCTGATCGGAGTAGATAACGTGGCTTTCTGCATGGGAATTCTTGTCTCGTTAATTTGGCTGAGTTTTATGAAGAGGTGACAAAGAAGACTGATGAAGGCAGTTTGGTAGACATTGTCTATAGGGACTTCAGCAAGGTGTTCATTTAAAGAACAAAGAGCAAACAAAATTTACAACCCAGGAACAGGCCCTTCGTCCTCCAAGCCTGAGCCGATCGAAATGTACTGTCTAAATCTGTCGGTCAATTCCTCAGCATCTGTATCCCACTGCTCACTACTTATTCATGCATCTGTCCAGACGCATCTTAAATGAATCTGCCGTGCCTGCCTCTACCACCTCTGCTAGCAACGCGTTACAAACGCCCACCACCCTCTGTGTGAATTACTTTCCGCGTGTATCCCCCTTAAACATTCCACCTCTCACTTAAAAAGCACGTCCTCTCGTTATTGAATCCTTCACCCTGGGAAAAAGCTTGTCTCTGTCCACCCTGGCTATACCCTTCATGATTTGGAAACCTCAATCATGTTCCCCCTCAATCTCCTTTCTTCTAGTGAAAATAAACATAACCTACTCAGCCTCTCTTCGTAGCTGGTATTTCATTCTGATTGGTAGACAAATGAGTCAGGTTCGGTCACATGAGATACAGAAGAAGCTAGTCACAATTGGCTTGAAGGAAGAGGGATATTTTTCAGACTGGAGACTTGTGAGCAGCAGTGTGCTGTAAGAATCAGTACTGAGTTCACTGCATTTCATCATTTATGTGAAGGATTTAGATGTGAATATTGGGGCCATAGTTAGCAAGGTTACAGATTACATCAGAAAGGTTATGTCGTAGATTATCTCAGAGTACAACGAGACCACAATGAGGTGGTACAAAGGGGCAAGGAGTGACAGATGAAGTTTGATTTAGATAAATACGAGGTTTTGCATTTCGGAAAGGCAAATCAGGGCAGAGGTTATACACATACTGGTAAGGTCCTGGGGGGTGTTGTGGAACAAAGGGACCTTGGGCTGCAGGTACATTGTTCCTTGAAAGTGGAGTCGCAGGTAGACAGAGTAGTGCTGAACACATTTGGCACATTTGCCTTAATCAGTCAGAGCATTGAGTATAGGGGCTGTGGTGGTATGTTGCATCTGTACAGGATGTTGGTGAGGCCACATGAAGAATACTGCGTACAACTCGGTTTTCTGCAGATATGACTTACACAAATGTTCCTGGACTGGAAGTTTGAGCTTTAGGGAGAGGTTGAGGTTCTCCCCACTGGAGTGTCAGAGGTTGAGGGGTAACATTATAGAGGTTTATAAAACCATCATAGGCATGGATATTCTGAACAGCCACGTTCTGCTCCCAAGCATAGGGGAGTCCAGAACAAGAGGGCTATGTTGAAGGGGAGAGGGTGAATGATTTAGAAGGGACCTGAAGATAAATGTTTCACACAGAGAGTGGTGTGTGTACAGAAAGTGCTGTCAGAGGAAGTGGTGAAGGCAGTTAAAATCACACATTTAAAAAGTATCTGAAAGAGGAGGGATATTTACCAAATGCTGGCAAATGGGACTGGATCAGATTTGATATCAGGAGTGAACAGTTGGACTAACGGGTGTGTTTCCATTCTGCATGACTCTCTGATTCTATAAGAGGAACGACGAATAATTTGAAAGGACCTTTCAAGTCGAAATTCTCTTCACTGGAAGTCTATCGTGTCTCTATGTTCACATTGATTGAAAGCTGCGTTAGGTAAATATTTGACAGAGAAGTGAGTCACAGATAATGGGACACAGACAGGAAAGTGGGGCTGAGACCACAATCTGATCAGCTACAATCTTAGTGCCTGATGGAGCAGGCTCAAAGTATCTAATGACCAGCTCCTGTTCCTCAGTCCCATATTCCTGTGTTACATTCAGCCCCTGAAACCTACTAGAAGGAGCAGTTGGAGGCTACTTACTCCTATAACCTTTTGCACAGAAACAGAGGAGACCTTCAAGACTGTCCCACACGCTTTGAGGTGATTTGCGAAATGTAATTGGAAAATACAGGCTGGGTATGAAAGAGGCCCCTCATCTCGCTTTACTGAGCTTCCCCTCTCTGCAACTTGTGCTTCATTTGTTGGTCATGTTGTAGACCCAGATTCACTGAGAATACAACCTCTATACCTCACCCAGAGATGGCTCACAAAATCCTCTGGTCTCCCTGGCTGGAATATTCAATAACAGAACATTCATGAAAATAACACACACTAACTTTCCAGTAACAGAATGGGAGAACATCAGAAACAGGGGCAGGTCATTCACTCCCCAAGCCTGCCTTGCCCTTCACTAAGATCATGACTGATCTGCTCTTGGTCTCAAATCATCTTTCATACCCAATTCTTCATAGCCCTCATCTCTCTGACAGGTCAATATCCTCCTACCTCCTCTTCAAATACGTTCAGTCATCTAGCTCCCCAACATTCTTGAGAACAGAAATCCTGACATTCAAATACCACCTGTTTGAAGAAAACACTAGCTGCTCCGATATCATTGGCGTACTGATATGAACAAAAGTTGTCACAAGGGTTCAGGGAAAAATGACTGGCCCCAATATCAAGGCAGTGGTTGACTTCTGTTGACATCAAGGAGCTGAACAAAACTGGACTTAATGGGAATCAGAGTAACCTCTCCAGTGTTTGGAGTCAAACATGGCACAAAGGAAGATGTTCATCATCTCAGTCCTTGGTCACCTCTGTGGGAGATCCTCAGGGTAGGTTCCACTTCACAAACAGCTTCAGCTGCTTCATCAATGTCTCCCCATCCCCACCCTACCCACCATAAGATCAGAAGTGGGGATGGTCACTGAAGATTCCACAATGTTCAGAACATTTTGTCCCCAGTCAGTTCCTGATATGGTCTGTGCCCATGTGCAGCAAGACCCAGATTCCATTGAGACTTGTGCTGTTAAAGTGTCAGTAACATTCATGTCACAGCACTGGCGGACACTGCACATTGCCACAGTAAAACAAGAGTTCATTCAGCGCCTGACGCTGGTTTCACAGGAATATGAGGAAGTCGTTCAGCCCATTGACACTATTGGAGAAGAACAGGGATAGCCCATTCCGTGCCTCCAGCCTATTACTCAGGAAGAGAAGGAGTGATGGACCACACCAGAACCCCTCAAAAATATTTGAAGGTGGTAACCTAGACTCTAATGTTTTCTTATTTTAAAGGAAATGTAAAGTGTCTGTCCCAGATGCAAGGTGCCTGGTCAGACTACTCGGTTTGAAGCAAAACACTATTTATTTAAACATGAAAGATAAAATGAAACCAAATAAAGAGGAATTTAGAATAGCGTAATTCTATTGGCCAAGTTAACAGAATAATAGATCTAGGAACTATTACTAATGAACTGTTTCAATATAGGGAAATCCCATAAACACAGCCCCTGGCAAAAAGGAATATTTAGACACAGAATGTCACAAACATTTCTCCAATCCAGGAATTAAAAACAGCACCAAGAGAAAATTCAGAGTGAGTAGCAGCCAGGAGACATTCACTTAAGCTTCCAACTCTGTGGCGACACCAAGAGTTTCTGATGTTGCCGAGAAACCAAAACCCAGAGATCCTAATCTCTGAGAGCTGGCCACACCCATTCAGGCTAGATTAAAATAAACACAAGGTCTCCCTATCTGTTACTCAAGTGATCTTAACTAGCCAGTTTGGTAACGGTCGTTCAATCTCTCTCTTAAAAGAAACCAGGACAAAATAACCTCTTAAAGCTGCAGCATTGTCACACTAGTCTGTACAATGACTGTCAAACAGGAACCAGTGGTAACCAGTCAGGCCCTTGGCCCTATCCAATTGGATGAGGTTGAAGCCAGTCAGTCCCTTGAGTCACTTACACAGGAACAGCAGGAGGCCATTCCCACCTCAATGCACTTACACGGGGGCAGAATGAGGTAATTGATGCTGATTCCCGTGGAATGTCTTATGCCCAAAATGTCGATTCTCCTGCTTCTCGGATGCTGCCTGACCTGCTGTGCTTTTCCAGCAATCGACGCTCTACTCTGATCTCCAGCATCCGTAGTCCTCACTGTCTCCTAATCGATGCTCTAACATGATGAAGAAGCAGAGCAGAGGCTGCACAGATAGACTGCACCACGTTCTTCCTTCTGACTCCATTGCTCATGATACACACGTGGGACTTGAACATGTTTTTTTTAGTGTTGAGGAGGGAAGCGATACGTCTTGTGTGAAGTCTCAAGAAGGTACCTTCCATCTCCGAGAAGCCAGCCTAGTGTTGTCTATGTCGGGCGGAAGCTGGTGGGAATGGCTACCTGTTTCAGATGGAAGGTATTGTGGCTGCTGTTGGGGATTGTGAATAACCTGACGTTCAGTACGTTCACACGCCGACTGCACAATAACATGGGGAGAGTTAATTTAGGCATATAACCTATTAGGAAAGTCACGTTAGACTGATAAATGGACTCTCTAAGTTCAAATAATGCTGATCTTGTTCATGTTGATCTTGTCTCGTGCATGTCCTGTGCAGTGTAACCTGTATGCCTTACTCTGTCCAAGTCTATTTCCACCCTATGATCTGCCAGGCCATGCTTACTATGATCTTCCTCCACTGCTCATAAACAAAGTGTTTCCCTGTACTGAGATACACGTGACAATAAATCAAACCAATCAATCCTGGGTAAAGTATGGAATTTCTCTCCCTGTCAATGTCTGTTTTGGAAATAAGAGATCGCTGCCTCTCCTCATGTTTCAGCATCACCATTTCTTCGTCTTTCACAGCTCTACAGATTAAACACTCAGCTTCTTCACTCTATCCTCATGTTGCCATCATCCGTGTCTGTGGTAAGGACATCATTCCTTACAAAGGTGATCAAATCTGTACAGTGTCCCAGAATGCTCTCTCAGAAAGGCTGTACAACAGCAGAGAGATGGCTTTACTTATGTACTCGAATCATCTTACAATGAAGGACAGCATGCCATTGTCTGCGCCCATTACTTACACAGGGTTTGATTTGGAGCAGTCAGCATAGACTTGTGAGTAGGAGATCATCCTTCCCAAATTTGTTAGCGTTCTTTGATGAAGTGGCCAGGAAGGTTGATGAGGGTATAGTGGTAAATGTAGTCTCTATGCATTTCAGTAAGGCCTTTGATAAGATTCCACATGGCAGGCTGCTCTGGAATGTTATATCACGTGGAATGCTGGGGGGACTGACCAATTGGATACACAGTTGGCTTGATGATATGAAGCAGAGGGTTTAGTGGAAGGATGCTTGTCAGACTGTAGGCTTGGTCCATAGCTGTTTGTTACCTATGATTTGGTTGAGAATGTACAAGGTATGATTTGTAAGTTTGCAGATGACACTAAAATAAGTGGGAGCATGATCAGTGAGGAGGTTTATCAGAAATTGCAACAGGGCCTTAATCAGGTGGGGAAGTGGGCCGAGAAATGGCAAATGGAATTTAATAAAGAAGTGTGTGGTCTTGCATTTTGGAAACTCAAATCAAGGTAGGAGTTTCATGGTGAATGGGAGGGCCTTAAGAGGTGTAGTGGGCAGAGGGACCTTGCTGTTCAGGTGCATGGTTCTCTAAGAGTGGAGTCACAGGTAGACAGGGCAGTGGAGAAGGCTTTTGGCACATTGGCCTTCATCAGGCAGGACATTGAGTATATAAGTTGGAAATTTATGTTGCAGTTACACAGGACTTTGGTAAGGCCACACTTGGAGTTTTGTCATCTTGTTATAGGAAGAATGCTATTAAATTAGAAAGAGTGCAGAAGAAATTTACAAAGACGTTGCCAGGACCCAATGGTCTGAGTTATAGGGAGAGTTTGGACAAGCTAGCACATTTTCTTTAGTTTGTAGGAGCCTGAGGGAGTCCTTATAGAACTGTATAAGATCGCGAGGTGTATGGATACGCTTAATACTCTCAGTCTCTTTCCAAGGTGTAGAGAAACTAGGATTAAATGGGATCAGTTTAAGGTTAAAGTTAAAGGAATAAAGGGAACCTGAGGGGCCACGTGTTTACACAGAAGCTGGTACGTGGATGAGCTGCCAGCAGATGTGGTTGAGGGGGTACATTAACAACATTTCAAAAGCATTTGGATAAATATATGGATAGGAAAGAACTGGATGGATATGGGCCAACTGCAGGGAAATGGGGTGAGAGTGGATGGACATTTACAAGGTGTAGTCGAACCTCTCTGTTAATTAAAACCAAACACCCAGAAAAGCTCGCCTCACCTCGTAATCTGTTAAAATATGAACGACACAGATCTCCTACATTCCACTATTTAAACAAAAATTAACAAGTTAGATTATTAACCTTAATAGTGAACACTAAACAGCAACTATTCACAAATACACGCCCCTCTTTTCTTAGCTACTTACTATCTGACTCCAACTCTGTAAAAATATGCTGTTCCAACAACCCACATATTAAACATTACAATCTCAAGACCACACAGAATCCATCTTCCCCTCTGTGTTCACTCTTCCAGCTGCTGATCTCCCTGGACCATGTTTTTTTTTTACTGCAAGTAGCTTTTACATGAACATGTATCTTTGATAGAAAGTGTTTGAGATAGCCAGTTAACACTCCTGCTCTACAGCAGTTACTCTGCTGTTGGATGGCAGTGGCTCTCTCTCTACTGTTCAAAATGCTGCGTTTATATACTTCCCATGATACAATAATTCTCATAATTTGATTGCTTTCCAGGTTTCCAAACAATAATATTCAAATTCCGTTGGCTTCTGGTATCCCGAGCGTTATTTAAACTCTTTGGTTGTATTTGCATTGTTGTCAAAACAGCAAGCAAAACTCAGGGATCCATTTCTCAGCTGATGGTGACACGTGGAACAGGCTGACCTTTAGCTGGCATCTGTGGCTTTACTTTCTATTCAGCAAAACCCGTTCTGTCTTAAAGTGACCAGACATGCTTTTGGCTTCATAACACCTCCCCCCCCTTCAGAAAAAAAAACATGAACCAGCAGAATGAAAGGATGGCTTCAGTTATTTACCTCTAATTAATCTTAATTCATTTATTATGAATTACAAAAGTATTAATCTCATCTATACCATACATATTAATTCTACACACATATATAACATTGCAATAAGTCAAATCTTATCAAAACGTTTTCCTTTAAATCTGCGATAACACATCTGCTATCACATTTTAGGACCCACAGCATGTATATGTTGTAAGTTTAAAGTCGGTAAGAAAAGACTCCAATTAAATACTCTCACATTTTGGCCTTTAAATATTCCAAAAAACGCGAGAGATTTGTCGTTATCCACAATCATCTCCAACATTTTTTTTGTCATATCAACATTAAAATATTGTCACTCCAGTGCGAAACTTAATCATTGTTTTTCAATAATGGAGACTTTGTATTTCTTTCTGGTGGATATTGACAAGTATCAACAGTAGCCAATTGGCCATTCAATTCTATCATCATCTTTCTGTATCAGTACATCTCCGTGCCCTATATCCCGAGCATCTAACACAATTTTCAAAGATTGTCAAAATATTCAGTGCAGGTAAAACTGGTGTGGTGGTTAATCCTGCTTTAAAATTTTCAAAAGCCTCCTGGCATTGTTCTGTCCACCATAATTCTGTTTCCTTCTTTAATAAATCAAGCAGTGGTGCCAATACGCTGCTGAAGTTTGCAACAAACTTCCGATAGAATCCACTCAGTTCCAAAAGTCGAAGCACCTCTTTCTTCGAGGATGGTCGTGGAAATTTCTCAAAGCCCTTCGTCTTTGTGTTCCATGGGGTCAACCTTCCATGTCCAATGTAATGTCCCAATAACGTCACCTCTGCCTTCGCGAATTCTGCTTTCTTTAAGTTTATTACCAAGTTTGCTTCTTGTTATCGTTCAACATGCTCTGGCAACTGTAACATGTGAGCTTTCAATCACTTGCTAAAGAACACTACATCATACAGATAAACTGCACAATTTGTACATCTGGTCACAACTCTGTTCCTCTGTCTTCAATATGTCTGGAGCATTATTCATTCACATGACATTCTCTAACATGTTTTGTCATATCCAGTAGCTTTGACAGATAGTTTAACTGTTAGACTCAACATTTTTTTTTAATTTGAAAGGGACCACTAAACCTGGCTTGATGGGATTTCCTACCACTGGTGACAATATTAATACGTCATCCCCACGGGAAATCGTCAAAGATTCAGAGTTTTTATCTGCCATCTGCTTCACTCTATACTGTGCCCTCTTCAGGTGCTGTTTAGATAACTCAAATACTCCATCTAATTTCTCCCTCACCTCACATACATAATCCAAGTGTGAAATCTCCGACTTTGGTCCTGTCAATTTATATTTAATTAATTTCAAAGGACCTCTCACTTCATGTACGAATATTAACTCAAAGGATGTAAAGTGAGTAGATTTATTTGGGTCATCTCTAATGGCAAACAATATAATGAGACGCCTTTATTCCAATCATTCGGGTAATTCTGACAGGACGCCGTTAATATTGTCTTCAGCTTCTGATGCCAACTTTCCAAGGCCCCCTGGGATTCGGGATGGGACGCACTTGATTCAAACTGCTGTATGCAGAAGCTATCCATGACATCTTTAAATAGCTGAGCGGTAAAATGAGACCCTTGGTCTGACTGAATCACACTGCGTAGCCCAGAGCGAGTAAAGAAAGCTACCAACTCCTCTACCTCCCTTTTTGCCTTCACACCCCATAATGGAATTATCCATGGAAATTGGGTAGACACATCCATTATGATCAGCAGATATTGGTTTCCACTTTTTTTTCAGAAAGGGGAGCTCCACAATTAATCATAACCCATGTGAAAGGTTCTTCGAATACAGGAATTGGCAACAACGGTGCTGGTTTTATTACTGCCTGTGACGTACCTACCATTTGGTATGTATGACATGTACAACAAAAATTAACCACGTCCTTGTGCATTCCAGCCACTAGAAATGCTTTAGCCTGAGTTTTCCGTGCATCAAATCCTTTGGCTTTTGCTTTCGCTTTTCCTTCATGTTGTAACTTATGACAGTGGGATCTTGTTACTACATAGTCTGGAAAAATCCCTGGGTATTATTCTTTTAATTGCCCAGTTTCCTGATCTTACTTTGGCTTCTCCACCACAAGGGGTGCCTCTCCCACCTTGGATCCTGCTTAATCATTCCTAAGAACAAACTGTATTCCTGGAACTGACAGTCTGTCACTCACTCTCACTGTTACTTCCCCAAATTTGATTTGGCACTCCAACCTGATGTTACACAAGGGAATGCTTAATTTCTGTCCCAATTCACAAATTATTACGCTGTTGAGTAACATGTCAGAAAGAGTGAAAATACTTCCATCTCTTACTATTAGAGGCCGAGAGAAAGTGAAGACTGCAGATGCTGGAGATCAGAGTTGAAAAGTGTGGGGCTGGGAAAGCACAGCAGGACAGGCAGCATCCGA